>NW_021604596.1:3018372-3063183 GCF_004785775.1 Grammomys surdaster | reverse complement strand
CGGGACGGCTCTGCGCTTTCCGCCGCGCCTTCCGGGCCGGGCCGGGAAAAGTTGGGGCGGCGCGCTGGCCTTGGGGGCCGGGCGGGAAGTGCGGCGCCGGCGACCGAGGCCCCGCGCGGGGAGGCGGACACGCGGGGACACGCGCGGCCCGCAGAGGGGCGCGCGTTTGCAGGTGGCAGCGGGTGGCCGGGGAACCCAGCAGGGCGGCGGGGACGGGCTGGCCTCTTCTCTGCTGCGGCCCAGGGGCCCGGCCGAGAGTTGAGGACCCCTCGTGGCGTCCGGGGTCCCCGTGGGGAAGGAGCTGAACGTGGTTTCCTGCGTCTCGGGCTCCAGGACTGCCCCTCCCGGTGCCTCGTTCACCTCACACTGCGGTGCGTTTGTCCTGGGGAAGTTGAGCGGGCCGCGGAGTGGACGGTATGTGGAGGGTGTTCGGAAGAGAGTGGAATGGGACCGCATGAAGCACGCACACCCACCCAACCTCTCATTCCCGGCTCAGTGCGAAACTCCGGGCCCCCTAGCGTTTAAGAAATTCTCCGGGCTGGGCCAGCAGCTGCTCAGAGCCGCACTGCACATCTAGGTATAGTGTGTGGCTAGGAGACATGGCCTCTGATTTTTTGTCTGTCGTTGGCCACTTCCCAAACAAGGTTTCAACAGATGCCCATGCGTTATTACAACAACCTATGTGGTGCCTCTTTATGAACTTGATGCCCCTTCCCCAATAAGCTTAGTATTCAAGCCACCTCCATGCCAAGTTGAGTGCAGTAGAGCATAGCTGTGGGCCCAGGCCACTCTTGAGCCCTTGGGAGAGTCTAGATGTGTCAGCAGGCATGACCTTGGGTGAGCCCTATGGACCTCAGTGTTCTTATCTGTGCAATAGGGATAAAAAGCCAGATAATTTGTAGGAGGCAGGAGGAGGTTTCCCAGGGAGCCTGAAGAGTAGCCTTGTCTGACTTGCAGTCTCCTGTGTGCACAAATGTTTCTACTTGGCGCCTAGGAAGAAATTAGGATAGCTTTGAAGAAAACAGGAACTAAAAAGATTGAACACACAAAGCAAAAAAGTGGTAATTGGTACTAGGCGTACATTGGAGTGCTGTGCTCATGCAGGTAGTGGATATTATGGGCTGCCGGTTTGTCTTTGCTATAAAGTTGCGTCTAGAGCGGAGACTATCCTGAACATGTCACCCATGGGTACCAGCTGCTTCTTTTTTTAGCCTTCAAGCCTGGGGTGGTCGCTCAGTTGGCCTGATGGGGTTCTCCCTGAAGGGCATGCCCAGATCTCGGTATCCTTCTGTCTGACTGATGCTTTTGTGACTGCACCCTTGCCACCTCTTCTGGTCCAGCTTTAGAAGTAGTGGGCTGACTTCCCATTGCATGTGCTTTTTCTGGACTAAGCTGATTTCTTCCAAGTCCAGGTAGTAAACACGTAGGCATGAGGTATGCTTGGGTGCAGACCATTACAAATAGTTTAAGTAGTAGTATAAGTTGTGTCTACTCCGTCTTATTCCCCGGTTTCTGCTGGGGCAGACTCTCACCCAGACGTGGGAAACAGTTTTTGGGTCCTGAAGGCAATCAAAGTAATCGGGCTAAGCAGCTCAGTAATGGTCAAGCTTCAGGGTTGTAAGGCGAGGTGGGCCCTTTTTGTTTTTATCCTAACTGAATGTTTTTCTCCTGTCCGCTTCCATTCTCAGCTTTCAGAATCCACATCGGCTCTGATTTGACCATGTCATTTTCAGTGATCCTTAAAAGAATTTTGTTAGTTTCTTGGAAGTGGCAGTAGATGATTATCTCTTAAGTTTCAGATAGTGGTAAAAAGATACCTTAAAAACATAGGGCTTCACTCATTACACTCAGTCCTCAAAATATCTGTAGTGTGTGCAATAGTTATATGAGTATAACTATCACAGAGACTGCTAGGCTGACAAAAATCATGTTTTCAGGATAGTTTCCATTTGAGCCTCTGATGCTCTTTAGGCTCTGAAGCGGAGTGGGCTTCAGTTCACCTGTGAGGAAGCAAAGTCAAGAAGCACGCAGCAGTCACGGCAGTATCTCTGCACACAGAGAGCCGTCTGCAGTGATGGGAAAGGAATTCTTATTAGTTTACAAGGTTGTGATCTCTCAGTGGGAACATGAGGAACCGAGACACGTTCTCTGACTCAGGATGTTGGGCTGTAAGCACTGAAGGACCCTGGAAGTGATCCTGGGAGTCCAGCAGGCCTGGGCCGGCATGTAGATCTTGAGCCCTTGGCCTCACTCTGGTCTGGGATTTGCTCCTGTAAAGTCTGAGCCCTGCTGCTTTCCCTCACCTGTGAACCAAAGGCTGAATGAAGGCTGGCCCCTCCTCTCTCTCTCCTTGCTCAGGCACTCCAGATAATGGGATTGATTAAGTCTTCCAGTAGGAATTGTCCTCAGGGGAGAAAGGCTTTTTAAAGTACATTTTTGTCCTTATGAATAATTCCTCCGGCTTTCGCCTCCCCACACCAGTTCCAGCACAGACAGAGAACATTCCATTGCCTTGGGCTGTGGATGGATTCAAGAAGGAACTGAACAAACCAGAAGCCAGAAAGGGCAGGTTGGAAGTTGGATGTGGTTATAGCTGGTTTTCGTTTGCTTATTCTGTAGATTTCTCTCCATTTCTGGACAAGGGAAAGATAACAGAGTTTGGGGGTTGGGGGCCTTCTGGGTAAGGTGAAGAGGGAGGAGGCAGGGAGGTCACAGAGGAGGTAAATCTGGCTGACAGTACAAGGGGACTATAGTTAGATGTGGAACTGAGGTAGATACCAGGCCACTGGCCATCTAGTCCTCGAAGCCTCCCTGCTGGGCTTTCAAGTTTTGTGCTCTGGGCAGATTGAAACTCGCCCTAGTGGCAACATCAGTGAAATTCTGTAGTCAGTTGTGTGCAGAAAAGGAAATTAAATTCCAAGAGGGTGTTTGTTGTGATGGATGCCAGGATTTTTTATTAGGATCTAGTCAGTCTATAAAAGTACCTCCTAGTTCCCCAAAGCTATTCATTTTAAAGGAAATAGTTTTTAAATCATGGAAATGTCTTCATTGCGTGTCTTTGAAATGTCACCCTCCTAAATTTTGGAAACAAATGAGGTTTAAAACATCTCAAGAATTTATATTTTGACCTGTTCCTTCACCATTCTCATATTATTTTAATAATGAGTTACTTTTGGTTTCCTTTACATTTTGATAGCCGAGTTTCTACACTTCAGTGCTTGCCTCCTCCTTCTATTCTCTTGGGTTAATTCTTACTGATTATGCAGAGCTGCTGAGGAGACAAGGAACACAGTATACTGAACCAGGCTGGGGACAGCCTTAAGATGCTCACTCTTGGAGAGCTAAACTATCAAGACAGGATATGGTCCTGATAACAGACCTGATGGCAGATTATGATGCCACATAATCTACAAAGCATGGTGTAGTGATCGTTGACAGATACATGTATCTTGCAGATATAAAAGGCTGGTTGTGTTGTTCAGAAGCATGCTTGTGGAATTTGATAGGCTGGCACAGGTGTCATGGTGGCTCAGAGACACGTGTCCAACAAATAGTCTTAGACCATGGTCTGTGCTTATATGGATTCTGGGCAGGTAGGGCTGTGCTCACTCTGCTGAGGATAGGATAGAGCCATTGTCTTGTAGCTTGGGAGCTTCATCAAAGAGAGAAGGTTATGTCTGTATCAGCGAGATTGTTCAGTGGACTGTGTGGCATATGAAACACAGCAAGTGGAAATTAGTGGAGAAAGGAGTCTGTTCTGTCAATATAATGGGCTCAAAACAGCCCAGGTAAAAGCCATGACACTGTGGCCCTGTGCTACACAGTGAATGGGGAGATCTTGGTCTCTCTGGATGATGGAGTTCAGAGAGGAACCATTCTTTCCTGCATCTCAACCTCACAGCCTTGAGCTGTGGTCCGGAAGATGCTGAGAGGGAACCTGCAGCAACATGCATTGCTTCTTTGGGGCTCTTGCTAGAGATGGGTGTCTGAGTCTGACCTGCAAAGCCTTCCTGGCTACCCTCTGACCTTATTATCGTTTCTAGGAGGTCTCAGAACTGAGGTTGGGCTCTCAAGCCCCACTTAGGAATACTGTTTGAACATTCAAATGCAACTTGTTAGAAGGATAAAGCCTAGTTTAGAAGTAGTTTTCATTCCAATAATTGCTGATCTTCAAGTGGATGTGATAGGGTTAGTCCTCAGTTCTCTGTGTGTGCCTGTGTGGGGTTGCTGGGGAAAGCAGTAACAGTGTCTATACTGTGATTAGTGGCCACCTCTAAGGAGTGGTGGTTATTGTCCTCTAAAGACTTCAGCCTGTGCAGCAGAGCTGGACCAGTCTGGAGCAGACTCTGAGCCCTGGGATAAGGGTGACTGGAGTTTTCACATGGAACATGCTGTTTTCGTGTCTTATGTCATCGCCCTTGCCTCTTCCAGAGATGGTAGTGAACCTGCTTACTGTCCGATTTCTGGATTGCATTCCTGTTTGTTCCTGTTCTGGTCAGACAGGGGATCAGTTGACCAGGTTCTGGCTTTATCTGTGCTCTGCGTTTGTGAGGGAGCAATTGGGTAACCCATTGGGGCTCAGGGCACTGCTTCTCAGCATGTGTCGAAGTCTCTGCTGATGGTCACTATGTGTAGGCCCACCTCACTGCTTACATTTTCTGTGAATTGGTGACCTTGAATCCTTGTACCAAGGTACCTCTTTTTGACACCCACAACTGTGTACAAGGATGGACAGCATTCTGGTCTGGATGGTAAGGCCCATGCTGGAGAAGAACACTCTTACTGCAGACAGTAGCTATCACCTCTCGTTTGTTATGTCTGCAGCAGACTCTTTGCTGGTGTTTTTTGAAGTATGTGTGTGTGTTGGGGTCTGTTTGTTTTAATTATTACCAAGAATCAGAAAAGATATTTGTGAAATGTTTAAGTCTACAGCAGTGCTGTGGGTCTGGCAAGCAGGAAGAATGAATATACATTTAGCCAGGGTACCGCTGATTTATCTCTGTCTGTGCTAAGGCTGCTCTGTTGGGTGAGACGTCTGATTTGTATACTGATACAGTTTGGGTTTCAGGAGTGAGGGACGAGATTGCTGGGCTGCTTACCGGAGCAGAGGGACTCCACCGAGCAGGCTTCTCTGCCAGTCTTGGCTCTCCCACTCACACAGGCACTGGCACACAGCACCTCAGTTGGTAAGGTAGACTTTGTCCAGACTCCTTTGTCAGTTTGCCTGAGGGCTGCTTAGTGGGCGGTGGTGGAAGACCTCCCCTCTGCTGCATGAAGGAGATTCTCTTTTGACATTGTGTGCATATGTGTGAAGAAAGACCCAGAGCTGGTGCTTTCAGGGATGGCAGGTAGAGGGTAGGAAAGGCCACAGCTCTCCTTGCTTTACCCCCCTTACCCTGTCAACCCCAGTTTGACCTGCTGTCAAGGCTTAGAAATTAGGCATGGGTCTCTTTAATTCCTCCTAGAGTGCCACATGAAAACACGCTGACCTGGGGTGCAGGTTTTCCAGCAGGGGAATCTGTTTGTGTGGTGCTGTTTACAGTGAGGCCATTTGCTTTCTTTCTTAGATGACACCCTTCCCATGTGAGGGTTTGGAAGAGCAGAGCAGCTGTGTTGACACCCAGCAGCCCTCTCCCAGATACCTCCTCCCTGTCGAGTCCTCAGCAGTAACTGGTTTTAGCCGTTGTCTGAGTATCTTGAAGCCATTTGTCAGCCAATTTAGATGCATGGGCATAAGAGTTTCTTTATTTTACAAGACTAGATCTGATTGTATGGACCATTCCACTACCTTTCTTGCTTTTATATTGAGAAGTTGTTTATATTCATGTAGCTATTTTCTGTTCTTTTGTCTACAACATATGATATAGGTGTATCAGTTTATGAATTGGTTTCCTGTTGATGGGCAGATGAAGTAGCTCATGAAGTTTTCCCTTACTGTGTTTCTCTATGACTGGAATGATTTTTCAGATGTTTACACTAATTCAGCCCATCACAGCAGCAGTACTCGTGGTGACCTTAGATGTCCTGGCCTCTACTACAGTTTACAAGTTTGCCTGTTTTCCTGTTGGCTGACATTATGCTGATCAGAAAAAGTAGATTGTGTTTTATAAGCATTCTGTCGATTACCGGTAAAGTCCTGACACCCATTGCTTAGCCTTGGATCTTAGTGGTGAGATCTTACTTGCAGAGTGGGCGGGCCTATAGTAAAGCCCAGAAAGACTTTGCTTGGCTCTGCTTAGGGTGGAATTGACACCGTGTCACCAGGGGTGGCATTGTGGCACCTGGGAGCTAGACCTGGTTTCACATTCGTTTCATTTCTGCCAGAGGCTAGGTATGGTGACAGGACACTTGGAACTTGGTATAGGGCCTCTGGGTATGTCTTGAAGTGTTCCTCTGAGGAACTGGGTTTGTGTAAGTACCAAATGAGGCTGGCCTTTCCAGAGACCTGAAAACCAGATGCTGTGGGATTCATAATGCCTGGTGGTGGAGAGTCTGTGTGGGGCAGATGTTCTTCCAGCTGTGTGGCCATCATCCCTGTTTCTGGCTTGCTATGGGATGTTGTGACAGTTTGCCATGTACCTAGGTCTTTGGGAGAAACTCTGGAGTCTTAGCAGGTAGCCAGCAGGCCGATAGATGAGCAGATGGTACCTGAGTTTGACTCCTCTGGGCTGTCCCCACAACCTGGGACATGGACTCCAGAGACTTTGGCTAACTGGAACATTTCAGTCTTCTGCTCTTCTGCTACTTAGGGAGGTTTGGAGTAGGGATGGTGGGGGCAGAGGGGTGGGGAAGGGACTCTGGAGCCCAGCTATTTTGGAACCCAGCTCCTACTTAGTCCTTATCAAGGGAGAGGCTAAGCCCCTTATATCCTGGTTCTAGAGCAAAGTTAGTCCTCTTTCTAGCCTCAGTTTCCTCACTGGGGATTCAGGCTCACCTAGGTCATAAGTTACAGGGTCACTGTGAGGATTCTGTGTGTTCTTTCATGGAGTTTGACATCTACCCAGCAGGTACTCACTCAGTGATTGAAGCCATTTCTTTTGTTTACAAATTCCTTTCTTAGCAATGGTTTTAACTTTTCTTTTTAGCTCTCTCTCTCTCTCTCTTTCTCTCCCCCCCACCCCCGTGTGTGTGTGTGTGTGTGTGTGTGTGTGCATGCGTGTGTGTATGTATGTATGCATGCATTCGCATGCATGAGTACCATGGTGCTTGTGTGGAGGTTAAGAGTAAACCTTTGTGGAGTTGGCTTTCTCTTTCTATTTTTATATTGGTTTCAGGAATCAAACTCAGGTTGTCAGGCTTGTGTGGCAAGCACCTTTACCTCCTGATTCATCTCAAGTGAACGCCCTGTAAATGCTTTTCGGTGAATGACTGTACACTTGCTTGGTTCCATATGAAAATATATGCAGCCTTGAAAGGACTAGGTCTGAAGATCAGTGTCTGCTGAGAGTCAGATGGGGTGCAGGTGGAAGGGTATCCGTGAGGCTTGGCAGGAGAGGAACTCAGGCATCCCCTCTCAGCCCACACGCTACCAGTAAACGACTCCTATGAGTATGTCAGTGCCCCAGGTGCAAAGGCCTTTTCACTGTCATTTAGAGAGATGGGTGTTGGGAGGCCTAGAGTGAACTCTCCTGTTTGTTTTGAGGTGACTGATAGAGCCTCTGAATGGTGATGTGTCTCAAGTCACACACACAGCTGGCCAGACTGAGAGTGAGTAGGGACTTTCCCCATCTTCTGCACACTACCATGTTACCTGTTTCCAGATGTGGACAATATTGGCTGTGTCATTTATTGCTCTAATGCTCAGGGTCAACTTATGCCTTGAGGTTACTGAAGTCCCAAGAGGAACAGGAGATGATTGTCTGTGGTGTTGGAATTCCTCTTATGCCTGCTTGACTATGAAGCTCATACTTCTGCGCTCCTAACGGCAGCACCCAGGCTGATGTACATAGGATTTCACTCTCCCCAGTCACCCATGTTGGTAGTGTTTGCACCACTCTCTGTATGTGCATGTACACACATGCTGACAAGTTCATGCAAAGCCCCTAATTTGTTGGCTGATGTTTTTTTCCCCACCGGATATCTGATGCCTGCAGGGTAAATGTGGAAAAGGTGATACCCAAGGCCTGCATCACACCATGTAGCTAGTGTCTGCATGGGAAAATGACAGCCCTGCTGCAGGCTGTGCTTAATGAATGAGCATGTGGTCTGGGGCCTGTAGGGTCCTAGTGCTCCCTGCACAGATGCAGGAGGTCCTCAGGAGTAGGCAGTTTCAGTCTCAGAGACTGTGACATGCGTCTGAATGATGTGTGTGACAGTTAGTGCTACAAAAGGATTAAGGTGATGCATGCCTTTAAGCCCAGCACTCAGGAGGTAGAGGCAAGCAGTTCAAGGTCAGCTTGGTTCTGGTCTCTACAGAGTGAGTTCCAGGACAGCCAAAGCTACAAAGAAAAACCTATCCCTCTCCCTTACCCCAAAAGCCCTAAACCAAAAAAAAAAAAAAAAAAAAAAAAAAAAAAGGAATAATCATGGCCTGCTGCACAAGAGAGACTTGAGAGCAATATGCAGTAGGTGCCAAAGGTATTGCCCTAAATAATAGTCAGCAGAATCAAGGCCTCACCTTGGATCTGGCTTCTCAGAACGAGCACAAATTAAAACAAGCCACAGTTAACCTGTAGAGAGCAGATTGATTCGGCTTTTATTACACACTGCATTTGACAGATAAAGACACTGAGACCCCAGGGCCAAGGTGCCTGTTCTAGGTCACAGTATAATGGAGAGGAGAGCCAAGCTTGGATTATGCCCCCTGGCCCACTGCAGCCGTTACTGTGGCAGCCCCTGGAGGGAGGAGGTCGCTACCTGTGGGAAGTTAGTGTTGTGAATTGGATGAATGAGTTTCCAGTCCAGTTCCTGACCTGTCTGTCTGTCTCTGAGGGAGGCTAGAACATTAGCCTCTTAACATGGGCCTGTCTATGCTGAAGGTAGCACCCCTCTCCTGTTAGACAGATTGTTATTCACCCAGCAAGTCTCTACTGTGCTTGCCTTAGGGTATCTACAGCAAATGAAGGAAGCCAAGGTCCTGGTCTTGTTGAGTGCTGGCTGGGGGATCTTGCAAGTGTGCTGGTTTCCTAGGGCTGCTGAGACAAAGCACTGACCTGACCAGGCAGTGGCTTAAGGAACACAAGTTTACTCTGCCCTAGTTCTCAGGCTCAGGGTATCTGCTCCTTGTTCCTCATCCCGGCCTCTGCCAGAACCTGAGGTTCTCCTTACCTCTCTCTGTGTGAGGGTCTCCAGAGGCACAGAATGGGCAGTTAGTGTAGGGGTTAGTCTTGTCTAGGGCTCTTCCTTAGAGCTAGAGACTGTGTGTGTGTGTGTGTGTGTGTGTGTGTGTGTGTGTGTGTGTGTGAATGCATTTAGGCATTTTGTCTATAGGTTTTAAAAGGTAGAAATTAGATCTCTATTCTCCACAGAGCCACTGCTCTTCCTGACTCTCTCGCCCGGCCACCTCCTCTCAAATATGCTACATGTGTGAGGATGAGGCTTGGGTGGTATGTGTGCACAGAAAGAGCTTGCAGAGCTGCGGTACTGTGACTTACGTGGCTGTCCCCTCCTGAGTCCTGTGGGCTCTGTCCTATCCATTTTAGAGTGGTGAACACTGTACTTATAGTTCAGGTGGTCATTGCCTCAGGCAGATGTTGGAAATGCTGAGCTCAGTGTACAAATTCAGTCCAGCATCCAGATCTTTGCAAGCTGTAAAGTCAAGATGCAGCAAAATCCAGTCAGCTCCCTTGATTAGCAGCGGGTCATGTTTAGTCTTGAAAATGCAGGGATGTTGGTGGAGACCCGTGGAAAGAGCTGAGCTGCCCTGTGTTCTTTGTTTATGAACAAGACCTTTATACTTTGTAACTCACAAAGGTTTTATAAAAAATACCAAGTTTCTGTCATTGAAAAGAAGGGACTGAGGTGGAAGTTTGGGTTGGCCTGCTTGAGGCCTGTGGGATCAGTTTGTGTGTCTACTGAGGACATAACTCAGAGCTGAAGGGCAGGCGCCGTGTCTAACTGACAAGGAATTTCCTCTTGTAACTTGAAAGGAAAGGGCCTGTGTGAGGAAAGCTCCTGAGACGTGGGCTGTGGGTGGACCTGCTTCCTTCACTCACAGAGGGGCCTCCCCGTGAGTTATCTGCATGGTGCTTCTGCCCAGGCCCCTGTGGAGAACATGGTTTAGGATGATAATTACGTATAAGTGGGGATGGAAATAGAATTGCCTGTGTTGGGAGCAGCTGCCTTTGGGGAGATACACATGATTCCCCAACTCCCTCTGGAGCACAGCAGTCTACAGAGTTAAAGTTGTCGACTACCCATGTGTTTTGAGAAGGTTATTTTGGGGTGTGTTTTCATAGCATATCCAAAGTGCTTTTGTAGAACTACTTTTTAAAATGCATTCTTTCTCTGCTAGAGGCACTCAGGAAACTGGACTTGGCAGTGTCCTGTAGATGCTACAGGGCCAGTGTTGTTTCTGTTTATATATACAGTGAGGACCCTTGTCTCATAGCCAGATGATGATTCATTGTACCTACGAATCAGCTCCGGGATGGCTGTTGTCTCTGTCCTGAGCACTTAGGAAATAAGTAACTTTTGTTGGCCAAGATAGTATTGAGTGTGGGCTCTGACATGCTTGTGGGGCTCCAGGCTTATTGCATGCTATGAGATCAGAGTCCTAGATTAGGGCTGTAAGACTAAAGTCTGTCCTTATTCCTGCTGCTTTGGGAAGTCACTTGCTACTCTGGGGGCTACTTGCTAGAGCATGGTGATTCAGACAGCTGCATGACAGGGATGCCACCCTGCCATGGGTGACAGCACAAAAGTCGAATCTGGGAGCTCCCTGCACAACTGACAGGCAGCTTCACCAGAGAGCCTCTCCCAGCTTACTGCTTTATAGTTGTCTCACCTTTAACCTGCAGGACAGATGAAGGGACTAGAGTGGCCCTCTCTGTTCCTTGTGCTCCTCTCTCCTGTTTGGGCAAGCCCTTGGCCTCAACTCCTCACCTAAGTGGGAACCCATTGAGGTAGGGCTGTTCTATTCATTGGTCACCTGACACATTCAGACTCCCCTAGAAGTCATGGCAGCATCTCTACTACCCAAGGCTGTCTCCCTGCTGTCCGGCCTCCAGGTCCTGCTTCCTAGGCAGGGAGGAAGGCCCAGATCAGGAGGACTCGGCTGAACCTCCTCTCTGCTTCTGGAGGCAGGTAGCTTCAGTTGCTCAGCTAGTATCTGTGTTCTCCCAGATTGCACACAACTTTCTTCAACAAAGGCCCTTTATTCCTGGGGATTGTTTTCGTAAAACAAGTAAGAAAATAAATGGATCATGTCTCCAAGATTGTATATATATTACATTGTAATTTTCTTGAGAAATAGCATTCACATAGAGAAATAGCATTCACAGAGAGAAATGCTAAAAAGTTGTCTCCCCGGTTATCTCTGTATTTTGTCTTCTTGGAAATTTGCATCTTTATTTTCTTTTTGAGACAGGGTCTCATGTATGTCAGACTGGTCTCAGGCCTGCTGTATAGCTGAAGATGACCTCGATCTTCTGATCGCCCTGCCTCCTCCTGCCAAGTGCAGGCATTACAGGAGTGTGCTATCATGTTATACATGCTGGGCAGCACTCTACCAGTCAACATATACCTCAAGCCCAGATAGGGTTTCTTCTGTGTTGTACATGGTAAAAACATCAGCACTAATAATAAATTGTTACTTACTAGAATTCAGTAGGTACCAGACATTGTAAGACATGCCTTATAATATCTTATGGAATCCTACTACTAAAATTATTTATAAAAATATAAACCTTAAGTTATTTTTATTAGTGTGGTAAAGTATAAATAGCATGAAACTCACCCATTTAAACTTTTTTGTAAACAGTCCAGCCTGGCTTTGAACTTTTGGTTCTCTTGCTGCCACTGCCTGAGTACTGAGATTATAGGTGTGTACCAGTACCCCTAGTCTTTTATTTACTTCTTTTATCTATGTGTGTGTACACAGCTGTCAGATTCCCTGGAGCTAGAGTTATAGGTGGTTGTCAGCTGCCTGATACAAGTGCTGAGAACTAAATCCAAGTCCTCTGGAAAAGCAGGGAGTGCTCCTAACCCCTGAGCCATCTCTCCAGCTCCTTACTCCTGACCTTTCAAACTTTTCATGTTTATAGTTCAGGGCCATTACGTATCTCTGCTGTGAGCTCCTTTCCTGAACTTGTCATTTCATATTTGAGGAAGCTCAGACTTGGGCAGAGTTATTGATACAGGTTAGAGGAAGTTCCAGAGGCCACACTTGAATGCAGCACTGCTGGCTGCTTCCTGGGTTCTTTAGCCTGTGACTGTGGCGACCCTGAGTCTTACCCCCTGCTTGCCCAGCCCTGACTGTACAAAGCTGTTGACTTGCGTGTGTTTCTCTTAAGGCTTCTCGAATTGGTCAGCCTGGCTTTGTGATGTCGAAGCTGGTGATCACTGTATTTCTGTTGTTGCTGAGAAGATGGGAGTGTGTAGGCTGCCTACCAGGATTCTGTCTGCAGAATGATGCAGTAGGTAGAGCGGCCTGGGGCAGCAGGGTGACTGCCACTTAGACATGTGAACCTAGTTCAGAGAGCAGACATTGAACTTGGTGTCTGAAGGTCTGGCCTTAGTCTTCATACTTGGTCTCATTTCTTTTTTCTCTCCCTTATCTTTATTTTTAGATAAATATCTCAAAATCTTTCTATAGCCCAGGGTGGCCAGGAGACGAAGAAGATGCTGGATGGGAAGGGTGCTCAGCCCAGAGATAGAGGTGGACATTAGATCAGAAGGGTTGGGAAGGGTGCTGGATTTGCTTAGCTTTGCTCTGCTTTGCCTCTGGCAGGCTCCTTCTACCCTTACTTAGCTAGAGAGGTGAAGTATTCCTGTGTACCCTGTATTGAATTGTGTATTGTGCTAAGTGCTCTGGGTTTTACTGCTGTTTACCTTGGCAAGTTCCTCAGATCCACTCTGCAAGATTCACCTTCCTCTGTTGACTCAAATTGTCATTTAGATCCCCTTACAGCCTTATATGCTTGACAATACTAGTATAGAGTGCCTTACTCTGGATATCTGTCTGGTTTCAAGCCCAGTCTTGCTTTGTTCTCTAACCCTTTGAAGGAGTGTCTGGGAGCTGTTCTCTCTCTCTCTCTCTCTCTCTCTCTCTCTCTCTCTCTCTCTCTCTCTCTCTCCCTCCCTCCCTGTCTGTCTCCCCCTCCCTCTCTCTCTCTGCCTCCCCCCTCTCTCCCCCTCCCCTTCCCCCCATCTCTCTTTTCCTCCCCCACTCCTGTGTGTCTGTATGCTTACCTTGGTAGACTCTCTGTGTACAAGACACTGAAGAACAACCAGAGAGAAGCTGGGCTAGCTCCCACAGCAGCCCTGGGTTTGTGAGTGAAATCATAGGAGGGGAGAGAGTCAGTAGCGTGACCAGGCACTGCAGAAGAATGATGACCCTGGTCAGCTTCCATGAAATGTTTGCTGGGGGTCAAAGGGCATGAGGAATTGGCAGCCTCTGCCTCTCCACTTGAGTTTGTAGCTGGATGTCTGTGTCAGCACCTTGGGTTGACTTTTGAGTCATCTCTGCTGTATGCTTTATGTGACACAGGGGACAGTCTCTGCATGAGCTCTGCTGAGGTCACCTCGTCTCACTGTCCACTGGTTTCTGTTTTGAGAGCGCTTTGCTACTGGAAGACTAAGTAGGTCATGGATACCTGTTTTGAACTGAGTGTGGCTATGCTCCATGGATGTTTAATTTCCAGAGAAAAAGCAGCTGTCCTCATTTGCTCAGGGGACTGGCCGAAAGCACTCTGGTTGGTTTCAGGGTATATTTATAGAATGTGAAGATGCTGGAGTAGGAGGCACTGTGACCCTCCAGGCTTTCTGGGGAGCAACAGGAAGAGGGCTTGGAACCCTTCAGGAAGTGGAGTGGTGGGTGGGGTCTTCCTACTCTACGTTCCTGAGTTTTCTGAGAATCCTTTATCCTCATGATTTCCTCATGCACCATGTGACACCTTCTCCAGAGAAATCAGGTTTATTTTTGTAAGGACTTCCTTTGCTAAGTCAGTAGCTGTAGCTGTTTGTTGTTGATTTGCTACGAGCTGAGCTTTACCTGTGGCTTCCCTCACAAACCCCTCTCAGCCACGTTGGAAGGCAAGGGTTTGCTCTCTCTTTTCCATGGAGGAGTGACTGGGGATCAAAGTGGAGCTGCTCACATTCCTGTGTGAGAACCGGAGCCAAGGGCACCCACACAGGCCTGCTAGTCAGAGTCTAGCCTTTTTCTGTATAACAGTTCTGAACTTGGAAGATGAGTACTTGGTTGAGGCTTTGTGGCCTGTTTGACCTTCCTTGAAAGAAGGATGGCTCTGGGTACCGGGGACCTGACGGCAGGGCGCAGTGCTGTTAGCTGGAGTTAGTGTGAGTCTCTCACTCCTTGTCACGATTCATTCATTGACTTTTCTCTTGCTTTGGTATTTTTCCTGGTGCCCTTCCCTAAGATCCGAGGGCATCGGTAAGGGTTAGGACCCTGCACTGTTTGGATGGTGATGTCATTGCTTCCGACTAGCCCAGCGTGTGTGCTCCATCTGTTAACAAGGCTGGTCCCCTCTTCAGTCTCTCTTGCCTTCTGGCAGGTTTGAGGAGCAAGTCTGAGTTTGGAGGTGGTTGTATGCTTAATCTTTCTCTCTAGCTTTGTTCCCAAAGCTGGTTGCAAAGTCCTGAAAGGAGCATTGCTTTTCCTTGTTGATCGGGTTGATTGGCTTATTAAACTAGAGGCAGTCTGCCCAGGTATTGGGTTGGTCAGCGTTTCTCAGAGCCACTGCCATCTGTCCCCATTTTATAGATACATTTCTTGGTAACTTGAAACTTAAGCAGCATGCTTTCTTTATGCTGTGGTTTCTTCTAAAAGAGTTTTTAGGTTCAGCAAGTCAGCTATGAGGAACTACTACTAATTTGAAACAAAAGCAAAGTAACAGTCATTTAAAAAGGTTTCTTCTAAGTTTTTCCAAGAAAAAATCTGAAGATGTCTGTTTTAAAGTGACTTGTGTTGTCAATGAGAAGCTGCCTGGGGCTTGTTGGTGCTAGCAATAGTCTCCATCAGGAGTGGCGTCTCTTTCATCCCCCACAGCATTTCTTGGCTTTATGAACAGGGACTGGCTACATACCCTGTATCCATGTCCTATACATTTCCAATAATAACAGCACAAGAAGCAATGGTTAGATACAAATGAGACTGTGTACATGAATCATAGAACCCAACTAATGGGTTGCTATTTGTCTGCAATTTTCCACCAGCTTAACAGAAAAGTCCCTAATCTTTCTATACTACTTGAGACCTGAGACCCTCTCCTTTCCCTAAGGAGAGTGGGAGTAATCTACTGCAGACTTTCACCGAGAGATGTCTGCAGAGAACCCTGATTTCAGGACCAGCCATAGAATGATAGGAAACTATGGGAGTCACATGGTTGAATGAAAGGACAAGGGAGAAATAGATAAATGATTTTTATTTTATTTTAAATGTTTTATTTTATGTGTATGGGTGTCTTGGCTGTATATATGTCTATGCATCATGTGTGTAATGTGTGCAGGATCCAGGAAAGGGCTTCAGATCCCCTGGAACTGGGGTTATAGACTAAGCCACCATATGTGTGCTAGGACTCAAACCCAGGTCCTCCAGAAGTGCAGCCAGAGCTGCGCCATCTTGCTGGCCTCAGGTTACTTATTCTGTGATACAGGTTCTTACTTTGTAGCTCAGGTTGGCCTTGAATTCATGATGATCTTCCTGTCTCAGTCCCCCGAGTGCTAGGATTACAGACCTTAGACAACATGCTAGGCAAAACAGCATTTTAGAAATTGTCTTTTAAACATGCATGCTGGTCACTTGTGCTTCGAACACTGTCATTTGCTAAGTAATCATCATGAGATCACTTAGAAGCTCTCTGGCCTCCTTTCCAACTCCTCCCACGCAGCCAGTAGATTTATTCTTACATTTCCTGCCATCTACTGAGAACTTCCCCCAGCCCACTCACCTTCCTTTCTTCTTTATTGTTCATAAATGCTAGTGTAGACAAGTACAGGGAGCCAAGAAACCAACCCACAGTGTTTAGTCTTCGAGGTTCCAGGACTGTATATATTTGCCTTGTGGTCTGGAGTTACTCTCCTTAATTCAAGGAACTCACAATCCAGCAGGGCCGAAAGGCCTCAGGTCCTGATCATGCTCACAAGCGAGAGTCATACTGGGATTCTTCCCTCAGGGGTTGGGCTTTGTTGGCATGGTGGTGGCAGTGGAGTCTTAATCCATTGTGAATGAGACCATCTGCAAGCTTTGTCTTATGGAGGATTGCAGTAGGATGAAGGGCTGTGTGTCTCAGTATAAGACAGTCCCTCTTTTGACTCCCAAAACTTCTATTACCTACCTGTGCCCAGCAGCTGCCCTGCTGATCATGGGTCTGTCTGTGAAAACTCGTTATAGCTGAAAGAACAGCCAGAGAAATGTTGAGGTCAGTTTGCAGAATGGCATTTCCACAGTGGACCAGAAAGAGGGTCTTGCCTTAGCTTTATTAATAAAGAAAGCAGGAAAATGGTGGGATCTGGAACTACCGCCTCAGATATGTCTATTTGAAGTTCAGGTAGGGCACAGTACATGCGAGGAGGTGGATTATCTGAACTTTTTGTATCCCCACCAGGGGAGACCGTATGGATTTCACAGAGGAGATAGGAGAGTCACACCACACTCACGTTGCCACAGGACACACATGGTTTTGTGAGGGTCCATTTATTTTTCCCCCAAATCATTTCTTCCTTAGGTCGTTTGCGTTTCCCCCCTCCCTGGGGCGTTTTGCTTCCTGGCCCCCCTGTACTCTGATTCTACCACATGATGCCCCATGTAGGGGAATCTGCTTACTGTGAGTTTATTTTATGGATCCACTTATTGATGCCTCAGAGGGCAGTCTGCTACAGTGTTGAGTGTGTGACCGTTAAAAGTTTGGGCTGTGTAGCTTGGGAAACCCAGGTATGAATTCTTATGTGACTTTGGATAACCCTTCCATCTTGTAACTGGGTCTGAAAATGGCGCCTACCTCAGAGATACTGGAGATGAAATGAGATGTCTCAAGCCAAAAGCCTTTTGCACAGTGCCTAGCATCCATACATACCACCTGCTGTTCTTGGTTTTGTGTTTAATATTAAGAAAAATGGCGTGAGACACTTTGGGTATCAGGGTACAGCTGGAGCCATGCCCCTGTAGGAGGCCCCTTCCAGAACTCTGGAACTGAACTTGAAGCTTACCCTGGGGTTTGATGGTGACCGTGAAAGGGAAGGCTGTTGCAGTAGAGCAGGTGTATGGTGAGGAAATGTCCTGGTTTTGTACTGTATAGAACACAGACCATCAGGCATAGATGGCGAAGTTGGGCTGTGCTGGAGCTCAACTGGATGAAGCTGTTTGAGACAGCTGGCCTCTTTTATTTTCTAAAACAGTGTTACAGTTGCAGAGGGAACCTGGTGACTTTGTATCCAGCTCAGTGATAGTTTTAGTGGACTGTCTCGGGTTGGCAAACACAGGGTTCGAGATCATTCTTTGCGTCTTAATAGCCCTGCAGTACACCAAGGCCATGGCTGACCACTCACACACACTCCCACGGGGCCTGTCGAAGGAGTATGTGCTGGGTTTCTGTGTTCAACAATTGTTTTCAAGTCTGAATCTGCTTGCTTCTGTTGTTTAGGCTTGAGTGTCATGAACTCTTCCTCCCAAAGTTAAAATAGTTCTGTTCTTTATCTCTGTAAGTGCCGTGTGTGTGTGTGTGTGTGTGTGTGTGTGTGAGAGAGAGAGAGAGAGAGAGAGAGAGAGAGAGAGAGAGAGAGAGTAACAGTGGCACATGCTGAGAAATAGCCAATGGTAGGCAGTTTCTCCCTTGACGTTTAGTTGACATAGTATCTCTTCCCCATGCTGGGAAGCAACATAGTGTCCCTATAGTGGAGCTTAGTGGTTAAGCTTGCAAACTTTCAGCCAGTCTGAGACTCTGGACTCCTGTTCTATCATTTCAGTAAGTACCTTAGTGTCTTTTCCCATTTGTGTGTGTGTGTGTGTGCGCGCACGCGCGCGCGTGTGCCCATGTGCATGTCTGTACATATGAATCACTTGGCATTTACATGGCTCTGGGGATCCTAACTCTGGTCCCCTTTGGTGGCAAGAGATTTAACCACTGAGTCCGTCTCCTCAGTCCCCTGTCAGGTCCAAAGGGAACTCCATTTCCCCAGATTGTAGTGGTTAGATAAAAGGCAACATTCCATGCCTTTAATCCCAGCACTTGGGAGGCAGAGGCAGGTGGATTTCTGAGTTTGAGGCTCACCTGGTCTACATAGTGAGTTCCAGGACAGCCAGGGCTACACAGAGAAACCCTGTCTCGAAAAACATTCCTCCAGACCTTGTAAAGAGGGTTTCCCTTTACCAGAAGGAACCAATTCCCTTATCATTGTCAGAGGGGACAGATGTCTGTCTGTGGAGGTTATGATTATTAACATACCAAAGGCATGCTGGCTGCAGGCTCCCTTAGGAGCAGTAAGTGTTTCAGAGTCCTTGTTGACATCCTGGCTCCTCGGTTCTTGTAACTCCTCATCCCTAAACTTCTCTGTCTCCTGTGCGTCCCTCCCCAGCTCCTTGTCCTCCTATGGCACTGCTAGTTTGGTTGTGTGCTCTCACTGCTAATTTGGCTGCGGGGCTTTCATCTTCATCTTTGTCCTCCACCTTTCCTCTGCTCCTGCTTCTCTCTTAGCCAGGCCTAATCTGCTGACCATGGTCAGTCTACTGCTTTCTCTCCCTTCTCTGGACCCTTCCAGATGCCTCTAACTGTTCTCTTCCTCGTATCTACTTCCCTCCCCCATTAACATGTCATGGAGTGATCCTTTCTTCAGTTTATACACCTGTTTTAGCACCTTTTGTATGAAACAAGAGTGTCGTCGTCGTCTGCTGTGGGTACCCGCTTCCTCAGTCTGCTTTTCACTGCTAGTATCTGGCTTCCTTTGCGGCTGAGTGGCATGGTGACTGCTGCAGCACTGTGGGGGTCCCCCTCTCTAGTAAGGACTTGTAGCTACTCTGCCACATGTTGGCCCTGATCACCCTTGTTTTTTCTTGTCTCAATTTAAATTCACAGTGTCTTTGTCTTTTCCTGGCTGAGTGGAGACACCTCTTGTATCTGCTGTTTGCTAGCATGTTCTGATGCTTGGCTTGCCTGATGTGTTCGTGTCAAGTCTCAGTTTGGTGGAGTCTCACACCTAGGGGCGGTTACAGATGGGGGTGGTCCCATTGTCTTGCTGTTGGATTTTACATCTTGCCTCTTTCTCCCTGTGTTCTCTTAGAGAAGCCCCCTGACTAGGATCTTGTGATCGGCAGTCCCTTGCTCTCTTCTTCGGTTGCACCTGGGCCTCAAAGAGCTTCAGAGTCAGTCTTGTGTAATCTTATCCTTTACATGTGCTTCTTTGTCAGCCCCAACGTTTGCAGAGTGAGTCTCTGGCCTGCCATCGGCATTTCAGGCTTATCCTGGCTCTGCTGGACAGGAATGCACAATGAATTAATTGAGTTGTTTTCATTGTGCTTACTGCTTCACTGAACACCTGCGTGGTGAATCTGGCCAACTCCCCTGCCTGCTACCTGATTGGCCAGCTGTCCCTGCCACATTAGTTTCTTGCTTATATCAGAAATGTCAGTCTTGTCTTTTGAAGTCACTCTACTGTGTTGTTTTTAATTTAAAGGCACACTCTTTTGCTACCATCCCGGTGTTCCCACCACGCTGTCAGCTTTATGATCACTGGTGACCACAGCCCTTGTGAAAGCTGCTGAGGGGTGTAGAATGCAGGTGTAAGTGTACCCCACATGGGTTCCCAGTCTTAGCTGTCTTTCCCATGGCCTCCTTTTGACCCTGCCTTACTTAATCTGCTGTTGCTGCTTCAGGCGTGACCTGAAGATGCGGCAGATGTGGGCTTTAAAGACTGAAGATGCATCTTGATATTTGGGGTTCATATTATCCCACAGACAAATGTGGTTTTACCAAGAACAAGAATGTGGACAAGGAATGAATACCACAAATGTTGCCCTCGTCTGTAGCTTGTACTGTCCCTTGCTGGTTTTCCTTGGTTGAAATGCCCCAGAGCCTGCTTTGTGATTCCTGTAATAGTTATATTTTTAATGTTTTAAGAAGCATCCTGTGGTGGTTTAAATGAGAATGACCCTCATACCCTCATATCCCCAGTTAGTGGAACTCTTGGGGAAAGGATTAGAAGGTCTTCTCGGGGTGTTTAAGGAAGGCCTAAAATACTGTGTCCCATTAGGATTGTCAGGAGAGAATGGATGGGAATCGCTGGGCATGTTGCAAGTGCTTAACAGATGGCCATCTTTATCTCTGCTTATGAGGAGAGAACAGGCTGTATCTGGAGAGAAGCAAAAGCTAGAGACCTAGGGTAGGTCATCCACCAAGATTTAGGTTAGTCCTTGGGGAAAAAAAAAAGGTAAAAAATGCCCTGTTTTCTAGACTTCTAGAAGTCTCCATAGTCGTGTGACATCTGTAAGACACTGTACCTGGCATGGCCAGTTCTCCAGAGTGATGAAATTAAACAGAAAAGCCAGACAGGCATCAGTTAACAGAGCAGAGAGTCAGGCTTGGAGGCACATACCTGTTTCCCTGGCCCTTAGGAGACCAAGGCAGGAAGATTCAGAGATCAAGGTTGGCCTGGTTCTATAGTTAAAAAAGGAGGGGCAAATCCAAGGAAGGAAGAGTGCCTTGGTCTCTCTTCACAAGGAGCTCAGCTCTTACAGTCTGCCCACCACAGTTAGACAGGCAGATACGCACACCCATCCCCTTACCCCGCCCCTCCCCCCAGGCATGCACGCACACACACACAGACACATTTGCCCTTCCTCTACCCCTACTGGCTCGTTCTCACAGATCTGCAGCTTATTAAGGCCTAAGGAAGGTTCCCTAGGTCTGTGGTGAGGGGAGGGTGAGAGGACGGAGTCTACTTTCACAGGTAATGACATAGTTTTGCTTTCTCTGTGGTCTGTCCACACTGGTGGAGTAGGCTGTCTAGTTCTGGGATATTGTTGTTTGCAGCCGAGTCCACTGAGCCTCTCTTTTCTCATCCCGTGTTTGCCAGACATCCCAGTTGCTATCTGTGGAAGGCTGAGTGTTTACCATCGGTGCTTTATGGTTAGTGTCTCCCTGTTGGATCTGGTGAAGGAAGACTTCAGCGGGGAGCAAGGTTTATCAGGGAAGGGTACAGGTTTCGCTATTTCTCCTCCCTCAGCTGCATCCTTTCTTTGCCCTCGCTGAACAGAATTTTTTCCTCTGTGACTTGCTCACTCCAAGAGTTGTAGACTGTAAACACTGTGACCTTTAGTGACTCCCTGGGCTTGCCTTTCTCATAGTGATTATAACAGGAGATGAGAGGGCATTTCAACTTCCACGATTGTTTTATTAACTGCCTGGCACTAATGAATCCACTGTCCTGAATATCATTAATTTTCTAAACAAATTGTGCTGTGAGCACAGTTAATCTTTCAAGTTGTAAACCCGGAGTTGCTTGACCTGACCTATGTATTTGTAGGAAGTGAATGAGTGGCTCTTGATGAATTATGGCCTTTTGTGAGCCTAAAGGAGGGTTTTTCTGAGTTAATTATGTCCTGGGGAGCAGAGACTGCCATCTCCAAGTCAGACAGGGTGTTCTCCATGTCTCTGTAATAAGGATAATGGTGCTAAGATTTCAGAATAATTTCATGTGGATTTGGCTTTGGGGTTAAGTGGGTTCAGTTTGAGTGCTGGCTTGACTGCTTACTCATCTGCATTGTTCTGAGTGTCATTGTGTCACCAGCACAGTAGGAATGGCTTGAGGATGACAGGAGCTGACATAGGTCCTTAGCTGTGTGGCAATGCTTAGCAGTTGTAAGAATGGTATAAAAATGGTGGCTTCAGGAACAACATAAGAGTGTGGCTCTAGCAACTGTGCAACTGAGTGTGGTATTTAGGACCCAATCGGTTATTGTGAAAGTTAGCCTCTTGCTGCTGATGCCACTCTGTGCAGGTGACAGCGATGTGGGGGAAAAGTACCGTCTTCTTGGATCCCCAACTAATGGTACCACCGCTACTGCAGACACTTCAGAGGGTCTTTCTGTTTCCTGTCCCTCACTAGTGTCACCAAGTCCTGTGGACTCTGCTGCCCTTACTCACCACTGGCTTCAAGCCAGCATCTCAAAACTTAGGTCAGTACACTTATTACTAGATTCTGAAATCAGTTTCTCAAAGATACAGGAAGAAAGAGGTGGGATGGAAAGTGTTGGAGGTTCTGCATGTGGTGAGGCTGAGTTAGATGGTGAGACTCAAGTGTTACAGTGGTTTGATAAGCCAGGGCTGACGTTGGCGAGGGCTTTGTGCGCACTAACCAGCAACAGCAAAGAAGACTGGCACTGTTACGGTTATCAGTGTTAGACAGTTATCAGAAATTGTCTCAGGACCTTAAACCTGACCCAGAGTCACAGGCAATGCCACTGTTGCAGTGCAGGCTGTGTGTGCTTATGCGTGTGTCCTACGTGAATGTTGCCATTAAATAGAAGTTGGAATGGCTCTGTGTGACAGAGTCCTATGCATCCATCCACACTTTCAAAAAGTACAGATTGACAGTGCCTTCCTTCAGGGAATCTCTAAAGAGCCTATTCACTTCAAAGAGTATGAAGTCTGTAGTGACAAGGCCCTGTGCCTCTGGTCTCTCCGTGCTTCCTAGATCCTCTCTGCTGACTAGCTTTCTTTCTTACCCATTGGTTTTTTAGCACCTGGATAAACCACGCTTTGAAAGACCTTGGGGCCTTTGCATCTGTACTGGTGACCTCAGACTTGGGCCTCTTCATGACTTGCCACCATTACAAGTTGGCTTAAAACAGCCGTAAAGAAAGTTTCCTGTTCATTTACTGTCTGTCTGAAGGCACTGGGGCAAAAGCATGCCAAGGAAATACAAGAAATATTCTAGAGCTGAAGAAGAGGGAAGAGTCAAATCCATCATTTCTGTCAAAACGGTCTTCCTGTCTGTCTTTTCCAGGATCCATTTAATTGGCTATTTTTATCTTGTTGACTCGGTCAAAGTCTTTTGGGTTTTATCCATTTGTTTACAGGACTCTTAACATCTACCCTAACTGGATGCTAGGGTGCTGATCAACATCCATTGGGTATGCTTTCCACTCTGCTGGGCTCTAGGGAAAGTCTTAGACTTAGATCAGGAGAGCAATTCAGATCTGGGGAGATGGCTCAGTGGGTAAAGTGTTTTCTATGTGTTCGTGAGGACTTGAGTTTGAATTCTAGTACCAACATAAAAACAGTAGATCGCTGTGGTAAGCTCTGGGTAAGACATAGGAGACCATGTATCAGAAGGCAAGGTGGAGACTGACTGAGGAAGACACCTGAGATTCACCCCTGGCCTCCCCATACACATGTATGTACACACACACATATACACACATGCACAGGGACGGACACACACACACACACGCACACACACGCACACAGGCAAGTGAGCAGTTGAGTAGCTGTCTGCTCCATAAGCCAGTGGGTAGTAATAGCTGGCAGCTCACATCTGGGTGATCCTGACACGGGAGGAAATGGGGCATGAATGGTACCTGGCATTAGCCATCCTGTTGTCCAGGAAGCCAGTTGTTTCTTTAACCTTTCCTGTCTTGGGTCTCTTGCTGGGCAGAGTGCCTTTGTGATGCAGGCTGCCTGGCATCAGAAAGGCCACGTAGACTCAGGCCTTGGTCAAGGGCAACTCTCATCAGCTGGGCATGCATGATCCTGGCCAAACCCATTCAAATTCCTTCTCTGTATCTAAGATTTTAGTGAATTTTGAAACCTTGACAGCTGGCCTTGGGGAGCCTTCTGGCATGCAATAGGTGTTGACTGGAAAACCCTAGATTCTGCTTTGTCCCTGGAGTAGAAGCTGCAGCGATAATCTCAAGCTTTCTTGTGGAGTGACTGCCATGCGCCAGACCTGGGCTCACAGGGCCACCCTGCTATGACATCTCTGCCCATCCTCCTAGAAGAGGTGATGGATCCCTCATTGGGAGAAGAGGAAACTGAGGCCCAGTAAGCTTGAACAAGTTGCCCTTGTGTTCCATCTGTAGCCTTTGTAGTTAGCAGATAGCTGTGTGAACTGCCTGAGAGCCAGTTTGTCCCATGCCCTCTAGGTTGGAGTAAGCAGATATTTCCCAGGGGACATGCTTGCTCAAGAGGGTCAGCTGGACCTGGCTCTGCAGAGCAATCCTTCACTCTGAAAATGTTCCCTCTCTGTTCCTCCTTTCCTTTCTCCAGCAGCGGGGTGCAGTGTGTGGAGACTGCAGCCCACAGTCAAGCTTTGCCACAGAGGCCAGTGTCTCCTCCTCCCTGCCTGTCCTTCCCATTTGTCTCCTCTGGCTAGGTCTGTCTGTCTGTCTGTCTGTCTGTCTGTCTGTCTGTCTCTGTGCATACTGATCTACCCACCTATCCTCTCTCTGGCTTTGTTTTTGAAGCAGTGTCACCCTGAAGCCCAGGTTAGCCTCTATCTCCACAGTCCCACTGCTTGGCCTCCTGAGAGCTGGGATTGCAGCAGAGAGCTTTTTTTTCCACTTTACTGCTCCTCGCCGGCTCCTGTAATTTTGTTTCCCAGACATGCCTGAAATGCATCTTGATTTGGGCATCTTGAGAGATTTAAAGCCTTGCATTTTGTTGCCACGATTTCTTTCACTTTGCAGGATTTTATTTGGATACAAGTCTGTTTTGCAAGACCCGGCTTTTCTTCTTTCTTCCATCATTAAATTTTAATATTTCTCCATTTCTATTCTTTTATAGAAATTTGTATTTCATTTTTTAGGGTGTAATATCGGGCCTTCGGTGCCCTGCAGTTTGACTTCCCATCGGATCTGTTCTTAGAATCACACATCTGTGGGGGCCCAGCACACTTTTGTTTCCTTCTCTAAGACAAATCTGCCAGTGACAGTTGTAGGAGTTAGCACTCCTCTTGGAAGAGTAGTTGTGAATGCCCAGCATAGTGTCAGCCTCTGTTTTTCCATTCCCTGACCCCTACAGCTCCAGACTAATGTTTGGTTTTAGGACTCTTCTATGTAAGTCTCAAAGATTGCTGCGATTTTCTTGAACAGTGTGTGTGTGTGTGTGTGTGTGTGTGTGTGTGTGTGAATGTATAGGGCAGGGGTATGTGTATTGACAGTGTCTGCATGCACATCTGAGGATAACCTTGGCTATCGGTCTTTGGGTTCCTGCTAACTTTTAGTTTAAGATCATCTGTCATTGGCTGGACTTTTCCATTTCATTCAGGCTGGCCCACCCACAGGCTTCCAGCATCTGCTTATCTCCCACTGGTCTTGCCACTGTATCCCACTTTGTACTTGAGTTCTGGGGATCTAAGCCAGTCCTTCTATTTTCAAGGCTTTGATTTACATAGACCATGTCTAGAGACATTTATATGTTAGAATTTGAAATGATAAAATATTTATTAAATAAATATAACAGTAGGCAAATTTCATAATATCTAGACATCATTGTGCAGTTTTGCACGGGTGTGTATGCATGTTTGCACACCTGTGTCTGTACATGGTCATGCATGTGTGTGTGTGTATGAACATGCATGTAGAGGCTTGAAGTTGATGGTGGGTATTTTCCTCGATCATGTACCACTATATATTTATTATTATATGTATCACTATATTTACTCAGGCAGAATCTCTTACTGAACCTGTGGCTCACCAATTCCAGCTAGTTTAGCTAGCTAGCTTGCCAGGCTTTCCTTTCTAAGTGCTAGGATCTCAGGATCATGGCTGCCAAGCTTCATGTGGGCTTTTGGGATGGGAACTCCTATTCTTGTGCCTGTGTGGCAAGTGTTTTGTTCACCGAGGTGTCTCTCCAGCCCGGTTTCACCTTCCTAATGAAGACAACAGTTTCCAGCACGGAACATTTGCTAAGAAGAGTGGCATTGTTTACTTGACTGGAAGCTACTGTGGTCTCAAGGCTTCTGCATTCATCCTTTCTCAGGATCACCTGGTGATCATTATATGGTGCTTCATCTCAGTTGCCAACCTGACACACTGGAGAGAGAACCTCAGTTGAGGAATTATCCCCATCAGATTACCCTATGGGCATGTCTGTGAAGAACTGTCTTGACTAATGATTGATGTGGGCAGCACCATGCCCTGGCAAATGGGCCTGGGCTGTATAAGAGAGATGTCATCCTCTTTTTCCTCCACCACCACCTTCTCTTCCTTATGGTAAGGGGTAAATAGGTGGTTTTTGAACAGATGAAATACTTAGCATGGTATTCCAAGATTCCAGGGGTTTACTTTTTTGGCGGGGGGATACCACCAGGTGTTAAGCATGGAAGGATTTGGGAATGCTCAAACAGATTTTTAATTCAAGAATGCATGTGTTTTTTGTTTTCTAAAATTTAAGTGGAACAAGGAAGCTGTGGAATGGAACACATCTCAAGCTGTGTGTGCAAGTAACCTGTGAAACTTGATTTGATGGTATAGGTCATAGGATTAGGGTTCTTCAGATAATAACCATGTACCCTGGATTTTCTCTTGAATCCTGGATCTGGAGTTACAGGTAGCTGGGAACCTGATATGGGTGCTGGGAACTGAACTAACTAGAGTCCTCTGGAGGAAGTCTTTCCAGCTCTGGCCTTTCCTTTTTACCAGCTGGTACATGGACTGCTGGTGTTTGTTCTTGTTTGACCCCATAAATTTAGACACCTCTAGGTACTAATACACTATGAAGTGGAGGGGTGAGTTGGAGATACCAACACACATTGGCTAGTCACTGAGACTGCAGGTGTGTCTGGGGACTGCTTTGTGGGGAGGTGTACCACATTAATCTGTTGTTCTCGGCTCGGCTCCCTGCCTCTAAAGCTCTTGCTTGCCCATAGCTCCCTCTCTGGATACTGCTGTTGGCATTCTTGTGATCCAGATAAGGGCATTCTTGTGATCCAGATAACCTGTATTCCAGGCTGAATCAACCGGGATAGCATGTTGAACTTGTCTTTTTGGCATGAGAGACATTATAGGCAATATACTCATTGGCTGGCCAATAAAACAGTTCATAAATGTGCTTAGGAAAACCCAGACTGTAGGGTGCTCCCCTACTCCTCTGAAATCATGTAACATGCCTGGTATGTTCTGTGAACCTGGTCTGACCTCAGCCAGGAGGGAACCAGCAACTCTTGGTTTCCCCTTCTTGTGAGGGAATGCAGATCTTCCTGTCTGTTTTGGTCCAGTGCTGCCTACACATGGGGGGCGGGGACAGTCTGTCATGTGAGTCTGTTTGATCAAAGCACAGGTGTCGATGCAGTGAACTTGACCTTGGCTGTCGGGACTGCACAACTGACAGTAGGAGCCTTGAGACAGAGTAGCCTTGGACTCAGGGTGTGGGTAAGGAGATTAGAGTGACACTTAATCTTTCCTTCTGTGACGTTATCTACAGAGAAATTAAACATTTACTTTACATTTACTGGTGCTTTCTGTTCTTGGCATGTGGCTGCAGACTTTGGCTGACCTAGCTCTGTGAATGAGTCTCTCCCCCACACCACAGGTCTGGTTAGATGGAGGAAAGGCCTATGTCATCCTCTGCTACCCTATGTTTCCAAAGCCTGAAACTAACTTCCTGTTACAGTTTGCCTCCATTAGAGTCTCAAACATTAGGTTTTGAGAAACTGAGGGCAGGTGGTTCTCACAGCTGGGTCGGCCTAGGCTGCTGATTTTTTTCAGGTGGTGGCCTGAGATTGAATTAAGATGATAATTAGGAAATTTTGGACCTCTTGATTTTTAGTCTTTGTGAATGAGTTAGATTTGCAGAAATATCATGAAATGCTAATTTAAAAACCTTTCTTTTCTTTGTGAAAATAACTCAGGCTAATTATAGAAATTGAAAAATTATAAGAAAGCATAATGCTAAACATGTTTCTATTCAGGGATAATCACTAAAAACATTTTGTTGTGTTTGCATATATTTTGTATGCATAATTAAGATCGCTGTGTGTAAATTTTGACTTCTGTGTTCTCTCCTGCCCTGGTTGCAGCACACTACAGGGGTTTGCATGGGTTTCTTGTAACTGCTGTAATGACTTCCCACTTATTGGGGTGGCTCTAGACAGCATGTATGGCTAGAGACCAGAGTGCCAAATCAAGGTGCAAGCAGGATTGACCTTCAGCTGCCTGTAGGTTATTTGTTGGTCCCTTGCTTCTGTTAGCCATGACATTCAAAGCTCATTCAAGTTATTGCTGTTTTTTATTATTATTTGCAGTATTGGGATTTGAATCCATACCCAGGGCATCAAGCATGCTAAGCAAGCACTCTTTCTGAGCTGTGTCCCCAGACTCCTTTTTTTTAAAAAAACAAACAAACAAACAAACAAAAAACTGTGTTTCTAATATTGAGAAAGGCTCTCAGGAAGTTACATAGATTAGGTTTACTCCCACTCGCAGGCCTCTGTTGGTCAGATCTCAAGGTTGTTAAAAGTATCTGCAGAGTGCTTATTCACATAAGGTTCCATTCAGAGCTTTCAGGATGGGGCTTGCCATCTCTAGGGCTCTTATCTGGATCTGTAAGAAGGGCTCTGAGGCTGGGCTGTGTGGGCTCAAATCCCAGAGCCCTCTCACACATGCCAGATTACCTTGAACAAGAATCTTGATTCTCAGCCAGTCTTTTTCTGATTGAGAAGTTGAAATGAAACACCTGCATGCTTGAGTTGGTACACCCTCTAATAAGGTGAGGTTGTGTGTGTATATGTATTACACTTTACATGCTTAGTATAGTGTCTAGCTCAATTAAGGATTACCTGTTATCGCAGTTGTTTGTATTAAAAATTCTGCATAACATGATTTTTTATTTTAATAGCTTAATAATTTTTTATGAGTCAACCAACCACATTTATTTATCCAATAATCTCCTTTTGTTGGCAAGAAGTCTTTCTCTTTTTTTACCTCATGCATAAGGCTACCGTGAACTATCTAGTTTTGGTCTGTGTCAGTTCTGTTTTCGACTGTAGAATTTGAGAAATGGAATTGTGGCTTCAAAGGGTGTATGTGATTTTTTAGCTTTTTAATCAGTGTGGTGAGCGGACTTCCAGAAGGCTCATACCTGCTGTGTTCTTGTTGACAGCTGAGAAATGAGAGAGCCTGTAGTCCTATCAGCTGTGGAACACTAGCCCTTCGGAATCTAAAATTTAGACACTCCTGGTTCTTCTGAAGTTGTCTGCAGTTAAGGTGGGGTGTGAGTTTGCAAGGAGACCAGAGGCCTTCTGTTCTGAGATGAGGTCCTGTTCTGCTATGTCTCCAAGGTCCTTTTCCGTTCATTTCAAAGCCTGAAGGCTTCTGGAGAGTTTGTGACGTCAGTGAGGATGAGTGTTTTAGAGAGCACATGCTAACAGCACATGCAGGGTGACTGCAGTCTATAGTTTTGTTCTTGTCCTCAGATTTGGACATTTAAAACTCTGCTTGGTGGTACTTGAACAGAAAACCAATCGATATAGCTTTCTGGCTAAAGCCATGTGAGGTCCCGATGGACGGGTAAGAGGGCAGCTGTGTAAACCAAGAACCAGCTGCCTACCTCCTTTCCTTTCCTGCAGTGACGGCTGTTCCCTGGGCCAACCTCATCCTGAGCATGATTCCAGAGCCCACATCAGAGTCCTATTTGCTCCAGTGCTGCTCAGGCTATCGAAATTAGGTAGGCTTATTCACCGCAGTTGTGACTGATATGAATGTACAGTAAATGCAGTAACTTGCCCGAGAGGAAGTCAGTAATAACCAAGCCAGTTATTACTTGAATGAGAGTCTTTGACAACGTGAGGACCTTGGGGTAGAATCATCATGGCTTAGTCAGGAGACCCCAAATGCCAGCTCACAGACTCAGGATGACTAGGATAAAGTAGAGAGAAGATGGCACCAGATGGGACCACAGGTGCCAAGGAATGCCGGTGTCCATCGGCGCTGGCTGGGAGGAAGACCGTCTGTAGGGAATGTGTGAACGCTGCCTGCTTGGTTTCAGACTTCTTGCCTCAGGACTGAGAATACATCTCCGCTGTTATAAACTCATCGTTTGGTGGCAGCTTCCTTTGGAGCTCATGTGCCAGTCTGTGTTCTATACAACAAAATAACTCCTCTGATCAAGTACCAGCCTAGTGGCAAGAAAGCTTCTAACCGCTCTGCGCATGCCTTATCACACTGCCACACGGAGTTGGTGGCAGGTGGCACTGGTTTGAGCATTATTTGTTCCGTGCATAAGTCTTGTCATCTTCTTTGTTTTTTGGCTGGGGAAACTGAGGCCTGGGCAGAAGCAGTGGCAGGGCAGACTCTTTGCTGCTTGGGATAAGTAGGGAGGCATGGGCAGATGGCAGAGCTACCCCAGGACTTATTCTGGCAGGCCAGCTGCTGTCCCTGTCACCTCCTCCACCAGCAGAAAGTCATTGGGCCACTGATCTCTTTACCAGGGACAGAAGCTGGGCACATGGTAGCCAGTAAGCCAACTTCAGTAGACAATGGACCTGCTGAGGCTGAAGGCCATTCAGGCCTCTTTGCTCAGATTTCCAGCCCACTTTGCAGTTTTGGCCATATCTTCTTTTTGGAGCCGATGTAAACTATGTGTTTTCTGAGCGGTCGTTGTCTTAGAACAATGAGGTTGCTCCAGCTCTTACATTGCCCAGTGGAGTACAGATACCTTAACCTGACGTTTGTGGCTGTCAGAAGAATCGCTTGCCTTCTCGTTCCTAGTCTTGCGTCCTAATCCTGCCTTCAGCATCTTAATCTCAGAGCCTTACCAGTCAGTGCTCCACAACACATGGGAGTTTGGGCTCTCTAAGCATGTGTGACTCTTGATTCACCAGCACTATAACTAAAGGGGAAATATGGCCAGTGGTAGAGATTGGTCAAAAATCTGGGATGTTCTTATGTGTGTATTTGTATGTAAGTGTGCATGTATTTGAGCATATATGTATGTGTGTATTTACATGTGCATGCATATGTATATACATGGCTGTGTGTATACATTCAATAAATTAGAAAATATATAAAGTAGTCTTGCTTACTATCAGGTTAGTGAATTCACTTTAGACCGCCCAGCCTGGCTGAGCCGCCAAGAGACTGACAGTCACATCAGTAGGCCAGGCTACTCCAGAAACAGAATTAGCCACGGCCAAACCACAACCCTGGTGGCAAATCAAACGTTTATTCCTTAAGACAGAACATTGATTGATAGGGCAGGAAAGGCGGTGTGTTAAGTCAAGATTTAGCTTTGAGTTGTGGGGTCTGTTTGGTTCCATTGCTCAGTTATGCTTCTTGGGTTCTTCTGACCCGTGTTTGTAGTGAAACCCTTCGTTGGTGTTTTACAGGCCCCACCCTTGTTATGCCCATCTTCCCTGAAGTTAGGGTGTCCATACTAACCTTGTATGTCTCTGGGGTTTTTGGGACCATTTTTTGACTGCACTCTGGGGCTTTTTTCTTGAATACTCTTGGAGACAGTGGTGTGAGGCCCAAGCCATTCCCTCCCCTTTTCTTTTCCCCATGTCTTTATTTCAGAAGCTCCTGTTTCCTCACTCTCTGCTTCTACTTCCTTTCTGGACCCGGCCCTGGGTCTCTTATTTTACAATAGTGGCTGTTGGTTGCAGGAAACAGGAGTGTTCTCACGACAGTTTGAGTTGGCAGAAGGTTGTCGAACTCTCAGGAATGCAGGGTACAAACTTGGCAGTCTGCTGAGAGTGTTGGTAGAAGCCCCCAGCTTGTGATGTGTCTCTGGGATAGTACAGCTGACTGGTCACCCTTCACCTGTTGCTTGGGGAAGGAAGCTTGTGTCTGCCTTCCCAGCATGGCTGGGAGTCAGGATGGGTAGCTCATCTCCAGACTTACACTTTTACTTCTAATTTCCCAACAGAAATAACTCAGGTCACCCTGACTGGAAATCAGTTGACTGACCTCAGCAAAGCAGTGGTTCCTGAATTTGAAGAAAAGGTAAAAACTCTACTGACTCTTGGGGTTGGGGGTGATGAAAAACATGCCCCCTCTCTGCTGGGCCTCTTCTTGCTCATCAAAGACCTTCCTCAAATGTCTGCCCAGGGGCTAGTTTTGAATTAAGGTTGCACAGGATGGGGTTAAGGGTGAGGTTTTAAACTCACTGCTTGTGCTTGGTACATTTGTCCATGTGAGCCTCTAGGCAACTCAATAAACAGTTGCATATAACTGTCTGCCTACCAAAACATTTTACTTTAAACTAGCCAGACGTTTCCTTTCCTAAAACTCTTTATGCTCCTGCTAGTTATTCCGAAGAAGCCTCTGATGCATCCAGTCATCTTCATGGTTGCTGTACCTCGGTAGACAAGTCCTAGCCCTTCCTTGGTGACCACAGCCACAGCAGTCTCTTGGGTCTAGAGTACGTACCTACCTACTTGTTTGTAGATAACTGTACACACAGCATCCAGTTTCCTTCTCTCAGCAGTTTCAGGAGACAGGCAGGCAGATGGTAGGCTTTCACTGTGAGCAAACAAACAAGTTCAGAAGTTCAAAGCTTGTTCTGAGGCCATGAGCCAGTGGAGATAGTCTGTTTTCTCAGTTTCTTGTAGGCTGCCTGTGTCAAGACCTGTAGTCCCACCCTTTCCAACCTCAGACTCCTTTCAGGGAGTTTTGCCCTTCTGCATACCCTACTGTTTCTCCATCGCCCACCCGCCTGGCACCTTTCCTCCACAGCCAGTATCCTCCTCCTGATCCTTCCACCCAGCGTTGAAGGTGACTGCTCCACTTGGGTCTTATTTAAACGCCAGAAGTAAAGTTGTTTCATCTGAGTGCTGCATGGGCACACTTCATAAGTCAGTGTCTAATCAACTTGATCCTGCTGCATCTGATGAGGTTTTCTTTTTCCTTTTTAAAATAATTGCAAATGATCCTGTCAATCAAGGTGGCTCTGCACATTAAACTGCCATGTGGCGTTGTTCAGTTAAATGGAATTTCTAAAAAAAGAAAATCAACTTTTAATTAGAAAGCAGATTGTCAACTAACATTTGATTTGTCCTTTGATGGAGAAGTTGGAAAACAGATGCCATAGCACGAGGCCAGGTTGTGGTCCAGAAGGAGGCAGATTAGCTTGAGAGCAGGATGCAGTTTCAATGAACCATTGTTTCCTGAAATAGGCTGACCTTTCCGGTCTCTTCTCTTGGAAGGTCTTCCTCTGAATGTGATACCAATTGTCCATGGGACTGAGCAGGAGTCCTCTAAACAAGGCCATACTCTCAAGTGTAAGTTGTAAGGCCCTTGACTGATACCAGCACTCTTTTACTGGGAGCGCTTGTTTGAGAAGTCACCCAACCTCCCATGATGCTGTAACTGAGAATGTATCAGGCTTCGTACTTCCAGTTGAGCATAAAGCAGATTTTAGAAAGTTTTCATTGTGTATCTCCATTATGTACTGTGTTGTCACATGGAGGCTTTTTCTTATAAGTGAGTATGTGGCCCTCCCCACATCTTTCTGTTGTCCCCTTTGACCCCTCCTACCCATCATTCCCTTCTTCCCCAAGCAGTTTTACTTCACTTTCATGTCATATATACATACATCACTTTATATATTTCCACGATATCTAGGAAGCACAAATGAGAGAAAACTGAAATTTGTCTTTCTCAGACTTTTCTAAGCATACATTTGCTTAATATGATTATCTCTGGTGGCATCTATTTCCTTGCAAATGACATAATTTTGTCTTTTATGGCTGAAAAAAATTCCATATCAATCAGTTTTTTTCTGTCCATGTTTTCTTGTTGTTAGATACCTGAGGGTTTTTGTTTTCTAAACCTTAAAGGTCTAGTACCTGTGATGCTGAGGCTGCCCCAGAGGCAGCCTGTGCTCCTAGTGTGACTTGGTCTCATTGGTTGTACCTCACCTCAAGCTGGCACAGTGACAGAGACACTCAGTCACTGCCAGAGGAAGGGACCGCAGAAAGGGGGGCAGTAATGAGACTGCAGGCACTCAGGGTACCTGTCATTTTCCAGAACTCCTTTGGGCTCTATAGCCTTTCTGTTTCCTGTTGAGTAGTTAGCAAATATGGGTATTGCAGATCTCTTCCCTCCCTTCCATCTCAGCCAGGCACATAGTAGTTAATTTGCTTTGTTTTCTTTTCAAACCAAGACTTAGAGAGTAGTCATCTGGTAATGCTCAACTTCTCTCCTTTCCTTCTTTCACATCCTGAAGGCCTCAGTGTGTCGATCAAAGTCAGTTCAGACTCACCTGCCATCTTCCCAAATCCAAACCAGCTTCCTGTTTGTCTAGCTGACCGCCAAGACCTGTCAGTTGGTAGCCTGGCACCCCTCTGTCTCTATTCTGCCTCTCCCTTTGGACTGAGAATTAAGTAAGAATACATCCATTGTCCTTGCCCCCCTCTCCTTCAGCCTGTCAGTGGCGTCCTCCTGCACTTGGATTGTATCTTTAAACCCGTGAAAAGGACGTTGTGGACGGAAGATTGCTATGACTGATTTTCCAAACGCAGTAAAATAACTGTCAGGCTCTCAAGGATGTATTGGATGGGATAGCTGTTGTTCTGGGGCATGAATCAGGAGGTGATTTGTTTGTAACAACCCCAGAACTTCAATTCCTAGAACTCAGAGGTGAATCATTATTTCATTTGTGAGCTTCCTAAGTTCACAAGCAATGCATAGTGAAATAACATCCTGACACTTCTTCCATCCCTGAGTGGTCTTCTTCCCCAAAAGTTTGGCATCAGAATGTTCAGTAGAGTTCAGGAACTCATCAGCGACTCTAAGCTGGTGACAGAAAAGCGGACTGGCATGTGCAGCCCTCCTGCTAAACACATTCTGTCCCCAGCAGGGCTCTTTATATCGTGACCTTGACCTTTCCCTGATAAGTGTTTACACATGCTAGCCTCTGGGAACAGCACCCTTCCCCCTTCTTGATCTAACAACTCATCTTCACAGGCTTCCTGTTCAAAGTAACAAACAGAAATAGTAAAATTCTAGCTGTAGTTTTGGTGGCCTCTAATGAACACAGCTGTTATATGATCTTAAATTTGAAATATGACTGGTGAATCACAGCAAAAAAAATGACCGTGAGATGCCATACAAGGCAATCTACAGGTGTCAAAGGCATTTCGCTTAAGTTTCTGACCAGGAGCCCTAAGGGCTCAGAAATGGGCCCCTTCTTCACCTTTAGAGTAGAAAGTCATATGACCTTTATGGGGGTCTTAGAGGAGAACTCCCAAGTATGTTAGACAGTAGGAGGGATAGGTCTGTCAAGATGACAAAGTAGATAGTGGGGGCATGCAGGGTGGGACAGGAGCTCTCGCAGGCAGGTAGGAGCTAGACTGTGGAGGGCCTTACTTGGGCACAGGCTTATAGAGTGAGTTCTGGGTCGGATTTCTCTTTGGAATGTGACTGCCCTCCTAAGACCCCCAGAAAGGCAGCAGTGTCCCATCCCTTGTCCTTTAATCTATTATTCATTGTATTGCCTGTGTTTGCATTGGGATGGGATGTGTTGTGGTTTGTATGGAGGTCGGAGAACAACGAGGGAGTCGGTTCCCTCCCAGCATGCAGTTCCGGGGGCTCAAATGCAGGTTGTCCTGCTTGGTGGAAAGCACCTTTACCCTTGGAGCCGTTTCTCCAGCTCTTAATCTGTTCTCATGGATGTGAGACTCAAAACTCTAGACTCCATGTTTCAAGGCCTGACTCCAGTTTCGTGGCTTCACCAGGATGATGACATGGAGGTAAACTGCTGCTGTCCCGTGGGCGCCCACACGCTCTGCACTGCCAGCCAGGGCCTTGCTGGGCATTCTGGCTTCTCGTTTCCTCAGATCTTACAAACTGTACTCTAATGACGCCGTGTCAGCAAAATCTCAAATTCTTAACAGTTCCTAACTGCTGGGAATCTAGATGTTTAACGATCAGTTATTGCTCGCTCGGCTTTCTCATTATTAGTCTGACAGATTGGTTTTTAACCCTGCGTGCCGACTGATGCATATTTATGCCAGTAATATTTTCATGCTGAAGAAGTTTCCAGTGACTATACTTTCAAACAGGAATGAGGTTTAGATGAGTCATCTGTACCCTCTGCTGAAGACATTCACATCTCCCGTATCTGCTGCTAGAGTGATTGTGAGGTTTGCCGTCTGTTTTTGCTGGTAAGGGGAAGTGAGGGGGCGGGCAGGTATGGCATGCTTTACCCTTCCCGTGTGAGCAGAGTTTCAGAAGGGTTTAGGTATGCTTTCATACCTCGGGCTTGACAGAGTGGTGAGCTTAGGAGAATTCACAGGTTAGGCAACTGTTCTAGCAACCTGCAGGATTGAAGATTGGGCTAGATCAAGGCTGTGGGCATAGAGGAGAGAGGGCACATGAGAGGCTGATCAGAAGGCGGGGTGAGGAGTGACAGGGATAGAGTTTCTGTGTCTGGGGTGGCACAGAGGGGAGTCAGGGCATGACCATGCTTTTTTGCTCAAGCTATATTAACAAGAGGAACAGGCTGACACCGGTCAGCTGAGAAGGCTTGAGGAAGCAGTGTTCTCCCACTATTGCAGACAGACATGAGACTGTGGATGAGCTGCTCGGGGCCAGGTCCACACTCAGCACATGTAGGACCTTGAAGGTACATCAGCACCATGTACCTGGCACTGGAGGCACGGAGGCTGATTGGTTCAGGGCTGAGATGGCCTTTGGCCCCCTTGAGATTCTGACATTTGGAATTTGAGGGACTGGAAGGCAGGTCAGAGTGGCATTGAAAGTCAGTGGGGACTACAGCTCTCCCTTTTCTGGGGTGCAATGAGTTCAGATTCTAGGTTTACCATTGTAAGCCCCTGATGAGTCAGTCAGCGGCAGTGGGTGGTGGTGGCAGCAAGGCCAGGGCCCATCCAGGCTCTCCCTGACTTCGGCCATTGGAAAGTCCTTATTGATAGTGACTGCATGGAGGTCTGTGTGGATAGAGGCCATGGCTAACCGGGGATGTAGGGACGTTGGAGATGGTGGGAAGCCCACCTTCTTGCTCTAAAGCCCCTTTTGTTCTGTACAGTTCACTCAAGCTATCCACCCTCCATGTTCCCTTTAGCAAGTCAGCTTAAGGTTTAAGCCAAATAGGGTGTCTAAATTCAAGACCGATATTTATCAGTTTGTTAATGACAAATGAACTTTAGTAGCTCAAGGTCATTTTCTGATGGGGCCATTTTCCTTCTCCCACCCCAAGACCCACTCTTAGGAAATCCCCATGAACACACACCACTTGGTAAATGTTTATTGCGCCCAGTTCACTGCCTGTCATTTGCAGAATATTTGATTTCGTTTCAGGAGCCTGAGGCTACAGTGATGCCAGATAATAGGCCTCAAGATGTTACCAGTCGGCTTTGGTAGTGTTTTGAATCGATCTCTCCAGTCCTGCTGCTTTCCGGGCCACTGACCACATTGGCCCCTCTGCTCTGGCTGTCATGGCCATCTTTCTGAACGTGACACATTTCAGGCTACTCCTGCCTCAGGACCTTCTCCTCGTTTCTGCCTGAGACGCTCCTCTTACCCTCCTTTGTAATGAGAGAGGCAGTCCTACATCACTGCCTGCCTCAGCTCCCTCCTGCTCCATCTCTGTTCATGGCTTGCTCCTTCCCCACAGCACGTTACCCCGTCACACAGCACACGGTTATTTATTGCTGTCTTCCTCAGTGAGAACTCAAGTTCCAAGAGGCCAGGTTCCGGCAGGATCAGACATCTCGCACACCAAGGCTGCCTTGTACGTGGTGAATAGTGACTGTTTCCTAGACCTGCCGGTCAGTCATCACGGTCACACAGTGGGTCAGCACTGGGCTGAGGGAGGCTGCTGGGAAGTTTGAGTAAACCCGCACATGTAGTCCCAGCACGATGGCTTATGACAAATGCCTGTTGAATACATGAAGTGCAAAGTGAATCCTTCTCTGTCTTCATCTCCTGGTCTAGCCCTGCAGGTGGGCTGAGCCCCAGTTTCTTTAGCCAGAAGGGCCCACATATAGTTTTGGGGATAGGCAGTTGTTATTCTTTTTTTTTTTTTTTTAAAAAACCTGCAGGCAGCCCCTCGCTCCCTCTTTCTTTTTTTGATGTATCTGTATCATCTGGGCTCTATAATTTATTTACTCTACTTTAGCTTAGAGGTTGTTTTCATTTTAAAGGTTCAACAGATACTGATGCTTGTGGTATTTTTTGTTGATGAAGTCTGTGCCTGTAAGAATGCACGGGCTGTAGTCATGTCTAGGAAGGAGAGGGGAGTGTGCTGAAATCTTGTTGCAAGGACAAGGGCAAGTTCTGGTCAAATGACATTTTTTTTTTGTTTGGGGTACAACATAATGCATCAGCCACAGGTGAGACAGAGCCACAGGGTGATGTGCCATGTCCTTTCGAGGACGCGTTTCCATCTGTGGGAAATGACATATAAAGAATGTCAAACATGGACAGCTGTTGGGTGAGAATGTAACAAGCTTATTAGTGAAGTGCAGGATGGGAAACCAGACTGCTCAGGTTTGAAACAGACATATTACCTACTTGTGTTCTGGGCCTGGGCCAACTCTAGAACTCAGTATTGGCTCCTTTTCTCTGGGATGAAGGTCTAATGACCAGGGAGGGCTGGAGGCCTGAGGATGTTGTCAGGGGTCAGGGAGAGCCATCCTGACAGTATTCGCAACAAGGCTGATGTCAGACTCCCTAACATCTGAAGGTGACAGAGGAGATAAAATGAGGTTTCATTATCAGGCTGGCTGTGCCTCAGACCTGACCTTTAAAGAGAGGTGATCACCCCGTTCTGCCTATTTCACACGGAGAAGTTAGAGAAATGACTTAAACTAAATACATGTAGTTAGTTGGCTGGTCTGCACCTGTTAGTGCGTTCTCCCCTGAACCTTGCCTTAGTCCTAAGCTGATGTAGCATTAGCCAAGAGGTGATTTGGTCTTGTGTGGCATGCCTGCTGTCATAAAGTATCTAACTGAATAACAGGTGAAGTTGAGGGTGCCTATGGGTTTGAAAAGGAGTTGCCATTAAGGAATGGCGGTGTTTGGAAAAGCTGGTCACATTTCTGGGCACCTTCACATGTGATGTCCTTTCTATCTCAGAGGAACCTGTCCATCAGGTAGAGGATGTTCCAGAGTAGAGGGGAACAGCAGCAACTGTGAGAGTTGTCTGTGACCCAATTGTAGAATTTCCTCTGCAGTCTGCACTTCATCTTCCCGCCTCCTTTGGCCTCTCCTAGAGAGAGAAAGCTCCCTGCCCCAAAGCTAGTCCAGCCTAGCTCCCTGTAACTTCTGCTCGTTGGTCCATCTTCCAGGGCCACAACTTTGACATTCAGCTCAGCCCTTGTTGATACACAGAGCTTTGGATAATGGAAGGTGTGTAAGAGAGCAGCCCGTGCTCAGGAGGTCCCCGTCAATACCCACACACCTCTGAGCCAAGATTATTTTCTCATAAGCAGGAGAGGTATGCAATTATAAGTTAGTCTTGGAAATATGGCAGTAACTGAAACTCAGAAGGGAGGGGTGGTGGCTTAGTGGGCATGGCAGAATGAGAATTTAACACTGTATTCTCTCGGGTAGCAGTTGGCTTACCTTGTTTTGAGATGCATGGCCTGTGACAAGCTGGGCCTTGTGCTGCACCAGACACCACAGCCTTCTAGCAATTCCATATCCTACCTGAACAGTTCTGTGGCATTTCCAATCTTGCTGTCCCTGCCTGCTGGGTTGGTGTTTTCTCCCCATGTTCCTTTTTCATCCACAGTTGCTTTGTCAGTGCTCCCTGTGAGAACTGATTGGTGGGTACTTGCATTATACTCAGTGCGGTGGGTGTTGTTCTCATACTCCCTGGGTGCACCCCACTTTTCAGATGAGAAGCCTGGGGCAGAGGGAGCTCAAGTGAGCTGCTTTTAGTTGTAGGATTGCCCAGAACCCTCACTGGGCGATTGCCTGCCGAGAGTTCCTTCTTCTGCCTGCCCTGTCCCCTCCACGGCTGTCAGAGGCTCTGATGACCCACCTGTGGCCACATTAGTGGGCAGCCCTTCCCCCAACACCGTCTTCACTTGGCGTCCAGGGCACTCTGCTCTCACTCATTTTCCTGATCCTCTTTTATCTCTTACTGTTCCTTTCAGCTCCCTGAGGTCCACGTGTTGACTGCTGGCAGAGTGGGTTCTGGGATCGGGTTTTGGCCAGTGCATATGCATCAGCTTTTCAGACCATATCCCATCTCCCATAGCTCCTGAATCCACACCAGCTTCTCCTTGAACAAAGCTGGCCTTTGTTCAGATTGATGTGTTCTAATGAGGTCTCGGAGTTGACTCATGTGTCCCTGTATTCCCACACTCCAGCGTCTTCTCCACCAAAGTCTGTTCAGATCAGTCTCTAGTCTGTTTCTGTCTTTTGTACTGTGTTCCCCATCTATCTGCCTCTCGAGGTGCACCCAGCACGTGACCACATGCGTCCCTCCCCTGGACCAAGTCACCACACCATTCATGAAGGATTCATTAGATTCACCAGTGAGCCCTTGCTTCAGTCTTTGCCTCTGGGGAATTTTCCCCAGAGTTCTTGTAAAATGTTGGCAGATGGCTTGTGGGTCTTCATCTTGCTCTTGGCCTGCTCCAGCTTTCTGATCTTTCAGCATGATACTTGAGTAAAATAAAATAAAAAAGAAAGGACCATGACGGCTTCTAAGTGTGGTAGAGGAGGAAATTTATCATAGATGTGGGAGAATATAGCTAGAGGCAGGGACATCTGGGAGAGTCTGGAGTGGACATGACCCAGGGCCATGTGAGGAGCAGGGAGGGGATGGAAGAGGAGAGAGCAGGGGAACCAGGTACAGCAGCCCAGGAGATCCAAAGGTACAAGGAGAACCAGTAGCCAAAATGGTTGGATTATATAGGGAAGAACAGCTCAGCCTCTGGGCTGGAGAGGCTTGGGGTAGGGGCCAGGGTATGCCCGCCAGGAGGGCCCAGTAACAGGTAAGGAGGACTGAGGGATTGCAGGGAGAGGTAGCCAGATTCGCTTTGATGTGTTAAATAGGCACCTCATTTAATTGTCCAGGGTTTGAAACCTAAGAATACTTACTCTCCAGCCCTCTGCAGCCTCACTGGTCCCTGCCTTACTGTATGGCACACATGTCCATCAGGGGCTGACTCTGCTCTGCTGTCCACCTGGAAGGATCCCAGAAATCTTTTTTTTTGTTTATTTTTGTTTTTGTTTTTCACGACAGGGTTTCTCTTTGTAACCCTGACTATCCTGGAATTCACTCTGTAGACCAGGCTGGCCTCAAACTCAGAAATCCACCTGCCTCTGCCTCCCGAGTGCTGAGATTAAAGGCGTGTGCCACCACTGCCCAGCAGTCCCAGAAATCTCAACAGGCTATTTCTTATCTTCTTTCAGACTCTGCTCCAGGGTTACTTTCTCCTGAAGCCTTCTCCACTGTTCACCAGAAAGTTAGCAGCCTCCTAGAGGCTGGTTGTCTATCTCACATTCCCTGTGAGTGAAGACAGTGCCCTACCTAGGGCAACGTTTCTTCCTGCTTAGTTCACAGCTGAGTCCTTGTCGCAGTGTATAATATAATGAAGGTCTAAGAGTCCAATGGTCATCCAGGGTCACTGTCCCTAAAATTCCTGGGCTAGGGCTGAGACCCTCCCATGCCCTTAATTGCTCTGTGTGTGCTGTCTGTTCTTGTTAAGTAAAGACAACTGTCGTGTAGAGCAGCTGTGAGAAGGAAATGAATAATGCACAGGAAAGCACTTTGCAAACCTCAGTTGCTAAGAAATGTTACCCACCCAAGTTCCTGAGAATCCTGGGATTTCCTGTCAGCCCCCAGGCTCTATTGTGCTCTTGGATTTCTTCTTAGACATGACTGATCCTGGTTTGACAAAATGTGTGTTTTCTTGATTCTTCTGCCCTCACTGTGAGGTTCTGTCTGTAGTTCTGACCCCCTCAGTCTGTCAGCAGTAGAGGACAGAGGAGCCAGCACCTGTGTGGCTGTCATTGTTTATGCTTGTGTATGTTCTGGGAAAGCACTTATGTTAGCAGCAGGTGCTCAGGGGAAATCAGGTTCTCCATCTTTCTCAGTCTCCCTAGTAGCCTGCAGGTCTCTTCCCCCTACTCTGTGGTAGAGTGGAGTGAAATGATCTCAGTAGGAGAAAAAGGCTCTGGAGACTGTCTTCTCTGGTGCTTGAGAAGTGAGGTCTACACGGAGAACAGGCAGGTTCTCTGCCCTGGGCCTGGTTACTGACTCTCCATGTGTTGAGTGGTCATATATAATTGCTACAATTCTTGGCAACTTAACATGGACCCTAAGCCAGGCCAATCTGTGCTTGGTGGGCACATCTCCACCTCTTGGCCACCTTCATGCTGTTAGTCCTGGGCAGGTGTAGTAATGGGCAGAGAAAGCTGCACTGACCAAAAAGCTCTTCGGAGCTGACCAGCCCTCACACTCATACTGACAACCCATCTTTTTGCCTCATGCAACTCTGCAGTCTAGGCACCAACACAAAAAGTTTCTTTAGTAGCCAAAGTTTGCAAAAAGCTTTCTAGCACATTATTTCAGACATCAAGGCAAGTGTGACTTGACATGGACTCTGTCAGTAGCAAGTAAGATAGCCTGAAGGTCTTACCCTCTTCCTTGGCCTCAGATTTTAAAGCCGATGAGCAGGAAATGTCCATAGTGTTACGTAGATGGTGGTTGGTTCTGGCCATTTGGGAGAAGATGTATGGAACAGCACCAGAGCCATTGCAGCTAGGTTGGAAACAAAGCTGTGTTTCTCACTTGGGACCTGAGGCCTGAAGCTCCTGGCCTCAGTTTCTGTTTTCATGGCATAGTTGCATGCACAGTAGAGTGCTAGTAGGGGATGTACCTGGGAACCAGTGGCTACTGTAGTAACAGAGAGGATTGGTTGCTTTAAATCAGGTCTGAGTTCAGATCCTCAGTCAGTTATTTTCTCGTTAACTGTTTCATAGTTTATTGTGGGTTTTCACTGGAGTTGACTTTGTACTTGTTCCTTATAGCCTTTGAACTTGGAAAACTCATTGTACTTATCTTTCATCATCTAAAGAGTAAAAGCGGCAATTCTGCAGGACTGTGGTAAACACAAAACAAGTGCTTGTGAGCGGTGCTCAGTTCCTTCCTGCAGCTCTTCCCACTCTCACGGTTTGCTGAAGAACTGCTTCAATTCGGCTTTGAGCCTCCATTCTTCACATGTCTGCTGAGTGCCTGCCTGGGGGTGGGGGGAGGGAGGTGGCTGTGTTGCCACCAAGATACATTTGCAGCCCCTGAGAAGTCAAGGGTGGGGGTTGGAGGGTGAAGGAGGTTGGGGGGTGAGCGAGAGTTGGCCAGGGGTGGGAAGGGTTATAGCAGTTGACAGTACCTGGAAGAGGGTATCCAGGGGGAAGTACTGGATTAGTTGTGGTATAGGTGTGTCAGTGTGCCAGTGGCCAAGGATCATGCTGCTCTGAGGGGCCTTGGGAGAGCCAATGGCACTGGGCCGTGAAAGGCCTGGGAAGTCCTCACTGTTGTGGGTGGAGCCTGTCTGGCTGATACTTCCAGGAGGGCAGAGCCTGGGTTTCCTTATAGCACCTTTCAAGCACAGCAATATCTATGGTGAGTGTTATTCAAGCTACTGAGGAAATTAAAATGTATCTAGGAGCCAAATTAAGACAGAAAACAGGTGAAGTTAGCTTTAATCTAAGCTCAAGTATCCAAAATACTATCATTTCAGCATGTAACCAGTATATAAACTTTTTAGTGAGCTATTTTACATTCCTCATTTTGACAGTAATCTATCAAAATGTAGTCTATATTAAACACAACTTATTTTGGAGATCAGCCACATTTAAGGTTTTATAAGTTATGTGTGTGTGGGTGTGTGCAGTTGAGTACAGGCATCTGTGGAGGCCAGAAGATGGTATCACATTCCCTGGAGAGGGGGTTGCAGGCAGTTAGAACTGCCCATGTGGGTACTGTGAATGGAACTCAGTCTCTGTAAGAGCATTGTGCACTCTCACCTACCGAGCTAACCCTCCAGTTCCTTGGCAGTGTTTTAAATGCTCAGGTTTCAGTACTAGGCAGAGCTGAGTTTAGCAGGTCTGGAATGGAGGGAGTTGGGAGTAACCTTTGTTCTCCAGAGCCTGCCCTTGATAGCATGAACTAGCCTTTGAACACATCTGCCTGGCAGCTGATTTCTTACTAAGGGGAAGAGAAACGTGAGGATTCTGTTTCCCATAGTTATGCGGCAAATTAAAAACAAAGCAGCAGATGTGTTCAAAATTTCCAGCCTCTTGTACAAAGACAGCCAGCCCTTTCTGGGCAGTAAGCTTCTGTGTGCTCCCCACTGGGAATTAAGTGTCTGTGTGCTCCCCATTGGGCAGTAAGTGTCTGTGTGCTCCCCACTGGGCAGTAAGTGTCTGTGTGCTCCCCACTGGGTTCTGCTTTGGCCCATTGAGTACACTGGATACTATAGGTAGTTCGTTGGCTCTGGTGTTTCAGTAACTCAACAAAGCAGCCTTCCTCCTCAATCTACAGAGGAAAGTCAGGTCATGAAAAATTTAGTGCCTCACCTGGGGTCTTGTAACTGTGTGTGGCAGAGCTGAGGAGCAGCCCTGCTTTTAGTCAGGCTCTTAGTTCCAGCTGTTTCCCTACTAGGATTCAGTGCCATATACTTTATGATCTCTAAGGTGGAGGAAAAGGAAGTCATTTTAGAACCTTACATTATATACCTCTCTCTCTCTCTCTCTCTCTCTCTCTCTCTCTCTCTCTCTCTCTC
>NW_021604596.1:2955133-3018362 GCF_004785775.1 Grammomys surdaster | reverse complement strand
CTCTCTCTCTCTCTCTCTCTCTCTCTCTCTCTCTCTCTCTCTCTCTCTCTCTCTCTCTCTCTGTGTGTGTGTGTGTGTGTGTCCATCAGTGTGCACATGTGTGGGAGATCCACCCCTACATCCAGTTTCCTCTCACTGGCCTCTTGGAAGGTTCTAGAGTTGGCCAATTGCGTTGGCCAATTGCCATAGGCTTCCATTGGTGGGGGTGGGACATAGCCTGTGAAGTCACTTTAGAATCATCTAGAACTCAATGTTTGTGATGTTTCTGATTCCTTGGTTAGGGGACCTTGAGACTGTGGTGACCAGGTGGCATCAGCTTCCTTCCATTTTACTGGGTATATCAGGTATGCACATGGTGATCTCCAAACTGAGGAAAAAGGTCTGTCAAAGAATGTAACCGTGCATATGTGCAGGGAATCCTTTTGGCAGAGCAAGTAAGGGCATGGGCTAGGGATGGCTGCTGGGGAAAGCCTGATGAAATGCCAACTTAGCCTCTTTCTTCCTCTCTGCAAGGGACTGGTGAACCCGTCAGATGCCGCCCCAAAGACAGCCAAGGGCAGGAAGGTGTGTGCAGTGTGCCCAGAGGGTGGTGGCGTTTTATAATCAGAACTTATTGGTTGGCAGTGGATTGTGTTACTCCCTTCCTGAGTAAACCAGGGCTCTGGAGGAGTACTTAAATTCTGGCTCTATTCCATGTTCAGTGAAGAGAACATCAGAGCCACCTCATGGTGAAAGAGGCATTTATCACCACGGAAACAGGTATCAGTAACCTAAGAACACAGGCCTTGGTAGAGTGGGGTCCTCCCAGGGTTGAAGGCTGCCTCTCTGTTCCTGATTGCCACCACATCCTGGTCCCTGCTGTTGTCACACAAGACACTGAGTAGCTTCTATAGTTCCTTCTTCTGTGTGCCTCAAGGGAAGGGTGATTCATTTCTGTGCAGAAGCTTGTCCAGCCATAGTGGCTCCTCATGCTTCTCAGATTCTAGAATTACAGATCAGTTCGCAAGGCTTGTTTTTGAAGAATGCTACCCGTTTCCAAAGTCCTGGTGATGTCTAGCTTTGGCCCCAAAGAACACCTGATTGAGTCTCTCAGACTTAGGGTCCCCAGTGTGCTCACAGAGTAGTGCCCATCATATCATGTGAACCATTTCTCCCTGTTTGGTCTTTTTCCTTTTACTATAATTATTTCAAGCCTCCCTTACCTTTGACCAGCCTCCTAATCAGCCAACTTTCCTAGTTTACTCCAAAAACAAACAAAAGCCCCAGAACATTTGTTTCTTCCAGTTCAGTCTTCCCCCTTCTATGTCCCATCCAGGTAGACAGAACCATCCGTCCTATGTCCTCTTCAGTTCAGACCTCCCACCCCCATGTTGCTTCCTGGCAGAACCACACTTCCTGTGTCTCCTCCAGTATGGACCCACCTCTCCTATGTCTTATCCAGTACTGACCCATCCTGCTCCCGTGTCTCCTCCTGTGTAGCCCCTCCCCTCCTGTGTCTCCCCCTGTGTAGCCCCACCCCTCCTGTGTCTCCTGTGTAGACCAGGCCCTCCTGTGTTCCCAGAGTGAACCCAGGTTCATGTTCCCCTTCATCAGCTTTCTCCCTGTGCTCTTTCCATTGCAAGTTTTCAATTCTGCTCCTCCTCATACCCATCTTTAGCAACAGGATTCATTCTGCTAGACCCTCAAACACTCTGACACTATCTGTTTACCCTCATCCTTAAAATAAAATCAGAAAACTCTTTCTGGTTATACAGTCTTCTAGGAGAAATTCAAGCCAGCTGTCTGCACTTTGCTTTTCAAAAGTATGCTATCTTTCTTTACAGTTTGGGGGAATATGGAGGTGTTCATGCCAACATGGAACTCAGCTGTGCCTTGAGTATGTTTAGCTTTTTTTTTTTTTCATGGCATAATTCTCAAAGAAGGAAACAGCATGTTCACTTACATTCTGAAGCATACTCTTACAAGTCAAGTAAGAAATCATTTGTGACATTGGCAGCTGCCTGCAGTTGTTGGTCACAACCATCTCATGCCCTGTTGAAATCCTCACAGCAGCCATGGTGCAGGGACTAATGGGTGCAGCTTGCATTGGTCTTGTCGTCTTAGCACGTGATGAGCATTCGCTTCCGGTTCTTTTCCTCTTCTCCGTCTCTACTGACACACAGCTTCCAGGCTGCAGGGGTGTAAGCAGGGTTCAGTCCCAGGTCCTCCTCTGTCTGCCTTGCTGTGGTGACCTCCCTAGTCCCACTGAAGATCTGCAGGCAGACTCAGCTCCAGACTCCCAGCTATCTTCTGGATATTTCCATGGTAGGACGGAGTTGACATCCTTACACATGGGCAGGTGTGAACAGAGAATTAATGTCTTCCTGGAATCTTGTCTCCCCAGTACCAGGCCTTCCTCTTGTCCTCATGATGTCTCTCGTGATGGTGTCACTAGACAGCTGGTGGCCCACCCAATGTCTCCAGACCTTGGATTCCTCTTCATTGTTGCTGCCAGGATTACTGGATTTCTGGCAAGCAGCTCTAGCCTCTTCATCATGTTGACTGCCCCGTCTAAGACTCCAACACCTACTAGACAATTCTGCTTTTGCTTCTCCCAGGACACACTGCTCCCTGTGCCTCCCTATGTATGCTGGGTTATTTTATTTTGCCAACTTGGCACAACTGAGGTCAGTCTGGGAAGAGAGAACCTTAATGGAGAAAATGTCTCCATCAGATTGGCCTGTAGGCAGATGGGGCATTGTCTTCATCAATGGTTGTTGTGGGAGGGTCCATCCCATTGTGGGTGATGGCACAGGTGGTCCTGAATTACAGTAAGAAAGCAAGACGAGCAAGCTGTAAGAACAATCCAGTAAGCTGCGTTCCTCTACAGTCTGTGCTTCAGTTTCTGCTTCTGACCCTGCCCTGGCTTCCACAGTGATGGCTAATGGTCAGGACATGGAAGTCATAAGCCCCATCTTCTCCAAGTTGCTTTGGTCATAGTGTTCATCACAGCAGCAGGCAGCAAACTAGGGCACTGTGACAAGCCATCAAGGACCTTTGCTGACCTTGGAATGAAACCCCTGCCTCACCAAGCCCCTGGGAAGAACTGACTCTGCAGCCCCAGCGCCCCACCCCCTTCTTACTCCAAGCTCCCTGTAGTTGCTTGGCCCCTCCTGGTTCAGGCTCCTTTTGCCCCTTCCCTGTGCTCTTCCCAGCTGTTGTCTTGGCTAGTTCCTTTACACACAGGGTTTCCCTTTCAGTTATGACTTCAGAGTTGTTCTCTATCTGCCCACACTACAGGTGCTAGGAGCCATCCATAACCTCTTAAAGTGACCAGAATTTGTAGTGTGTGTCCTGTGAACCCAGACCCAGCTGGTGCCATCCTTGGGGATCTCAACCTCAGGGAACTTCTCAGTATGTCTGAAAAGTGTCAAGAGCTGGTCCTAGAGGCTGGTGCCTTTGATTATTAGCTGCACATCTGTGGGAGGTTCTAGAAGCAGTTGAAGGAGCAGGATGGGAAGTCAGGCACTGCCTGTTAGCTAGCGTAGCTGCTCAGTGCAGGGCCTCATGTTGCTGTGGCCAGCCTGAGGGAACTCTGTGGGAGGGAACAGCTGTGGGGTTGGCCTAGACAGCCTTACAGTGAAGTGACCACAGTCAGGGTACTACTGGCTGCTTGTTCAGTAAGAGAATGGACTCCGGGTACTGTCCCTCTCTTAGTCACAGGCCATTGGGTACTGTTTACCCACTGGGTGACTGCTGGAGGATATTTTTCCTCTTCAGCTCATGGTGTTCTCTCAACTGTGGAGAAACCAAAGCCTATTGCAGAACGGTACAGTTCAGATCTAATTACTCCAGTCTGGGTTTCTCTGAGCCTTATTTTGCCCTCAAGCACACCCACTGAGAAAATCCCAGGTAGTAGACGAGGCTAAGGAAAGTTCAACCTGCTCTGCCTGAGCCAGGAGCAGATGTGTGACAGAAGTGTCTCAGCCAGCCAGTGCCACCCCTGATGCAGTGGGCAGGCAGAGCCTTCCCTGGATCGTGCACTTTCCCCCTTTACATCCTCTGGTTCTCATTGTTTAGATGATGGTGTCAGAGCCTGGGGAAGTAACCTGACAGCCGCACTTCTGAGCTGTGAACACGGCAGGGTATCAGAAAGTCGAAGTCTGTAATGTCTAGGCTTCCTGTGCTTTCTGCCAAGCAGCAGTTATAGGTAGATCCACTACAGAGTCTTCTAGTAACCGATGCCCTACGTAGTTAATCCACAAGAGAAGGGGCTTATTTTGACACACAGTTTGAAGGTTTCAGTTAGACCTCTCCTGGTGAGTATAGCACATCATGGTAGGAGCCCATGATAGTAACACTGGTTACCTCTTGATGGACACCAAAACAAGAGAGGAAGGGGCATGCCTGTTAGTGACCTAAGCTCTGCCTCTTAAAGGTGCCAGCACCTCTCACAGCACCCTAGGCTTATCACAGCTGGGCCACTGAGAGGAAGCTAGTGGTTGTTGTCAGTACCTACTATATATGGAGTTGTTGGAAAGTGAGGGGAGCAAACTTTATTACTTGGTTGGGGCTGATGTTATATAATCTCAGCATAGTAATGCTACCTCTCGCAGAACGAAGCTGCCTGATTGGATGAAGCACAATTCCAGTTTTCCTAACCTTACAATGAAAAAGAAAGGTATCAAGACCCAGCTCAGAACTTAGCCTCTTCTGCCTAACAGGGTCACTCAGGTGTGAATGTCCGCTTCCTTGTTAAGATGATATTAAGATAACAGAGGCCCAGACAATACAGAGTACATGGTCTCTGGCATAAAAGCCCTTGTCAGAGGAGCACTGGAGAATAGCTCCCACTAACCTCATTTTCCTTCCCTGGTTTTTGTTTGGCCATCGTCTTGGTTCTTATATCCCTGCCTAGTATCTAACTCTGACTCTTTCCCTATGTTTGGAGATAGCTCTGCTCGCTATGAGAGTTGGAAGGTGGACTGTGGGCATACTGAACCTGAGCTTGGGCTGGAGAGTGTGGAATTGGTCCTGGCAATCAGCATTATATCTGTTTCTAGTGCCACGTGGGAAAGACATAGTAACATTGTGGCCGATGGAGAAGACACTGACTGTGGGACCTGTGCTTTGGGAACTGGATCTGAGTGAGGGTTATGGCAGCACAGCATCCCTTACACTGCCTATTTTCTGAGCTGACCCTCATGTTTTGAGGAATCTGTGAGGTGTCAACAGTTCTGGGTGAAGTTCTTAATTTGAATCAGCCAAAGTATATTTCTGTTGCTTAAAACTAAGAAGCAGAGTTCTATAGAGAGGTTGTGCTATAGTTACTTATGGGTGTTATTTATTTTCAGCTACTTGATTATCTTCAGGAGTCTCAGAATTTAACGTAAGACAGAAGCCAGTTTAGGGGTGGTGAGACAATGGACTCATCCAATATCCCTTCACTGTGGATCTGACCAGATGAAGCAGTTTGGTCCCTAGAAGACAGAATCAGCCTCCCATTTGTAGCCTCAGCTCTGGAGGTGCCCAACACTAGCAGATAGTCAGGAGAGTTTAGATGAAGTTGTCTTGCTATGCCCTCTACTGTTTCTTTGCCCCTAACTTTACAAGTTGCAAATATAATATGCATACTGATTTTGCTTGAACTATGTGTGTGTGTGTTTGTGTGTGTTTGTGTGTGTGTGTGTGTATTGGTGTGTTGTGTATGTGGTGTATACATGCTACATGTGAGTGAACAGGTATACCTTCCCATGTGGGCAGGTTGGGTGACACTTCCTGGGGCGGCATGTGTTTATTTGACCTCAGATACCATTAAAAACCAACTTAGTGAACTAAGAAGTTCAGGGTCACTTACAGGAGCATCGGTGCTGGGAAGGAAGCTGCTTCCCGGAAACCCCACTCACTCGCCAGCGTGGGTGATGTCAGTAATCCACAGCCCTGGAGCATTCTGTGCAACTTGCAGGCCGAGCTTAGAGCCTTCTGGTCTGGGTCTCCTCAGAAGTCCTTACTGCTTATGCAAATTTGGGGAGGGGACAGCCTTATCTATTTGATCAATTTCTGGGACTTCCTGACAAAGTTTTTATGAGTCTTAAAAGGAGCTTCCCTCCAGGATGGCAAGTTTGCTACACAAAAGGAGGCCAGAGCAGGGTGTAGGGCATCTTCATCTGTTGCTATCTCTTACTGACTTGAGGCTTACAGTTGACTCCGCTGCCTGTCTCTGTTCCCCAGTGCTGGGGCTATGGGCATGTTCGGGCACACTGGGCCTAGTGTGTGGGTGCTGGAGATCTGAGCACAAGCCCTCATGGATGCAGTATTATCACTCACCCACTGAGCCTCTCCCCAGCCCTGAGATTTCTTTTATTTCCTTTGTTCCATTCCTTCCTGATCACAGTTGTTCTTCTTGCAGAGGTCTCCTGCGTGGACGGAGGAGTGTGGCCCTTTCTGAAGAAATCCTCCCAGCATCCTCTATCAAAGATGCGTCAGCTCAAAGGGAAGCCAAAGAAAGAGACATCCAAGGACAAGAAGGAGCGGAAGCAGGCCATGCAGGAGGCCCGGCAGCAGATCACCACTGTGGTGCTGCCTACCTTGGCTGTAGTGGTGCTCCTCATTGTAGTGTTTGTGTATGTGGCCACGCGCCCCGCCGTCACCGAGTGAGCACCTCCATTCTAGCTTTCCCTGCAGAGATGTCCACAATGCCAAGCTCTGAGCAGGAGTGCCCTGTCTCCTCTGGTCTTTGACTTGATCAACATTTCTCTACTTTTGGGAGGGAGGGAATAGGGAACATTTTATCAGCGAATGTGCCATTTACCTGATGGTCCACTTCATGTGCCTTTCAGACTTCAAAGCAGTGTGTGTGTGTGTGTGTGTGTGTGTGTCCCTTTTCCTCCTGAAATCAATGCATAGCTGCACCTGGGGAGAGCATCTCCAGGTGATGCTGTTGGGATGAGCCGCCCTCCTGTCCAGCAGCATGCTTCCCTGCCCCCGTTCACAACTTTCTAAGGGGACAGCCTTTCTTCTCTGTGCTTGATGGGATTTGAAATATGGTGATTCAAAGTGAAATATTTATTTTTTGAATAAAGGAGATAATAGTCTTAAACTGAGTATTTATCTTTTTTGTGTGTCCCTTGTCCCAGCCTTGCCTCATTGTCTACCCCCTCTTCCTGGCTGCTCCTGCCTCCCTTTTCACTTGCTGCTATTCCATACTTGCAGGGAATGATGTGTTTTGACTGAGTAAGTCTAGAGAGGGACCAGTTGAGTGCTAATTGACCTCCTTTTGCAAACTCATTGGAGTATGGCCACATAGGCTTCCTTGCTGGTTAGCCGTTTTTTGCTGGCTGGCACATTTGCAAATGGAAACACCTTAGTCCACTCGGTAAAAGGTCAGGCTTTAGTCATTCCAGGTTTTAAATGCAAATTTGCCAAACATCTTATCCCAGCAGCGGGTTTCCCAGTTCCTGGTGCCTGATGGAGCTGCCTCCTTGGAAACCAGGTTCCTGGTGCTCTGTCCTGCTGATTACAGAGATGTTTGCAAGGAGAGAAGGGTTTTCCAAATACAGTGATGGACACATGTCTGGCTGAAGGCACAGGTGTTACTAGGTATTTGGAGACTCTTGGAGAGAGCCTTTCCTGAAGAGAAAATGAAAGACTCCAGCTGATGTCTGCAGATGCTGACTTGGGTGAGCAGGTTGGCTCAACCTCTTCTGCCCAAGTGTCAGTGGCCCTGTATAGAGATTTACTAAAAACCTGAGTGGGCCACTCAGGGTTCTCTCTTGAGCTTGTGCCCAATACATTCAGCCTCTTTCTGTGAACTGTAGTTTCTAGAGGTGACATAAAATGTCTTTACCTGGATCTGTATCCTCAGTAACTTAGGCGTTGTCTCTCAAGAATTCACACAAAACCCACAGTGTACTGCAGAAGATGGGAAAGGTTTACTACAAAAGGGGCTTTTTCTAGAGGGGAGGTGGTCAATGGCCAAGAGACCACCATACTAAACTGCATGCTTAGGTAGGCTTTCCTGAGGCATGTTTTTCCTATCCAGGTGCTTGACAGGCTTATGCGGATTAACTCAGGGAACAATGATACATCTTTGTTCTTCACCAGAAAGAGCTTCCTGCTCAACAGTAACCATGAACTTCCTTGTAGTGCAGATTGTCGTGTCTCCACTCTGCCCCAGATATCCGACTCAGATCCTGAACTTTCAGTTCCCAATTTTACATGCTGTGCATTTTGAGGAAGGGGCCCATGCTAATGAGCTTCAAGTTGCTACTCTACTACCTAGCAAAGGAGGTGAACCTAGAGGACCAGCTCCAGAGGCCACAATCTCCATAATGGTGTGTTGTGTTTCAATGGATTCTCTCAACTCAGCATTGCCCAAGTGTATTGGAACAGGCCTCCCCTGGTGAGATCTGTGCAGCATCTTAGATGCTGTTAGAAGATGAGTCCAGCATCCACTACAGGGTACCTAACAGGCATACTCACAAGCCTTCATCCAGGTGAAGAGGAGCCAGGCCCAGGAGACATGGAGAGAGATGTCTGTCCTGTGGGCTCCTTATGTAAACATTTGAGGGTTCTTTGATCTTCCAGATTTTGAGTTATCTAAAAATATGAGTTTGGGGCAGCAAAGGTATTTGTGGATTCCACTGCTTTGGCTTCTTAGCTAAGCAGGCTCAGGTTCCTAAACCTGACCTGTAGAGAGCCACATCTGTTCATTTTACCTTTGAGATGGTAAGAGGATACATTGAAACACAAAACCAACATAGCATCCTATCCAGTACATCTCGGGAGCTCAACAAATGCCCATTTCTGCTCTTGTCAGTGTGTGCAGACCCTCACAGCATACAATGGAGTCCTGCTCCCCAGGCATCTCTTAGCAGCTTAGATTCCAGGATATACATGTGATGGGCTTTTAAGTCCTACCTGACTCTTTTTTTTTTTTTTTTTGAGATAGTAGAAACTTTGCTATTCTTCATACATTAAGCTGCTTCTGTTTTATTTATTTTTAGATTTAATATATATATATAGTCCAGTCAAGTCATTATCCCCCTCCTGGTCTACCCTCCAAATGTTCCCCTTTCCACTCCCCCTTCCCTGTCTCTAAAAGGACATTTCCATTCCCCATCCCACCCCACCAGACTTCTCCACTCCCTGGGGCCTCAAGTCTCTTGAGAGTTAGGTGCTTGTTCTGTGGAAGGACACACAGATTTGAACTGGCTCCCCAGAGTCAGTGGCTAGGCATGCTCAGGGAAGGTGGGCTGGAAGTGGACTTTTAAAATTAATATAATCTTGTGGGTGACCCCCTGACCTGCATGAAAAGTTGGTTTGCTGTGGATCTGCTAGGTGGAAGCTTACCAATTCTCAGGGTAAATTGTGCTCACTCGTGTGGCTCACTTGGTAATTCCAAATTATCCCCAGTGACTCAGTGGTTTCGTGAAGAAATCAAATCATTTATTACGAGTGTCAGAGTCCTGCTGATGTTTGTGCAGTGGGATATGGAGCTCTTGGTGCTTAGTCCTTATTACTGAGCATGTTCCAGAAGAGAAATCAGGTTGGAAATAGGAATAGGAAGCATAAATGGTATCATTTAATTTTTTTTTTGTCTCTAAATCAATGCTTCTCTGTGTGTTTGTTTACCTATTCTTTGGCTAAGCAAAGTCACCATGACCCATCAGTACAGTTGCTGGTGTGTGAAACTAAGTGTGAAGAATTCAGACCCAGTCTTTTCTCAGTGTGACACTGGCGAAGTGCCTATGTGGCTATGCCTGGCTATAGATTCTCATATCATCTCAGACACCTCCCAGAGTTTCTCTGAGGACTAAAACGTCACACAGAGCTCAGAGACCCAGGAGCCCTGAAGAGAGAAGTGTCCAGGGAACCTGCATGGCCTGGCCACTTGCTGCATGCTATGTGACTGTGCTGGTTACTTACGAGCCTGCACTGAGCGAGCAAGGATCAGTTTAATGAGTCTGAGGCTGCCTCTTCTAATTCCTCCCTGGCTAGTTCAGAGAGTGGGCGGCATGTTCCCCTCTCTGCTTCCTGAGGCAGCCAGGCTCACCTGTGAATTGGAGATGCTGACACTTGTGTTGGGTTATTGGCAAGATTAAACAAATGGCTTTCCCTGATCCCCCAGAGGATCTTGTATCATCATTTACTTGCTAGAGGAGAGAAAAAGGAAGTGCCTTGGTTATGTTCACCATCATGTGTGTCAGCATCCTCTGCAGCTATTTCTTGATGCTGTCTCTTGTGGCAAGTCTGCTGATGTTACCGGGAATGTGGTTTCTGTCTGCAGGGGCCATGCCAATTCTGTGTTCTCTATGGTATTTGCCACATACCACTGTATAAGCATCAGATATTAGATATAGTATCTTCAGATTAAGAAAATATATGAGAGCTGCCTTCTAAATCCTTCCGGAATGTTTGCAGTAAGAGTGGAGATGTGCAGGGTTTGCAGGTGACTGTCCCTGTCCTCATGTTTCTGATATTAGGAAGACCAAGTGTGCCCATCTGGCTTGCCCTGCCTACTCAGTTGGGCCCTACTTTCTTCTGATAAGTCTTTTGTGGAGTATCTTGCCCTCCACAGAAAACTTCCTTGACATTAATATGTATCAGGTGCTGGCCTGTGTTATTTCTCTGCCAGTTCTTTGGGAAAGAACAATCTTTTCAAAAAGCTTTTAATCACTTCAGCTGCTAAATCATAATCACTGTGGATCTCAGAGAGTTCCTGAATGCTTGGTAAAAATGGTAAGACTCTAGCTAAGCCTCTCTACTTCCCTTGGCATTTTCCTTCCCACTGTTTCCTCAAAGTTGTCTGTCTTTGAACTCTCCCAGCAAGAACATTGTTTTCAACTTTTGAATATTCCTTTTCCAATATGGGTCACCTGGCTATTTCAGAAGGCCTGTTAAGTTTCTGGGATCAGATCTGGCTCTCACGTTGCCAGCTGGTTCAGAATGGAATAAATTAAGAAAGCTTGCCATGAAATTCTTTTGCAAACTCCTCCATTTTGAAACAAATCTACTTCCAGCTTTGTAACTGGCTGCTTGAACGCCCAGCCGGCCTGTTTCAGTCTCTGCACTTAGAATCAGCAGACCTTAAACTGCCTGCTTCAAACAATCCTTCCAGATTGGCGTGCCAAAGACATAGTCACATCTACAAAGAGATACATAATGCAGAAGTGTACAACAGAGATAGAGAAGATGGCGAGAGATGAGGCAGGCATACAGGAACAAAATCCATGGCAACACTTGTAACAGCAATGAAATAAGAAAAGGTAGGATAGATGTGTCACGAGGGGTGGAAGGTGGCAGATACGAGGCAGGCATGAAGTGATTGAAGATATGTGGGTTGATAATCTGGCCTCAAATGTATGTGAAGTGAGTGATGACTGAAGCAACTGAAGATCAAGATAATAAAACTAGTAAGTTTGATCTGGTAGATAAATAGACATGACAAAGCAATATTTCCTCAACAAGAAGTGTACAATCTTAAGAACACACTTGGAAACATTAACACAAATTGGCTTAGTTTCTAAGTTGGCTGAAAAATATAAATCAAAGGCTTCAAAAGTTTCGGCAAGCGCTGAGCAAGACAGACACAGGAATCCACAGAGTTACCTCCATCAGTTCATTGGGAACCAGAAATAAACTGTGGATGTGGAAAGCAGATTGGCATGGTCACGAGCTCTGTGGCTCTTTCCTGGGTGACCACTTTGGTCTTAGGTGCTCACAGTACGGTAGCCTTGTGTTGGCTACTATTCTTGGCTTTGGCTACCTACCAGTGAGTAGACTGTACAGTTCCTGTTTTTCTATGATGTGCATTCTAGTGAGTGATAGCTAACACAGGACAGTAACACAGAAGCCTTTGTGAACGAGGAGGGCAGCATTGGAGACAATTTTATTACGAATATTTTATTGAGAAACTGTAAGATTATGAAGTTCAAACATCCAAGGGAGAAATAGCACAAATACAGCAAAAGGATTTTCACTGGGGTTTAGCATCACCTGTTCCGTGGCTATGTTTCTGAGATTATGGCTTTAGAATAGCTGGCACAAGTTGGAAGTGGGGGGAGAAAGTGAGAGGGGACATAAAATCTCATGCACAGTCCAGGAAACAATGAGTAGCCTAAAAAAAACAAAATATTTGCAAATTTTACCTCTGATAATGGGTTAGTATCCCAAATATGTAGGGAACACAACTCAAAAGTGAAACAGATGAGTCAATTAGAAAGAAGACAAAGGATCTGAGCAGAACTCCCCCCATCCCGTAACACCCCCCACCCCCCGTCTCCTACTCCCCCCAAAAAAACCCGACTGAAAAGGTCACCGAGTGTGTTGAAAGTGACAGACAGCACCACTCGGGGAATGTGGTTGTAGCCGTGAAATAGGCCACGCACCTGTTAGAGCAGGATGTTGTCCAAAGGACTAAGGATGATTGTTGGACAGCACATGGGGACTACGCAGCCATTTTGCTGAGAACATAAATAAGCTAGGCTGGTGGCAGCGAGCCCAAGCAATCTTTCTGTGTCTCTCCTTCACAGTGGTGTAGCTATTGGCCACACTTAGCTCTTCACGTGAGTGCTGAGCTTCCGACTTTCATCCTCACGCTGTAGAGCAAACACTGTCAGCCACCGAGCCATCTCTCCAGTGTCTAAATACAGATCTTTGTAAATGACTTAAAACCTTCGTCTGCTTGATTATGGTCAAAATGACTGGATGCGAAGGCTGGGAAGTGAGAGGAATGCACAGTGCAAATATTAGACCACAGTGTGATTACAAGGAGCCAGAAGACCCCAAATCGTATTTACAGGAGTGTGGGTGAGCAGTCAGTTACAGGACCGTGAGCAACTTATCAGTGGCTGCAGCCTGGAAGAAATGTCTCTCTGAAAGGCCTCATGAATCCCTTACTGTTCGTAAGGGAACATCGGTGGGTCTGATCCTGAGTGGGTCTCAGCAGGTAATCACAACTGCTGAGCAATCAAGAGAGCAGTGGCACACCATACCCAGAGGACAGCTTTCTCCTGTTTAGTGAACACGCCTTTCTTGTTTGTACGGAGCTCTGCAGAAAAAAACCCCACAGCCCATGGAGCAAAGCCAGCTTGCCACCTGTTTGAACAGATGGGGGCTGAGAATAGTTGTTTTTTAAAAGTAAATGTTTATTTCGAGATAACTATAAATTCACGTGGAACTGTGGGAAATGATGCAGGGGTAGTGTGTACCCTTTACCTAGTTCTCCACAAGATTAACTTCCTCACACCTATCCCGAGTGAATGATAGCCTGCCACTGTGCCACTGAGGTGATTTGCCCTCACAGGGCTTCCCACTCCCCTCCAGAGTTCTCGGTTCCTGCTTGCTGACACATTGTCTCTCCCTCTACCCCCGTTCTCACTCTTCTTTTTGATTATTTGAGTGTTTTCTTTTTGAAATACTTTTGAAGATTATTTTATTATGTTTTGCCTGCATGTATACATGTGTGCCACATGCTTACCTGGTGCAGCAGAGAGAGGACAGTTACAGTTGTGAGCCACTATGGGTGTGCTGGGAACTGAACCTGGATCCTCTGCACGAACAGCCTGTGCTGTAGCCTCCTGAGCCGCCCGCCTAGCCTTGTTGGAGGATTTTCAGGTTTTGCTTTTGGATGGCAGTATTGTTTAATTTGTGTTTCCCTCAAAAGGCTAATGCTCAACCTTTGTGTCACCCCCCCACCCCACCCCCACCCCGCTCCTCTGCTGCTTGGATGCTCCTTTGTCTCCCCTGGATTCTCCTGGGTGCAGTGGGGTGAACGGGCCTTCAGGTCTTTTAACTGTATTCTACTATTGTTGACTGTTTTGATGTTGGGTTTGGAGAGATCTTCATGCATTCCAGACACTAGTTCTCACCAGCTATGTGATTTGCAAATGCTTCCCAGTAGGTTTTCTTTCATCCTCCTAACAGGGCCTTTAGCTGAGCAAATGTTTGTGGTTTGGGTTGCTTCCCATTTGCCAATTTGCCTTTTTATGCATCTTGATTTTTCTATGTCATCTCAGAACCCTGCCTAGCTGCAAATCCCACAATCCCACAGGTTTTATCCTAGGGTTTTTTTTTTTTTTTTCTAAAAAAAGATTTATGGCTTCCCATTTACATCCATGATCTGCATTCGTGTGTGTGTGTGTGTGTGTGTGTGTGTGTGTGATGCATGTATATTTATGTGTTCATGTCTGGAGATCAAAAGTCAATGTTGAATATTTTTCTTTACCTCTTTTTACGTAACTTGGGGAAACAGTCTCTCACAGGACTTGAAGATTGCTGATTGGCTAGACTGGCTGGCTGGCGGCTCTAGGCTTCTGCTCATTTGCATGCAGATATCAGGCACATGCCACAGTGCCTGGTTTTACATGAATACTGGAGATCTGAACTCAGGTCTTTGTACTCTCATGGCAAACACCTTACTACTTGAGCTATTCCCCAGCACCCCCCTTTTTTTTTTGGTTGTTGCTTTTTGATAGGGTCTCACAGAGTAATTCAGGATGACTTTGATCAAACTTCTCAGAATCTTGGCCTTAGCCTTTCAAGTGCTAGGATTATAGGCTTGTGCCATCACACCTGATACAATCTATTTTGCAAAATTATTAATTATATTATTTATTAATTTCAAAAAGTTAATTTTACCATAAGGTACACATTTTCCCCTTTCATGTCCAGCCCCTCTAGCATTTGCTGAAAGGCTGTTCTTCCTCCTCTGTATTCGAAATGCTTGGGTAAATATGTGTGGGAATATTTCTAGAGTCCTTATAAGTACCTGTGATGGTCCCTCTCAACTGTTAACTTAAGAGAGATTTAGAATCACCCAGGAGAAGGGCCTCTGGGCAGGCCTGTAGGGGATTACTTGATTAGGTTGATGGGCAGGAAGATTTGCCCCCTGTGGGTGAGATGTTTCCCTGGGCTGAGATCCTAGACAATATAAAGAAAGCAGGAAAGCTTTACTGAGCATCCATCACTGTGCTTCCTGACAGAAGATGCCATGTGAGCATCTGCCTGAGCTCCTGATGCTGTGCCTTTCCCACCATGGTGGACATGGACTAAGACAACTGTTTCTCCAGTAAGTTGCTTCTATTGGGCATTTTATCACAGCAACAGGAAAAGCAGCTAATGAGAGCCCCCCAATCCTAACTGCTCTGCTTTGCAGGCAGTCACAGTGACTTACCTTGTGGTCTCTATCATGATGTCAAGCACTGTTCACGAGACTGCTGCCCTCCGCTCTCAGCACAGAATCTGTGATGTGCGTACAATAGCATTTGTCTCTATTGTGAGTTGACGTGTGCTTGTGTGCTTGATAAGTTTGCTCAGGATACAGTAAGTGTGAACACGTGTAGGAGAGGCGTAGCTAAGCTTTCGTGGTGGGAAGGTTAGGTGTATCGCCTGCATCTTCAACTCTGGCTATTTTAAATGTACAGTGAGTCAGGATATAACACTACTGTGTCTCATAAGTCAAGGGAGAGCTGCATATCATCTTGAAACTAGATACATTCACTTCTCTTTTGTGTTTTCAATTTTTAAAAATCCTATACATTTCTTTACCTTTCTATCTAATCTTTAGAATAATCTTGCTCCTGTCAATGAAAAATTCATGCTGGGATTTTGAGAGAAATTGTGTTAAGATAGATTATCAATTTGGGGAAATTGAGCCCTTTGCCGAGCCCTTCGCTGTGCTGCCTTCCGATCCATAGTGTGGCTTCTGCTGCTCTTCCTGTTAAAAATATTCTTCATTTCTGTGATCTCAGCTTCCAACAGCTCTATTGAATCCAACTTCTACACATATTTGTTAAGATTCCAGTAGGCCTTTCACTGGTGTGATCACACAAAGAATATTTTAATGTCATTGTACACATTCATTATTGCTGTATACTGAAGCAATCAGGTTTAGTGTGGTCATCTTGAATTCTGAAGGCTTAACCCGATGACTTATTAGTACTAAGAACTTTAAAAATAGATTCCTTGTGCCTTCCTATTAGGGAATTGCATCTTCTCAGATAGGAAAGGTTTTATTTTTTTTTTCTTTTTGTCTGTCAATCTCCCCTCTTACATGACTTTTTAATAAATAACTCATTGGGTTTGATTAGGGTTGCTTCCTTGTGCTCGAGCATGGGGTTACTTACTTACTGTAATATGCAACTGATCAGTGGGTCCACTCCTCCCCTGCAGCAGCTGTTAACAGACACTAGTATCTCACCTAGGAACGGGACCTTGCACACCTCTCCCCTACCAGGCTGTAGTATTGATGGGCCGAATTTGATGTAGGTTTCACTTGTATAGATAGCCATAGCCACTGCGAGTTGATGAATACACCAGCCACAGAACACCAAAAAGCCAGTGTTTTGCAGACTCTTTTTCTTTTTAGCATCTCCTGTGATGTCCCCCAGCCTTCGGAGGGTAGGTAATATGCCCCATTTAAGGCTGAGCACTCAACAGTCACTGGCTCTCAGCACTTTGCCCAGTTTTGAGTGTTTGCATTAGCTGCTGCCCACACAGAAAGAGGCTTCTCTGACTTGTAGTAGCAGTGCTGACCTATGGGTATAAATGAGCGATTCTCAACCTGTGGGCAGTGACCTTTTAAGGTCTTGAACAACCCTTTCACCGGGGTCGCCAAAGGCTATCTGCATATTAGATTTATATTACATAAATCATAGCAGTAGCAAAATTACAGTTATGAAATACCAAAGAAAATAATTTTATGGTTGGGGATCACCACAACATGAGAAACTGTGTTAAGGGATTGCAGCATTAGGAAGGCTGAGAATCACTGGTACAAACATATATATTTTAGAAGGCAGTTTGACAACATCCACTTATCAAAACAACAACAATAGGTTCCTCTCTAGCGCCTCGAGCCTTCTCAAGCCACGAGCTTTAGGCTAGGTTTATGGCACCAGGCATGAATTGAGCAGGGTCTAAGTCCACTTATAATGTTGTTGGCTATCTTTTAAACAGTTGTGCCACTGTTGGACCAGTGAGCACGACTTGCCTGGTTGTCAGTATTGCAGCATGTGGAGTCCACTGCTGAGTAAGGACACTGATGACTTTTCTCACAGTGTCTACAGCACCTGCTAGCATGGTGGAAGCTGGCCCGCAGGGATGGGATTTTTAGGTCAGTTCTAGCCTGACTGATTCTGGTATTGCAACCTAAGTGTGTGGCCTTACCACCTAGTTTGGGCGGTCACATGAATAATGGCAATAGCCTATACTGTTTTGAGGCCCTCTGGGGCCTCCCTGAGGAGCAGGTCCTAGGGAGGACCCCACACTTGACAATGGGGTTTTAAACCTAATAACCAATGGATTCCAGGAGCAGTGGCATCTGCCCACGTAGAGTAACTTCATTCAAACCTCCTTTCGAACGCCCTCTTTAAAAAGTTATATTTCTAATTAGCTTACAAAGTAGGAGTTTCTGAAAGGCCTTTCATACTGATTTGCTTTAAGGACTTGTTCCATTTTAAGTTGGTTTTCTAATAACAGTTATGTTTGTAGTTGTACTGTTCTCATGTTGATAATTTAGACCTGTTTTCTTCTTTTCTTCTTTCTTCTTCTTCTTCTTCTTCTTCTTCTTCTTCTTCTTCTTCTTCTTCTTCTTCTTCTTCTCCTTCTCCTTCTCCTCCTTCTCCTTCTCCTTCTCTTCTCCTCCTCTTCCTCCTCCTCCTCCTCTTCCTCCTCTTCTTCCTCCTCCTCCTCCTCTTCCTCCTCCTCTTCTTCCTCCTCCTTCTTCTTTGTTAAGTCTTTCTATAGATGAGTCAATTTTATTGATTTATTTTTCAGAGACAGCTCTCTGACTTTTCTCTACATTTTCCACTTTACTTTCTAGGCCTCTTTGTTCCTACGAGTTTGGCAACTTTCCTTCCTTTAAATCTTTTTTTTTTTTTTTTTGACTTTATGTTCCTAGATTCTGGAGAGATTTGAGCCTTTTCCTATTTGTTAATACATACATTTAGTTACTAAACTTCCCTCTTAGCACTGCTTAAGACTGCTTTTGAAGAAGGCCTTACCCCTGAGCCAAGGTGTATGTCCTGACTCTCAGAGTGGACAGCCTATCAAAGCTTCAGCTGGCTGTGCTCTTTGACTGGATTAGTCTTTTTTTTTCTTTTCCTGGAGGGAGGTGGAGATTTTTTCTGAGGCTTTTTGGTTTGATATTTCAACAGCTTTTCTAGCTCTAGTTCACAGATATGGGAGGGCATTGGGTTGCTGGGGCCGCCCCAACAGTGTGTCACAGACTGGTGGCTCAGAGAGCTGTCCCATGGGGTCTAGAGGCTGAAAAGTCTGAAATCAAGGTGTTGACTGTGTTCCCACTGCATGCTGTGAAGAAGAATCTGGGGCCTGTGGTTTGCTGTCAATCTTTGGCATTCCTTGACTGATAGAAAGAAGCACAACCTTGATCTCTGCCTTCACTGTCACATAACAGTCCCCCAGTGCACATCTGTGCCTCTAGAACTGTGAACAGCAAACTATTGTTTACAAGTTATCTGAGCTAAGGCATTTTGCTACAGTGGCATAAATAGACTAAGACAGCAGGCCATCACACTTGAAAAAACACAAGTTGATTGGATAAATGAGAAGCTTAATTTTCTTTTTTAAAGAATCATCTATTGTCTTTGTGTGAGAACAGGCTTGCACATGCCACAGCTGGCCTGTGAAGGTCAGAGGACACCTTCGTGGAGTCTGTTCTCTTTATCTACCTTTCTGTGGTTCTAGGAATTAAATTCTAGTTGTCAGATTTGTGCAGAAAATACTCTGTTAAGCCATCTTGCCAGCCCCATTAATTATCTTAACTTTTCTCCTCTTGCTAAGAAAAAAACAAAAACAAACAACACACTGAAAACTGAAAAAAGGAAAAGCTGATATCAGGTGGAGTGCTGAAGGGGCAATTTAAAGCAAGTCTGCTCATGAATTGATAAACCTATGCATGGAGTCAACTGGTCCTTAAGACACACTCTTCCACTGTCCTTCCACTAAGGTCTAAGAATGCTGTATCCTAGAGATCTTGATTTCAGTCAACAAGGTTTGTCTATGAGACTACCCTGAGGAGACTCAAGTGGTCCAGGGCTTAGGAAAGAGCGAATTCTAATAATTTCTATTTAGTTTTGGGATATATGTACAAGATGTAGACGAGATCAGATGGGCTTGGGGTGGTTTGGCCATAGGCTCCATTGTAAACAATTTCTTCCCATCTTCTAAGGGTAACTAACACTCACAATCTTTTTCTCTATTTGCTTTGGGTTTCAGTCCTTTTTTTTTTAAGTATTTATTTATTTATTTATTTATTTATTTATTTATTTAAGTGCTCTATTTGCCTGCATGCCTGCATGATATAAGAGGGCATCATGAGCCACCATGTGGGTGCTGGGAACTGAACTCAGGACATTTGGAAGAGCAGTCAGTGCTCTTAACCACTAAGCCATCTCTCCAGCCCTGAAGTTTCAATCCTTTTTATTTTTGTGGTGCAGTGTGGTGTTGCTCTATTCGATTAATCTATTTATCCACTCTAATCTCCCAACTCGTTCCTTGCTTCCCACCCCAATGCTCTGGATTCTTGAATGAAAGACACACACACACACACACACACACACACACACACACACACACACAGAGCCTTCTATTTTAATATGCCTTAAAAAACTCAATGGTTGGACCACTCCCGAACTTTCATTGCTAACACCTCCCCTACAATACTCTTGAATTATTACTTATTAAAATCTATATTCCGTCTTTGCTACCTTGGGTCCAGGCCTGTAGCCTTCCTGGGCTCTGATCCCAGACTTTTACATGTTGACAGTTTCTCTGTCTCTCCGTCCTACACTTCTCAAGCCTAGACCTTACCCCCACCCCCACCCCATCTCCCCATCTCCACATGGGGCTTTCTTCCTCCTCTTGAGTTTCTTGCCTGGGAATCCTAAAAGTCCTGCCTCTGTCTACCTGCCCAGCACCAACAACTTTGTTTACCAATCAAAGCCCAGCTGGAGGCAGGGACCCTCAGCATCCTACATGTGAATTCCCATGTAATTTCAGAACCCAATTAACATAAGCAATAAACCAAATCTACAACAGTGCGGGATCAATCTCAAAGCTTCAAGCAGTATTTTATTTTTATTGTGCCTAGGCTAGAAACTAATCCATACCACAAAGGTACCACAGATCCTATTGTTTTCCTCACAAGGGGCTTTTGTGGGCACATTAAAGGGATGGAACTCTTCTGATGTTTTGAATATATCTCTATTTCCCATCTGCCTGCTATTTTTTTTTTTGATGGTTTTCAAGTGTATGCATGTGAATGTTTGTTTACCTGTGGGGGCATGCAGAGGCCAGAGGGTGATGTCAGGTGTCCTGCTCTGTCATTCTTTTTTTTTTTTTTTTTTGGTTTTTCAAGACAGGGTTTCTCTGTGTAGCCCTGGCTGTCCTGGAACTCACTCGGTAGACCAGGCTGGCCTCGAACTCAGAAATCTGCCTGCCTCTGCCTCCCAAGTGCTGGGACTAAAGGCATGCGCCACCACCGCCTGGCTCTGTCATTCTTCATATTCCTTCCTTGAGACAAGTTCTCTCATTGAATCTGGAGCTAGGTTGGCAGCCAGCAAGCTCCAGTGATTTTCCTGTCTCTGTCCCACATAGCATGAGGCTTACAGATATGTATGGCCATGTCCTGTCTCTTCACATGGTTGCCTGGATCTGAACTCAGGTCCTCATGATTGAGCAGCAAGTCCTCTTTCTCACTGAGGCACCATGCTGACCCCTAACATACTAGTTTTGCTGATATCAAATGCTTAAGTTTAAAAGCTGATTATGTGGTGTGTGTGTGTGTGTTGGGCATACATGCACACTATAGCATGTTTCTCTGTCTGTGTGTGTATTCCGTCTTTAAAGAACAGGGTATCAGATTATCATCCTTGTATATTTGTTATGTGAATTTCATTGTTCGTTTTCTTGCTATTACTTCTGTAGAAACTGGACACTTACAAAGCAATTGAATTTTACATTCCTTTATTGTATTACAAACAGTGGTGATTACAAAGGAGATGGAGGCAACACGATGCCCTGCATTTGCTGTGTCTCAGTGGCAGCATGACTCTCTGGTACAGTGACTTTTACTGTGTACACTGCACATTCAAAGTCCTTGGTGTTAAGGCAGAACACTACAAAAGTGAATGTAAAAGCAGCAAAGATGTATCTGTTTGCTTCTGAAACAAATCTTAGGGTGTCTACACAGTCCTTTCACTTTACAAGTCTTTGGGTTTTGTGCCTAGCACAGAGTGGCTGCACTCAGTTTCCTCACATTTGGAGTTGAGCACTTCCCTTTCTTGCTGCCTGTTACACAGGAAATGGGATCTTAACATACATGATTAAAGTCAGAAATAATTCAGTTATAATCCCAAGCCATTCCTTAGACAGGAAAGAAACCCTTTGGGGCTATTCATGTTTATGTTATCCTAACAGAATAATTAGTATGTGAAATGCAGAAACAGAAGCAGCTTCATGGAACAAAGTCCTATTTTCTAGCTGCTGTACACAAGTGATTTACTCAGGACACTAAACCAGATTTCTCGGTTTTAGGAGTCTGCTTTGCAAGTGTTTCTTGGAAACTTTTCTTTTTCTCATGGAGAGGAAGCAAACAGCGAAGGTGCAAAGCTCATATGTGTCTGCTCTGCTTGAGTTTGGTGTATTTGTTCAGCGTGAACTCGGTGTGTCTCTGTAGCTCATCGATGTGTGTGTTGAGCAGCTTCTCAAGCTCCTTGGCCCGCCTCTCTTCTTCCAGCAGGAAGTGCTGCGCAGCTAGGGACGCCCGCAAGGATATATCTGGTGGAGACTGAAGAGAGGAGAGGTAAGTGAGGCTAGACCAATACAAAGCCTTTACAGCATAGGCATGACTTCTCTGACAGTCAACTCTGCAACTTAAGGAAATACTGAATTTTGGGCGGGGCCCTCCTCTTGTAACATAGTCCCTGCTAATGAAACCCTCAAGGATTTAAGACATCTCAGCACCAGCCCATTAAAGAGCCCTAGAAAGGAAAACTGCAGTGACCAGCTACAAACCCAGGATAGATGCAAATGCCAGAGATCACAAGCAGAGCACATTTTATTGACTCACAAACCTGTAATCCAGAACATGGGCAAGTCCCAGATCTGAAGTGAAGATGAGGCAGATTGCATAAAGATGGCTCATGCAGAAACAGGAATCAGGATAGGTTTAATGAGGGGGCTGAATACCTAGGGGAGTCAGGCAGGGAGAAGGCTGGCTGAGGATGTCCTGATGGAGGTGGCTGCCTGCCTCTGTGTGTGTATGTATGTGTGTGTGTATGTTTGTGTGTGTGTGTGTGTGTGTGTGTGTGTGACTGGTGCTTTGGTCCTCCCTCACAAGTCAGGCTTAGAGGAAGAAATCTGAGTGATGTCCAGTGTACCTGGCTGGGAGGTGTGGGAACATTTCACAGCTTGTAACATTGTTTAGTGTATATTTAAACAAGAGGAAAAATGTTATGGAATAAAGAACAATATTAATTTTATTTTAAAAATAAAAATATTTTGAAATTATATTTTAATCTTCCAGTTCTTTTATCTGTCCTTCTTTCTCTTTACCAGTCTTTGAGACAGTGTTTCATGTAGCCCAGGCTTGCCATGTAGTTGAGGATGACTTTGAATTTCTGATCATCCTATTTTTAACCGCCAAGAGTGCGAGCTAGTTTCCAATGTGCACCAATGCACCAGGCTGCCGTTATTATTCTTTACTCTTGTTTCCTAGGAAGAACGAAGCTTTATGGAAGTGAACCTGGTTAGAAGGTTAGCCCATCAATACGTGACATCACAGCAGGCGATGGCAGAGCCCTGCAGCCTGATCCAAGTGTTGAATCCCAACTGTACCTCTGCACTGGGTGCAGCCTCCCCACCTGAATCGGAGGAAAAGCCTGGAACATGCAGTGTTTGCAAATATACTGAGTCCACCGTGTTTTCCCTGCAAACACAGGGAAAACACACTCTGTCCAGGGCAAAGAGGATCAGAAGCAGCTGTCCTTCATGTAAGTTAGATACTGTTGACACCACATTCCCACCCTGGGCTAATTATGTTTCACAGTGAATTCCAAAGGACCGTGTCCATCTGGACACTCAGAAGACCATTTCTGTGGAGTAACATCAGATTAGTCAAGCCCGTGAATCCAAGGCTTGAAAATATACATACACTCCACAGACCAGCAATTGCATTCCTGGCTAATCTCTCTCACCTTGGGGAATTAGGACTCATTTTGATGCTCTGTGGGATGGCCAGGCATATGGTAATATATAAAACTTATCTGGGTTTGCTGGCTTTGTTTGTGAAACAAAGTGGCACACAAGACCCAGGGGCTGGCGTGTTTTTAGGTTGTGTGGGGCAGGCAGGGCCATTCATATAAAGTATAAGTTAATAAACACTGAAGTTCTGTGTTCTTGGATAGAACAACCTGATATTATCACTGGGCAGCACAGAAGGGGGGTCCTGAACAAAGGGGGGTCCATAGTGGGTTCAGGATAGGTTAGAAATCCTGCCACTGAGGTGAAGTGAGTGGTAAATCCTGTTCTAGAAAAATCTCCAGTGGAGATAATGCCTTGTATATTTCATAAGCCTCAAGGGGAAGGTCGTGTTGCAGAAGTTTAAGGCCAGAGCGAGGCTGTGCCCCCTGCAGCAGAAGCCTGCATGCTCTCCAGGTTACTCCCTCCCCTGCTGCTGAGCCCAGGATGACACAGAGCATCTAGCAGGCAGACGATGGATTTTTCGTGTCCCATCTTATGCTCTTGGCAACCACAGAGGATATTACATATAAATCCAACAGCAGGGTGAGTATCTCACTGAGAGCTACATAGGTACCTTCTGTTGACTCTCAGGCCAGCTGAGATGTGCTACCCCTCAATAACATAAAGCAGTCTCCCTGTGGCTTCTAGACCTCACAGGATCCATCACACTGTGGAGAGGGGAGGGTTTTCTCTGCACTGGAAGTGGTCTGCATTCCTGGCTAACCTCTCTCACCTCAGGAAATTAGGACTTATTTTGATGCTCTGTGGGATGGTCAGGCATATGGTAATGTATAAAACTTATCTGGGTTTGCTGGTGCTTGCCTGTTATCCTAACACTCGAGAACCTGACTTGGGAAAACTACTCCAAGTTCAAAGCCAGCCTGTGCTACATGCTGAATTCTAGCCTTGAATCCTGTCTCTAAGAAACTGGAAACAAAAACCGAAAAGGCATAGCCACCAATTCGTGATGGGGTATCAGGTTCTCTTAGATGTGATCAAATAATCTTATTTCAGAAATGGCACTGCATACCTCTAATCCCAGCATGCTGGAGGCAGAGATAGGACAAGTGGATCATTGAGATAGGCCTGGTCTATGTCATGAGTTGTGAGAGGGCTACATAGTGAGACCCTGCCTCAAAACAGCAACAAGCAAAACAAAAAGAAGTGACATTTTAACATAGCTGTCCTTTTCTATATTAGACTCAGGATTAAATAGTCCAGGATTAAAGGGAAAATCAGCTTCCAGGAACTCACCAGAGGAAGGACTTCATTGTCACCAACCAATGGACTTGCCATTTCTTTGGTCTGAAATGGCAAAGGTGACAAGGGTGTTGGGCTTCTGTTCAGCTCACAGTCTTGGCTAATTCTAAAAGAGAAGAAATGGATACCAGTGTCCTTGTTAAGTATCTTAGTTTCCTTTTTTATCCTATTGCTGTGATAAAACACCATGGCCAAGACAACTTGTAAGAGAAAGTATTTAATTTTGCTTATGGTTCCAAAGGGTTAGAGTTCACAACAGTGGAGCGAAAGAACAGCTGAGAGCTTATATCTTGTCCATAAGCACAAATCAGAGAGCAAACTGGGAATAAAAGGCATGAGTCTATTGAAACCTCAAAGCCCTCCCTCTGGGACACACCTCATCCAGCAAGGCCACACCTCCAAATCCTTTCCAGACAGTTACACCAACTGGGGACCAAGGATCCCAGTATAGAAGGCTATGGGAGCCACTCTCATTCAAACTACCCACCTAATACCATGCTTGTTGTTGTAGCTAAAGGTTCTGATTTCCCCCATGTTCAACCAGGGAGAACCAATCAAATGATTGAGTTTGTCTGGTTATTTCTTTGAAAATAAATGGTCTTTCTGAATAATCTCCAACTCACTTTAAAAACCCGGAATGTAGAATGAAGAGGCAATGGTTGCTAGGCAGCCTTAGCCTTCCTAATTCTATGTGGTGACTTTGTGTTTCCGGGCCATTTAAATAACCGAGGCACATTTGACAGAAACCTCAGAAGACAGACCAGCACTGCCGAGGGCAGTTCTATGGAGATAGTTTAAAGGTCTCTGCTGTGCTTATAGACATTCATAGCAAGACATGCTTTGTGGATGGGGAATGTGTCACTGTATTAACTAGCTCCTCTGGATTCACTAACTTACCCCCGATCCCCACTCATGGTCTCCCAGACTCCTCACACACTTAGTCTGTTTGAGCTCTCTGCCCTCTCTCGCTTATGGAAAGGGTTCTCAGGACAGGTGGAGGGTCCATGCATGTAAAACACATAGAGCACGGTGCCTGCTGCAGGCTATGCACCCAGTAAGGACAAGGTGCCGTCCTGATGCCACCTTCGGTCTTCAAGAAAAGCACAAGTGGCTATCACCACAGGTGAAGAAACTAAAATGTGAAGTTAAATTAGTTATCCAGTCATTTGCTTCGTTTTTCTTTCTGGTACTGGGGAATTGAGTCCAGGATTTTGCAGAGAATGCTGGTGAAGTGCCTTAGCACAGGCTATACTCTAGCTCTATTTGTGTCTGTTATTTGAAATAGGGTCTCCCCAGACTGTCCTTGAAGTCCTTTCCTCCTAGTGTCTCTGCCTTCTCCCCTGATACCCCAGTCCCTCTGCATGTGGGATTATATGTCTTTGAGTCACCAGGCCCACCTCAGTCATTTATTTTAATTGTATGAATTTTTTTTTCACTTTTGAGATTACAACATAACTACATTATTTCCTTCGTTTCTCTCCCCAAACCCTTACTCTTTCTCAAATTCACAGCCTCTTTTTTCATTAATTATTACATGCATATATGTATATGCTTATATATTCCTAAGTATAAACTGCTCATCTGTCTAATGTTACTTTAGATTCTAAAGTAGGGAAGCAAGCAACAGTTTAACACAGCTATGACACCTGTGAACCACACCAACAAGTTGACCAGCACTATAAGCCTATGTGTGCAGTAACCAACAGCTTTCTAACTGAACTTAAGATCCACTCAACAAGAGGGTAATCATGCCTGTGCTAGAAACCTAGCCAACTCCCCAGGCCCGGTAAAGTCATGGATCTTGAGGAGAACTTACAATTTTCTTAACCAGCATCGTCCTAACTACAGTTGACAGTCCTCACCCCTCAGGAAGGACACTCTTGTTTGCAACAGCCAGAAGCCATTACAGAAAGTCATACCTAATCAACGTGTAGACTTGTGGTGTCCGTTCCCAGGGGATACATCTACAATACAGCTGGTGTATTTAAGGCTCAGGGAACATTACAGAAGACAGAGCAGAAAGGCTGGGAGAGCCAGAGATGGTGTCTGATGGGAGACTGTCTCCTAGGAATGTCAGAAGTTACACCCATAGTCTCAGCACAACTGCCCAAATATGAACAGAACAACGAAGATTCCAGTGGACACGCCAGAGTGGATGGGGAAGGCCATTGTGTCTCAACACTATACAAGGAACTACAGGCAACCAAGGTAGCCTGAGAGGGAGAGGGAATCTTCCAGAACACCAATTGTTTATCCATACCAAATGCTCAGCCCTGGAAACAGTGTTTACTTTAGAAGTGAGACTAGATACTAGGAACTGGTAACTTTGAATTCAAGTTCAAGTTTTCCTGGAGTTGACACCCATGATAAGGATGAAAACACACTCTAGAATTTGTCTATTGTGCTAAAATATTGGGTGGAAAATATAAGTTAAAAAACACTGGGCAGATAAGTGAATAATGAAACAAAATGACATCCCTTAAAATCGGACCAAAGACTGTGGGGAAAATTTAAAGGCCACCTCAGCGGTGAGGCCCCAGAGGGGCTTCCACCGCTGTGGCAGATCTCACATTCGGGAGGAATCTTATGGTTCCAGCGGCCTGGAGGCCTTGGTGGCGGCAGGCCCCAATAACACGAGGACGTCCTTGGTTCCAAAAAGGTTTATTGTCATGGCGGATGATAGATGGATCTAGGTGTACCCCCCAGAACTCAGGGCAATCCCGAGTTATATAGGGAGGGAGAAAGGGGGAGGATTGGGGGGAGGATCTGGGGGAGGCATGTTTAATTTGCTCTGCCCTCTGGCCTTCATTAGTATGTAAATCCCTAGGGCCTGAGGCCTATAGCCTGGCCTATGTGACTGAACAATGTAATTCTATGGAGACCGTGACTGTTTTTCAGGATCCTGGGTTCTGGGGGGTGCCAAACTCCTGCGGGTTCTCACGAAGAATCCCACCCAGAATCTGCAGAGTCTCAGGGTTCTAGGCACCTGCTCTACCATGACCCAGGATACTCTTACGCAGTCCCACAAAAGACCACCCCACTTAGCCTGTTTGACTAAATATCTTTCATGAAAGTGGGGCTTAAGTTTAATCAAATCACCAAAGATCACGAACACATAAAAATCTGTTCGAAAGCTCTTTATCCTTACTAATAGACTCAGGTTTCCCACAGGTGGTAACCATTTCCAAAGCAGTGCTTTGAAATAATTGCAGCCCCGACCCTGTGATTTTCTGTTCTCATCCAAAGCCCGGTCCACATAGACTTGCTTCTTACACAGACTTCGAGTCTGTGCACACAAATGGCAGGGTGCATCGTGCTAGGCCGCTGCAGATCAGCTCAGAGAAACAAACAAAATGTGTTCCTAGGTTTTACTTATCTTGAAATAAATCTTTCCCCCCATTATCCCACACCATAATTACCATGGAAACAGAACAGCAAACTAAATAGAAATAACATGGCTTATGATATGAACAATAGATGAAACATCTCACAGTTCAAACTGAGCAGTTACAATTGCATAATGCGTTCTCATAGAATCTCCGGCCTGTGCCTAGTGTCTACACTTCAGGTTGGGAAAAACAAGACAATTATAGAGGTGATCTGAGAAACATTATATGTATGTGTGTATATGTGTGTGCTTATGTGTGTATGTATGTGTGTGTTTATGTATGTGTGTATATGTGTGTGTGTGTGTAATCTCAACTGTGCAGAAATTTTATACAAAGTATTATTTGTTCTAAATTATCTAAATAATTATCCCAATTATCCATTTTGTTGTGGATGCAGAGATGGCTTTGTGGCAATAATTACTAAGATTTATGTAGGAATATTTTTTATATTATAAGATCAATAAAATAGTGAGATTGAAGGAAAAGACTACATTATGAAGTAAAGTGCTTTGGCTTAAATCATCTTTATAGCTGAAAGCTCTTCTAGAACATAGCTATTCAAATACTTCATAAAACCACCTTGCACAAAATGCTGCATGTATCAATTTAAAGTGGGCTTAAAAATTACTGCAGAAGGCTTTTAATATCCACTCACAGGCTGAACTGTTCAATTAGCTTTCCCATGAGCCCTGCTCCGGGCCGCTAAGTATGGCAGGCTCATCTGCTTGGAAAGGAGGCAGAACTCCTCATGGCAGTCCTGACTGCAGTTTGCAAGGCCTCTCACATGTGCCCCTGCCTCTTCTCTGGGTCCTTCTCCTGGACTATGGGATGATGTCCTAGCCAGAGGTGAGAACCCTCCCATTGTCACTGACCTCCTTCCAGCCTTGTCTTCTCACATCTCCAGAAGCTCCCCATTCTATGACCTGCACTGTCTCCTGGCCTGGAACCTTTGGTCTGTTGTATTCTGCTCCTTATAGGCTAATACCTCAGTATAGAGTGTTCATAATTTATTTTTGGCTTCTAGATCCATCCCTTGACAAGGGACCTGGCAAGCAGTAATTAATGACAAACCTGCTAATCTTGTGGGGTTTTCCTATTAAACAATGTATTAGGTAGACATGAAGCCATCTAAATGATTAATGTTTCCGATTACTAATCTCTTCTCAGTTCATAAGAATTTAAAACCATGGATTTACTTTTGAAAAGATCTATTTTTACGTGTGTTTGTGTGTGCACCAGTGTGGGCCAATGTGCTCCAAATGTATGCAAGTGCTGGTGGAGGTCAGAGGGAGTCAAATCCCCTGAACTGGAGTTCCAGGAGGTTGGGAGTGCCTGATACGGGTGCTGGGAGCCAAGCTCAGGTCCTCTGGAAGAACGGTAAGTGCTCTTAACCACTGAACCATCTCTCCAGCCCCTGTGCCTTCACTTTTAAGTGTGTATTCTCATATAAAGACAAGCTCCATTTATTACAAAATTGGTTTGTCATTAAAATTAGTTATATATTAATAGTTCTGGGACTTAGTACTCTAAATCAGCTTGTAAATTATCCTGCAACTTCAAAACACTATCTTGTACGAACACTATTCAGAGCATCTTAACCAAATTCCATTATGTCTCATAAAACTTTTTAGAGTGATGAGTATATTATTATTCTAGAAACTAAATGCTTTGAATCACCTAAAAGTGCTGAAGATTTCAAGAGAGTGAACACTGAGATATCACTTCAGAAAGGGGTGAAAGACAACAGAAGTGGGGAATAATAATAGGTTGTTTAAATAACTGACCACTTGGATTTTCCTCTATTACAAGGAACAATTCCTTAGACGGTGACCTTGAGGTTTTGTGGAGCAATTTTGTTTTTCCTTCTTGAAATAGTTTAACTCAGCCAGGCAGTGGTGGCACACACCTTTAATCCCAGCACTTGGGAGGCAGAGGCAGGTGGATTTCTGAGTTCGAGGCCAGCCTGGTCTACAGAGTGAGTTCCACGACAGCCCGGGTTATAAGAGAAACACTGTCTTGAAAAACAAAAAAAACAAAAAACAAACAAACAAAAGAAATATAACTCATTGATATCTAAAGATGATGGATATTTTCTGGTTATCTTATACCTGACAAATATATGGATATACCCTACATGCACAGACCCACAGCATACATATACACATTGTGTATGTGTATGTGTATGTATACATGCACAATGCACACAGATACATACATAATACATATATACACATGCACACAGATACATACATAATACATATATACACATGCACACAGATTCATACATAATACATATATACACATGCACACAGATACATACATAATACATATATACACATGCACACAGATTCATACATAATACATATATACACATGCACACAGATTCATACATAATACATATATACACATACACACAGATTCATACATAATACATACATACACATGCACACAGATACATACATGATACATATATACACATGCACACAGGTACATACAGACATATGCATACATCCTCACATATATACAGATACATATATATCACAAGATACACATGCATGCATTCATATACAATATACACATACACATATATATCCCACATATTTATACATACATATACATACATGTGTGCATACACACATACATGCACACACATGCACACATATGTAGATATAACCTTTGCTACTTGACTCCCTGAGCCAGGCTGTAAGGGAGACTTCCTCTTCCACTGCTGGCATCAGCAGGGAGCTACCTGCTTTCCACTTTTTCACCGTCCCTACATCGTAACAACTCTTCCCCATTGTGGATTTTACATGGCAATAATTTATTCAGGACATTTGAAAAGCTGTTTCTTTTCAAAACCAGGTCACTGAAGAACACTGAAATCAGACAAAGCATTAAAACAAAGTTAATGAAACTTTCAGCAAACACAACTGGCAGAGCAAGGCTTTGCAGTGGGAACAGTTTTCCAGGCTGCTTATTAAGATAATCTCCTGCTGAGCCTTTTCCTGCCTCTGTCCCCCACTGTCTTGTTTTTGTTGGGCACTTTTAATACATGCTACACTGCCTGACAAAGGAAGGTGAAGGGCCAAGAAAAATATTTTTGAAATAACAGACTGCAGAGTAATGGCAGGGCCCCTCACCCAAGGCTACCAGAGGTGTTCCAGGGAGTGGGGAGAAGAGGTGGGAGCCCAGAGCCCTCAGTGACTCACTGACATCAGCCAGCAGCTGCACAAACCCTACCTGGCATCTTCAGGGCTGGGCTTTGCTCTATGGAGACTGAAAGTAGTGAAGTACTTTGTGGGGTTCTTATTCTGGATTAGAAAATGACCTCTTAGAGCAGGTTTCCAGCTCTACTGAGTGACCAACGTGTACAGCTTTGACTGTGGCCAGGGCCTCTACATTTCCCCACACTGCTTACACTGAAGCCTCAGGTACCCTAGCACAGCACCTCCACAATGACACTCCCTCCATGGGTTCCAACCACAGCACTCCCACTAGGACACCTGTATCACGTCACTACCACCATGGAATCTCCACAGTGGCACCCCCACCATGACAACCACATGCCATTACTCTCACCATGGCACCTTCAGCATGGCATCCCCACTAAGACACCTCTACTATGACATTACTCTCACTATGCCACTCCCAGCTACCACACCACCATACATCGTGTATGCCCACGATGGCACCTGATCACAGTATGCCCACCATGGCACCTCACCATGGCACCTCCACCACAGTGCCCATGTCATGGCACCCTCACTATAGTACCACCACTATGACACCCTTACCCAGGTATCCCCTCCTCAGTACCTTGACCTTCTCTCACCCTCTTTCTCCCCTTTCTAGAGAGGGGTTAATTCAGCACTTTGGAGAGACTCAGGGTTAGTTTCAAGAAGCATTAGAATTGTTAGAATCCATCTTTGGAATTGGAGAGGTGGCTCCAATTTCTAGAAACACTTGTTGCTCTTGCAAAAGACCGGGGTTTGGTTCCCAGCACCCAGGTAGTACTTCACAACCATCTGGAGCTCTAGTTTTAGGAGATCCATCCATGACTTCTGGCCTCTGTGGACACCAGGCATGCACATGGGGCATACAAAGATATGCAGACAAAACACACATAGAAATAAACCAAAAATTGAAAAGAATCCATCCTTCTAGTAACCATAGGATTGAGATAGTAAAGGGAGAACACTGCTCTAGAGTCTTAAGAATGTTGAACAGAAGGTGTTGGAGATGGCCCAGTGGTTGAGAATACTGACTGTTTTTCCAGAGGTCCTGAGTTAAATCCCCAGTAATCACAAGGTGGCTCATAACCATCTGTAATGGGATCCAATGTCCTGTTCTGGTGAGTCTGAAAAGAGTGGCAGTGTACTAACATACATAAAATAAACAAATAAATCTTAAAAAAGAATGTTGAACAGACTCCCTGCCCCCCTATTTTGGTCTGTTCTATAGATGTTGCTTAGCTACCAATATGAGTCCTGGCATCACCTTCTTCAAACTTTAGGTTTAATTATTAGCTTGCTCACCCAAATATGCATTTTAGCCACCATGAATTATCATGAATGTAGTAATATTGCAAACATAACATTACTAATAATATTAGTGATAGTGATCAACACACATGCAACTACACATGCTACATGGATTCCCTCAAACAATCCCTACTAACACCTTACAGACAAGAAACCATGAAAACATTGCTAGTTGGTCATGGTAAGTATCTCAGGTTTCTGAGGACTGGGCCTCAGTTGCAGTGAGGTCTGGACCTTCTTAATCGTCATGAAAGATGAAAGGCTCATGTCAGAGAAGTTTGGCCAATCCAGCATACCATAGCCCTTCTCAGAAATCCACAATGTAAACCAGCATCTTCATGGCCCTGAGAAGTTCTGTGGGGAAAGAATTGCTTTGCTGAGTGTTTTGTAGGTTTGAGGAAGCAGTGATCTGCCTCCAGAGACCGTTGTTAAAATCAAGTTAATTAGCATGGCTCATTGTTAACACATCGACTCAGAATGTGAGCTGACCCATTTTAGAGATCATGGGAGAAAAATAGACAGCAGTTACTGCTCTTCCATGCGCTGCTCTCACTGCCCACGGGGCCCTTGCTTATGTGACCAGCTCTAAGTCACCACAGCAAGTGACAACCCCAAGGACCTGCATCGTGGGAGGACAGAAAGAAGTGACACCTCTTTGTGTTGGGTCTAACATCACCTCAACATCAGATCTAACAGAGTAAATTCTAGTTTCCTCATTCTCATACTGTTAAAAAGTAAGATTACTTCTTTGTAAAGTGTGTCTTCTTGCACCCACACTGGATGTTCTGAAGTGAGTAGCAAATAAAAATCCCCAGGGGCTCGGCACCCGGCTTACGTTATTTCTGGACACCTATTGCCAATCTGTACTTTTTACAAAACAGTGTATCCAGACTCCTGTGTTATCACTACCACATAGAATGCAAACACCATCAGAGGTTGTCACTTTGCATTACTTATACATTTTCCTCAAGGGACTTCTAAATGTCTCTTCTTTATGGCCAAGCTAGCATACCTGTCTCCACTGGTCTCCGTTTTCAGCTGGCTCTGGTAGATGTAAGCCTCTGCTTCGTCATAGCTGCTCTGATTGGGCCACACTGCTTTTCCGTTGACATGGAGCTTGGCGAGATCGCTTCGAAGCCTTTCATTTTCATATTCAAGCTTGTTGATTGTTGTGTATCGTGAATGCTCCTTGTTACTAACGTCCACAGTCTAGGGAGTAAAACAGACCCCACTGAGTGGACACTCATTTTCCATGTCTAGATTCCTATGTTGGCATGGCTCTTTCATTTGAGCTGGGTGATGCATTGTTTGGGAACTTTGAACCCTCTGAAGATTTTAGATATAAATTAAATTATTAATATTAATAAATTAATTAAATATATTATAAATACTTTTAATGTCTGCATTAAAGAGGTGTTAAGTTTATTTAATCACTCCTATTTTTAAAAATAGAGTCTGTTTCAAAGTCATCAATAGAGCGGTGACTTCCTCATGCACAGACCTTTACTGGAAGTCCCTTAGACCATGAGGATAAACTGAACGAAGGTCTTTGAGAACCTCAGTGGGAAGCCTGTGCCTGTGCCACATTGCATCATGCATTCGGGGATGGAAAGATGCTGTGGCCGTTACAATGTCTTCTAGAGAATCGAGTTCAGTTCCCAGCACCTACACTGGGCATCTCACAACTACATGTAATTCCAACTCCAGGGGGTCTGACACTCTTTTCTGGCCTCCAAGGGCATATGGACATAGGATACACACACACACACACACACACACACACACACAAGCACACACACATGTACGTGCACACATACACACATAAAAATGAAAATAAATCCTTAAAAGAATCTTATAAATGCCCACCAATAATAGCCTAAAGGTCTTATTTTATTACACTCACAATTTAATAATACTATTTGTCATATTTGCCAGTGGCAGATAACCAGCAACCTTCATTGCTGACGTTGAATACGTATCCATCTTCTTTTTTGACAATTTTCACTCTATGTGGTCTCAGTTGCTTCTTGTATGCTTTGGCTGTTTCCCCATTTACTGCTTACTGATATCAAAATATGTTTTAACTCTAGAGACAGAGACCCAGAGTGTCTCCGGTTGGTTGGAAGTATGTTGTGTGTGTGTGTGTGTGTGTGTGTGTGTGTGATTTTTTAAAAGATATTTTTAAAGTTTTAATTGTGGCATGTGCTATGTTTTCTCTAGAAAGGGACTTTGTTGTTGTAATTTATTAAAACGCCATCTTTCCTTTTCTCCTTCCTCTTTGGCTCACATTCCAATTTCATTTTCTTTTTAAAGAACTATTAAATATTTACTTTCACTTTCTTCTATTTGTTTTATGATTTCATTATTTCACACTTCATTCTTAAGCTTATTTTGAGTTAGTTTTGCTGTAAAACTAGAGAAGACAGTAAAAATAATAAATTATTCCAATTATTCAAATCACATATTGATTAAAACATTCATGCCCCACTGCTGGGTGACGTAACAAATGGCATGCTGAACTTATTGTGGACTGGGGTTGACATGGGGCCATTTTGCTGCATTGATCTTACAGCTGAGACAGAGCCAGCACTGCACATTTGGAACAGGGTCGATTCATAGCAGAGTTCTGCTACCTGATATATTAATGCCTCAACCCACAGATGTAGAATGAAGTATATTTAAATTACAAAATGAATGGTTTAAACAAGAGGCTTAGAGACTTCTCAGGCTGTCTTAATTAGACACAATTAGAAGTTTCCAGGGCAGGTGTGTTTTGTGTGTATGTGTGTGCACACATATACATACACACATGCACTCATGTGAATGCTTGCTTGCTTATGTGCGCGTGTGTACGTGAGCTGTTCTTCTCATAAAGCTTTGTAAAATAGACTCTATTCTCACACAGCCAGTCCTAGGAAAGCTGTGTTTGTCTCTCTCTTGTCCTCGTCTGTCCTTTCAGTCCTGTGTATTGAACATCTCAAGCTGCACTGTGGCTGATGGTACAGCAGTTCTCTGGGATCACAAGAGCAATATCTTAGCGTAAAATGCTTGACTCAAGCAACACATCACTTTTGAAGCTCCAAACATTTGGGATTTGAGGCCTAGAAAATACAAGTTTGGAGCTTAGACATTTCTTTTTGAAATCCCTAATTTTCCAAGCATTGAGAACCATCCACATAGACTAACACTCACAGTCATTCCAAACTTCCTCACATTGTGAACAACGGCATATTGATAATCATTCATAGCATCATATTAATATTGGACACTTTGGCTGCGTAGGAAATGCAGAGAAAGGTCTAGCTTCTGGGTGAAGACTCTCAGAAGTGATTCTGAGCATCGCACTGAGACCTGGAGAAACTTAGCTGTCCATTCTGTGGCTGGCCCAGCTAATCTTTCTCTACTGCTAGAGGGAGCCACCCATGGGGCAGCGGCCTGCAAACTGGCTTTCTCACCACTGCATGGGCATCTTTGCTCAGCTTTCTTCTCCAAGGAAGGAAGCAAGGAGCTTCAGAATTAGGCAACCAGAAACATTCTCAAATCCGCACTTATTTAGATAGGACCATTTCAAGTACTGGGGCTGCTGAAGGGATAGCTCACTGGTTAAGAGCACTTGCTGCTCTTGCCCCAGGTTTGGTTCCCAGCATGGACATGGCAACTTGTAACTATCCTTAATCCTTAATTGCATTTCCAGGGAATCAGACACTCTTCTGGTCTCTGCAAGCAATGTATGCATGTGGTACTCAGACATACATGCAACCCCCCCAAACCAAAAAAAAAGGGGGAAAGAAAAACCAATTACTATTATGATATTATCAAAATATTACAAATATTAGGAAACTGAAAATAATGTATATATTTGTGTCTTTCTGCCTAGGGTGAAGTTTCAGTTCTAATCATTGAAGTTTATATTTACCTATTCTAATTATTGCTGAAGTAACCTGATTATGGATTTTTATATGTACAGAATTTTAATACACAGTAATAATAGTTTTCTTCATTTCATAAAATTTGAAAAGTATAACAAAGTAAAATAAACCAGCAATTACAAACTGATAGACTCTAATAATAAATTAAATAGAGGGTTGGAGAGAGGTCTCCATAGGTAAGAGTCCTGGCTGGTCTTCCAGAGGACTCAGCTTCAACTCCCAGAACCCATAGAGTAGCTCACAATCATCTGTAATTCCAGTTTCAGGGGATCTGATGTTCTATTCTGGCCCACACAGGGACTACACACTCGTGGTGCACACTTGTGGATAGATGCAGACCATCATATAAAAATAAAAGGTTAAATTTACCCAAGTACTAGAACCCTCAAAGCCATTACTTTTACACATTAGTAAAGTTGAGTGTGTGAGTCATAGCTAAAACAAGCGGAGAAGAATGTGTTCAGTTATCCAAGACCACGAGAAAGGAGGGAAACAAACCAGAATTGGGTATGGCAATTTATATTAGTAACCCTGACACACAGGAGGCTGAGATAGGAGTTCCAAGCCAGCCACGGGCAAGTAATGAGACCCTATCTCAAACAGGAAAACCTAACAACAGAACTTTGGATTTGGGAGATTAGTGAAGTTGTAGCTCTGACTAACTTTAGTAGTAAGGAAATCAACTGAAGTGGATACACTTTCTAATTTTCTAATTTTCTAAAGCTACATATTATCCAAATGACCTCAGGGGGGAAAATAGAGAGATTTGAATGAATGGAGAGGGAAAGGGAAAGGCTGGTCTATCCCACAGCCGGAATCTCTTGTGTGTTTAAAATAATTTTAAAGCAAGGAGCTATGACAAACCTTACTTTAAATAAAGTATTGTCACACCAAACCCAGTACTGTGCTAAAATTGACCAAGTGTGCCGACTACGGGCTGAACTGTGGCTCCTTACAAAAGCTTGTCGAAGTCCTAACCCCGGTCCCTCGGAATATGACCTTACTTTACAATAAGGGCTTCACAGAGGACCTGAGTTGAGTGCCCAGGCAAAAGGGAAAATCTGATTCATGAGAATCATGGGATGAGTCAGACACGAGACCACAGCACACTGAGACAGAAGAGCATGGATTGAGCTACTTTGCTGCCCAGGAACACCCAGACTGCCACAGCCCAGTTGAGACAGAAGAGGGAGGAATCCGCACACAGAGATCAGAGGGAGTGTGGCTCTCAGGACATCTGTTTGGGACTTCTGGCCTCCTCCTGGAGTCCTCTGTGAATTAATATGTCCTGCTGTTCTAAGCAAACACACTGTGGTATCAGGCTAATTTAGAACTGGGAAGACTTGTTTTTTTAAAGATTTATTTATTTTTTATTTATGTGAGTACACAGCAGCTGTCTTCAGACACACACTAGAAGAGGGCATCGGATCCCATTACAGATGGTTGTGAGCCACCATGTGGTTGCTGGGAATTGAACTCAGGACCTCTGGCAGAGCAGTCAGTGCTCTTAACCGCTGAGCCATCTCTCCAGCCCAGAACTGGGAAGATTTATCCCAGGAACCTAAATTTGGACAAAATCAGGAAATATGTCAACCATAGTCCCTAACACATCAACAAATGAAAGGGGAAGACTCACATAGGTCATCTGTTGAGAAGGCTCAGAAAAACACTAGCAGCTGCATTTCATAATACGGAATCATGAATGAAAAACAAAGTTACATCCCACAAAACTCCAAAAGCGTGACATTTATAGTCAGAAACTAGAAAAATTTCCAGCAACTACTGTCATGGCTCAAGATTTTTCTGGGGGTCTTAGCAAGGGCAGGGTGACAATAACAAGAACTGGTGTGAGCAGTGGAGGGCAGGGGCAGCTGAACTACATTAGCACAGTGTCCCGTAGAAAGCATAGAGTAAGTTGGAGCTTCCTCAAGATTAACAATTAGCTGCTTGGTGTGGTAAAAGCAAAATGCTCCATTTACAACAGTGACAGGAATTGTAACTAACTTGGGAAATAATTTTAAAAGTAGAAAACATGAACTATTCAAAGAAAAATTGCATTATTGGGACTTCGTTGTAAAGAAATGGAGAATCATGCTATATTTTATTATAATAAAAGCATTAAGTCTTCAAAGTTAATACAAAAAAATGAATTCAATTTCAGATAGAACCTACAGGAAATTACAACCTGGTACATTGAGCTTGGTCTGTATGAAAATTTCAACTGTGCTCTTGCATATTGCATTTCAAAGTACAGTTTAAATGGACTGAACAATTGGAGAGAAAAGATGAAACATTTGAAAAAAAAATACAAAAGCGTGTATGTGCACGTGGAAAACACTGTTACCAAAGAAGGAAGCTCCAAAGGCATCCATCAAGAGAGGGTGACTTTTGACAAGTCAAAGTTTAAAACTTCATGTATGGCAAAACCATAAAGTTACAATAAGCAAACTGGGAAATGCTTTTAAAAATTGACAAGGAAAGGAAAACTAACATTAGAGAAAAATACATAACATGTATCTAGTTCACCTTGCTATAAACTACCAACTAATGGGGCCCACCTGTTGTCAGGGAGCTGCACATCAAAGCACTAGTGAAGGAGTTACCGTGGGAACAGTGCAGGCAATGAAAAAACCCGGCATAAAAGAGGGAAGGAACAGCCTCCAACAACGGGTCTCTAACAACACGGCTCTGTGAGCCAATGGTTCCTCCTCCAGGAAGCTGCTCTGAGATAGACATGCTGGGATATTTTTTATGAGATATTTATTCAGGTGAAAATATGAAATATTTTTGAATACACTAGGGCTAAAATAGTTACGAAAAACAGTCTAGTAAGTTTTTGGTATATCCACATCATGGAATATTATAAAACTATCACAAAGGGCAAAAGAGCCTTGAGCCAGTTGGTGTAGAAAGGCACTTTGGAGCAAACAAAAATAAGACACACCGAAGTATGTCTGTGTATGTGAGCCTAGTTTAAAAAATAATTACCTCTCTCTCTCTCTCTCTCTCTCTCTCTCTCTCTCTCTCTCTCTCTCTCTCTGTGTGTGTGTGTGTGTGTGTGTGTGCACCTTGCACCTTTTGTATACAGGAGCCTGAAGGAATCAGAAGATGGTGTCAGATCCCCTACAACTGGATTTGGCAGGTAGTTGGGAGCTGCCACATGGGAGTGGGGAACTGAATCGTCATGTCCTGTTCAAGAACAACAAATGTTCTTAAATGCCGGCCCATCCCTTTATCCCTGTGACCTTTTCATTTTTAGTAACTGTACTAAGTGATTGATACAAACTGAGTAGTTGCTGTCTACTGCCTGGCACATGGGACAGGATGTGGAAGAGAAGGGGGTGGAGAGGCTAAAGCAGGGACTGTGCTCTGAAGTCACCTGCCTGCGTGTGCTGGGTTAGTTCATAGACAGTTATGTACAGTTTGGGTGAGGATAAACTTTCCCAGTGCTTGCTGGCTTATACTGCTGTCCACACACACAGTTGAGGTCAGCTCTGGGCAATGCTTGAGTTACACATCTATTTGGTGGAGAGTATCTCCCCAGCTTAGCTGTGCAAATGGTCATGGGGAGGAGAGGAAGCAACAGGAGCTACCACTTGCTTGTCAGCACAGCCCCCTCTGCTGCCCACAAGGGCCTGGGGAAAGGCAGGTGGGTAATTAGCAGCGGCTTTTCTATCTTTGTGTGTTTTACTTCTTTAAAAAGCAGATGATATAAATGAACAAAGCCAAAAGCCCACAGGCGCAAAGTGAAGCCCCTCAGCTGGGCTATGGTGACCTGGGATCTATACAGACAAACACTTGGATTGAACACTGATGCACATATGTGTAAACATGTATACACATATATATGTATATATGTCACTTTGACATGTATGTATATACACGTATATATACAAATGTATAAATATATACATATGTATGTGTGTATATATGTAATACATACACACACACACACACACACACATATATATATATATATGTATGTATATATATCTCCATAGAGCCAGGATTCACTTTTTGTGCCCCATGTTAGGGAATGAAAAGGCAGAGGTGATGGACAGGTTTTTAATGTAGCAGATAGGGAGACCAGCAAGCTTCCCTTTTTATCCATCTGTGCTCCAATCACAGGATCCACAGCCATGCTCAAGGAAGAAGGGAGAGTGGTTCCAGATGCTTCTACTGTCTTGATGCTGGAATACGGACTCATGTGAGAACAGGTGCACAACACGACAGAAATAGAACATTGGTTTCAGAATGGCCTGGCCAAGGCCTTGACCCGCATGCTCACATTATAATGGCTAAAGGCACAGGCTAGTTTAAGCAGCCATGCTGCCCAATTTTTTTTTTTAATATTACCTTTCTGTTCCTTGAACAGTTTTAAAAAATAATGGTAGGATTTTTTTCTAAATGAATACAAGAAAATATAACAAATAATGTTACTATTTCGAGATTTCGACCAATCAAAGTTCTTCTACAAAAATCTAACCACCGCCTGCTACATCAGACAATGGAAGTGAGAGGCTTGGAGCCATTTAGGTGTTTATGAGAACAGGTAGAGCCAGGGGCTAATTCTTATATTCGGTCAATAAACACTGAACGCTTGCTCTATCCTGAGCTCTTGGTCATGCCAACTTCCTGCTTGTCATCGAGTTGAAAAGGACAAGCCACAAAGCAAGTTAGCCAAATACGAATCAAGCAAGAACGGAACAAATCATTCCGATTTGGGTTTGTGGGGAGGGTTTCTCCGAGTATAAAGTTGGCACCAAATCCTGGCTGTCTATGATATAGGGTTTCAAGCAACTGCAGGATTAAAAGCCAGGAAACTGCATGCTTTGCATGTCTGGGAAATGATTAGAAATGAGCCCAAACCAGGTGCCCCAGCCCGGGCAAGCCACTGTGGTAGGCAACGCGCAGCTCGGCGCTCCTGGTGCGCATGCTCAGTGACCACACTGATGGTCAGCCCTGACCAGCCAAGCCACCTCCTGTTCAGTTTGGGGAAATGAATTCAGCGTATTACCAAGTACCGTGCAGGGTCTAAATCGCCCATCATTCCCTTCAGGTGTGTGTTTTCTGTTCTGACAGCTTTGTATCTTCTATCTGAGACCTGAAAGATTAGCAGATAAAAGGCACATGTAAAACTCACAATGGAAGCTCGCCATCTTGTTAATAAACTCTGTCCAGGTGGATGAAAACACTTTCTGTGGTATGGAGGGAAACATACCCCCTCCCACCAGTCTGGTTCTCTCATTCCTCCCCTCTCCTGCTCCCTCCACCTGCCCCTCTTCCTGTTTGAGCAGTGTGAAATTTACAACAGTTAAATAATTATTTATTTTTTCCCTACCAAATCCAAAATTCCGTTTCTCATGCATAGAAAAATTTCATTTCTTGTTATAATCACAATTAAGAAAAACCTTGAAAATATTCTTGCCCATTACACTTCTTCGGCCTGCAATGAATGTTTATAGTAAACAGTATATGGCTTCCCATGTTTAATTCGTTCCTTCTGGTGTTCTGGCCGTGTTCCCTTGTGTGCCTATGACTGTTTTGTAGCTCTTTCTTCTTTCCCTGATGTCGTCTACTTGAATGGTGGGATGACAGACTCGTGCCTCCAGACCTGGCCTGCTCTTTTGTATATATAAGACTCATTTCTATATAAAAACTCTTGCTTTAAAAATATTTACTTTTGTGAATTAGACAAAGTCTTGGAAACATGGCAGTATGAAGATGAAAGCGGGAGTCATTCTTGTGCAGCTGTCCCCTGACCATGTGCTAGGCTCTCTGCTGTGCAGTGCCCTGTGCTGCTTTCCCGTGTGTGATACAAACTGGTCAGTCTGCAGCCTTTGACTGGATGACGGCCAATCTTTCCTGTTCTTGTAAATACACATGATTGAACTGCTATTATGGAAATTGTCTTGATACGTGTTTTATGCTCTGAAATCACCTAGACATAGAGTGGAAGGGCCATAAAGCCTGTGCTGTCAAAAACAGGCCACAAATTATTAGAGAGCAAGGAAACTGAAAGAATACACACAGAGAGAAGGCAGGCATGAGCAACCGTTGCAGGGTTCTAACGTGGAACCTCAAGATCTCTGCTTGTCTCTGAGGACTCTGCTGTGTGCTGAGTGGCTGTTGAGTAACTATGGACTGACTTTCATGATGTTGCCTCCATGTTTAAAACACTACCAGCAATCTATTAAATGAGGGTAGGGGTTGTGATCCTCAAGCAAGCTGGAATTGCTTTTTAAAAAAGGCAGTTTAGTGGAAAGGTCCTATAGCAAATGACGGAGGAAAGAACAGGGTAGCATGATGTGGGAAGACAGCTGCAGAACCTCGGCACGCGACTGATCACGCATGTGTGAGCCGTCTGGTAGGTCCCTAGTGTCTTTGATGGTACTTTGTCCACGCACAGGGTTTTATGGGATGAGTCTCATACACTGACCAGGCGCCAGGGCTTTTGACAGACGTGGAATGAGGCTAGGACAAGCAGGTGCAGGAGCCAGCCCTGCAGAGTGCTCTTCCCACATGTATGCGTACCTGCTGCTTTGCTAACATTTTTTCTTTTATTTCTAATTCTATCTTTAGCTGTCTTTCCAGAAGGGCAGCTTTCTTCATGACAGTTGCTATAGTGACCTCCTTCTGGTGAAGTTCCTGGGTGAGTTCGGAGATCTCATTCCTCATCCGTTCCTGTTCGGAGCATACGCTTTCCTCCTGATAGAGCTGGCTTCTCATCTGGTGAGAGTGAGCAGAGATGTGAGCAGCCCTTCCCTCACAGAGCAGCTGCAGCTTGTCCTGGACTCCCTTGTCCTCTTGCCCAAGAATACCTGTGACCCCTGACAGCCTACTTTCTGATCATTGCTAACCGACAAGGGGCACCCTAAGTCAGTTTCCTCTCTTCTAATCATTGCTAACCAACAAGCTGCACCCTAAGTTAGTTTCCCCCAACCCCCAAAACCTCACTGCCTTATTGTCACATGCAGTGTCCCTGCTGACTCAGCTTTCCTACAGACTTGACAGAAACTGTTACTAAGTGCTTTATTGTGTTTTTGAGGCAGGGTCTGTCTGCACAGCCCATGCTCTGGCCTCTGAAGTTCTGGGATCATGGGTGGACATCACAAAGTCTGGCTGTCCTCACCTTCTCATGGAGAGACAGCGACCTAAGGAGGGTAAGCAGATTGCTTGAATCATACAAAAAGAAAGTGCCAGATTCTAGATCAGAACTCACGGTCCTTGGCTATATTTACATAATTTTTTTTAGTGAAAGAAGCATAAATCCTGCTGTGGTAGCGGTGACAGTACGCTATGTCTCAGTAACCCCTTAGAGTCCCTCACCATCTTCGCTTGTCTTTTCATAAGAGAACCTGTTGGACCTGGACTCCTTACCACCCTCAGCATTCCAAGTCTAGCTGGCCAAGGCCACCCTCTCAGACCCTCTGCTCTGTTGCTGCCATTGCCCACAGCTTGCCCAAACCTTGTATTCACACTCCCTGGCATCCTTTTAAAGACCCGACACACCTCTTCTCACTTTTGAGAGTCAACAGATAATTTACCCTCTCTCAGAACACACACATATAGGGAAGGGGAGAAAAATAAACATTTATATCACTGGGTAGTAATTGCTGTTTGAGGGATGTCCTGGAGGGTGCATAACCCAGCTAAGTTTGGGGGTGGGGTTTGTATTAGGATGGTCTTCCCAGAGGAGAGGTTATTACACAAAATACTATGGGGAAGGTGGAAGCCAGAGAGACAAGGGACAGGCTCCCAGCAAAGAATGCAGCCAAGGGTGGGGACCCAAGAGCCACATGCCCAGAACTTGTGTTCTGATCAACCGTGCCCTAGGAAATAAGGCCAGAGAGGGAAGTCAAGAAAATTCACAAAGAAACTGCTTTGAATGTACTCAGAAACTTAAAAGGCGACAAGAGACTATATTTCCTCTTTAAAAGTTCCGTGTACATCTCTAAAGGAATAAGGGTCTCTCCCCTCCTTTCTGTCTGTCCTCTTTCTTCCCAGATTCCCGTGATAGCATCTTAATGACTAGTTCTTCCATATCTCCAAATATTTTCAGGCAGAATTCAGATGTGAAATTGTCCTAAATCTCCAATGCTTTTCGAGCCGTGAAACTGGGTTAGGATTTTACCAGACCTGCCCAGATCTCTTTCTATCCACTCTGTTTTTGTGTCTGTTTGCCTTTTCATCCAATCCCATTATCTCTTGTTCAAGTTGTAGTCCTCACAAAAGGCGGTCACTTTCTAAAACTTGTGTTCCCTTCCATCATGGGTTACACCCTGGGACAGCTAGGGTTCAGGATTGACACCTAGAGAAAGATGACCTAAAGCAGAGTACCTGCATCCAGAGGCCAATCTGCTGCATCCAGGGCTGGGTACCATCCATTCCTTATCTGGTCCTGCTCTAATTGTTAAGATTAGAAATGTGACTTAGACATCACATGGTCTTAACTTTGCCATTCAAACAGGAACCAGGAGCCTGCTGTCTAGCTCCCCAAAGCAAGAGTCTCAGAGATGGGATCTAACCCCAGTGTATGCTATGGGTCTTTTTAAATTACATGTGTTTGCATGTGCAAGTGCATGTCATGGCACATGTGTGGAGGTTCAGAGAACTCACAGATGCTGGTTCCTTCCTCCACTGTGAGTCTTGGGCATGGAACTCAGGTTATCAGGCTTAGCTGCAAGCCCCTGTGTCTACTGGTCACCTTGCTCACTCCCTTTGAATCTCTCTGATCCCCGCCCCCTCTATTTTTCATCCTGGCAGTTTCTTTGATGAACCAGCCATATTGTTCTGCAGTTTGACAGTGGATTTTACTGTTTATGTCCCTGTGGTATACTTTAACACAAGCCTCCTAAAGATGAAACTTGGAAAGTTAAGAAAATAAATATGCTATTCTGAAAAAGGATTAAGTTTTTTTATTACAGTGGTTAGATATTAAAACAATATGCTCTTCCACAGAGTGTGGTTTTTAATGAAATTGATTTATCTGTGCTTCCAATGACATGGCTTTTTAAAAATGCGAATTTTATCACAAAATACGTGAATAAAAACAACTCTGTAACCACAAGAGAAAAACCACTCACAAAGTTCATAGTGCACGGCCCTCAATAGTGTTGGTACAATGAAGCGAAAACATTCTTTGCAGATACTTCTAGAAGCTGCAGCTAGTTACCGCGACTATCCACTACTGTCCTGCAAAACACAGCTGCCTGGGCACCCAGGAGCTTGGAAGATCTGTGCCTTGACCTCTCCTTCACTTCAGAGTCCCACTCAGGGATTCCCAGTCCGGATTCCTGATTTTACTTTGTCAGAAGCCTCTGAGGTTTAGAAGAGTGTGATCATACCTGGCGTTAGACACTCCTTTTACTATGATACAGTCTTGTGGAATGTCAGTAAAGAGCAGGTTTTGAAAGTTTATATATATGCATATATGTATGTATATATATGTATGCATACATATATATATATGTGTGTGTATTAAAATTTTTATTTGTTTTTTTGAGACAGGATTCCTCTGTGTAGCTCTGACTGTCCTGGAACTCACTCTGTAGACCAGGCTGACCTCAAATTCATGGAGCTCTGCCTACTTCTGCCTCCCAAATACTGGAATTAAAGGCATGCACCATCACTGTCCAGCTGAAAAGTTATATTTTTAAAATCAGTGGGATTGTGTAGTATCAGTGTTCAGAACAGGAAGGAAAGGACAACTGCTCTGTAACAAATTTCCTAGACTGGACCTGCATTTGTTTTTAGACACCCAGCTCTGCCAGGATCCGCCTTTAAGGGGATGAAGGGCAGAGTCAAGGTCTTGATATAGAGCCTAGATTAACTTCAGACGTGGCAATCCTCCTGTCTCAACATTCACAAGTATTGGGATCATTGGCATGAATTATTACACCTAATTAAGATCTTTCCTTTCAATGTAGTCCTATTGAAACTGATAAAATAATTGCTAGGGAGGTATATTGGTTGTCGAAGAATGAAGAACCCAGGGTTCTGTAAGAACCATGCCCAGACCCTCCTCATCTTAGGATTTTAGCTCCTGGAAAAGTGCTCTGTCCTTGCTAGACCCTTAGTTAGAAATGTAGGTGTGGCCTAAACCACCAGTAGCCCACATCTGTCAGGCGATCCTCTGAGCCAGGTCCTGTTCTCAGGATGTAATTTACATTAGCTCATGAATTTTAACAGAGGTAAGTATGTAGTCTCTGGGGTAAGAGAGCCTACATTCAAAACTAGTGTCTACCAATTATTATCTGTGTAATATGGGAGAGTCTCTTCAACTTCTCTGCATCTTATTTTTCTCAAAGGTAAAAAGAGGATGATATAGAATCCATTTCATAAGATGATGTTTAAATCCTTGTGGTGGTGTTGGGGGCACATGTTAAGAGCCACAAGAGTGTCAGCAGGCATCGACTCATTTCACCAACCTCAGGGTGGAGGAAGTTGTGTGGCTATTTCCTGAGTTGAAATATTCCTTCTTGTACAGAAAGCAGAGCTCATGAGGTTCAGGAAACTAACAAAACATACCACAAGGTAAGGCTCGCAATGTCCAGGCACTGTTGTAAGCAGTCAGCAGTTGCTGGAACCAGGGGACTGCAGTGAGCGGCTGCCAGGAGCCCCAGGGATCAGTTTCTGTGATGCGCAACCCTTCCTGCATGGGCTTTTCAATCACACAGCTGCCTTTGAATCACACATAATTCTGTAAGTACACATACACACACACACACACACACACACACACACACACACACACACACACACACACTCCGCCTCCTTCTAAAGGCAGGAATCTCATTGGTTTGCCAAATGAGCCTTGAGTAGAATCATTTTTTGGCCTATAGTCAGTGCTCCATCTGGAGAGAGAGACATTTGTTCATGCTTTCCTAGGTCAAGTAATCCAAACAGTACTAACCACATCCTGGATGAGGACCCGTAGGCAAGGTGTGCAGGCGGGCCAGTCTCCCATGGTCACCCATGCGCTGAGCACCAGCCTACCAGCCTGCTCGCTCTCTCTGTCTCTGTCTCTGTCTCTGTCTCTGTCTCTGTCTCTCTCTCTCTCTCTCTCTCTCTCTCTCTCTCTCTCTCACACACACACACACACACACACACACACACACACACACACACACGAGCACACCTCCACACTGAATTCTCACCATGGCAGAATAACTGAAGATTTGTGCTCACACAGAATATCAGATTTAACCGCGTGGCAGATAATTACTTTTGGAGAAAATACCAGCAGGAAAAAGACAGGAGGATGAGGGAAGATATTCGAGCTAGTTTTATGTAGAGACTTTAGAGCTGGGAGAATGGACTTGTTGTATTCCTTACCTTGTTTAATTCCTTTTCATGATTGGGTTGATCTGAGACCATCGAAAACAACTCCTTCCTTTTTCTTTCTGGTTCTTTAGTAGAAGGGGAATATGATGACTCAACTCTAAAAATTACAAATAAAGCAGTTAACACTTAAGCTTAAGTTAGTGAATTGGTAATTATATTGTTAGTGTAGATCATGAACACTGTAGAGACAGATTATTATATGGTTGACAACACTGCTAGCTATAAAAATTGCAAATCGTAATAATTCCAGTCCTGGGAGTATTTCTGTCTCTGAGTGAGTACAGTTTCAATGGGAGAAAAGGGAGCAGTTAATAGGCATTTTGTCCATATATTAAAATGAGCACAAACATTTTAAAAGTTATTTATTTATATATTTTGTATATATGAGTACTTTGCATGTATGCCTGTACACCAGAAGAGGGCACTGGATCCCATTACAGATGATTGTGAGCCATCATGTGGTTTCTGGGAATTGAACTCAGGACCTCTGGAAAAGCAGTCAGTGCTCTTAACCACTGAACTATCTCTCCAGCCTCTGTGGATAAGAGTTTTGAACATGAAGAAAAGACTGCATTCTGTAATAAAATAGCATGGACACCTAATTGGAAATAAACTCAACTGCTGACCCGATGCATCAAGGCAAAGAAACATGTCAGAAGAGCATAGGGGGCACACAGTCTACAGAAATGCTCAACATGAGGACATCTGACCATGTGGCCAGGGAGGAAACCAAATGTGCCTATTTTGGGGCTATTTACTTGTAAAATGGGATGGTGGCCGTTTGTTTGCTGGGGTCAGGTAGTGAGGGAGTGGAGACTCCCAGGGGAAGAATGACTGCGACCCCACACGTGATGCTCAGAGAAGCCCAGATGGAGAGAGTCTCTTTCCCAGAGGGCAAGCCAGAACCAATCATTGAAACACAAAGTTGAGTGCCAGGAAGAGGGAGGGGCAGCAGCTATAGAAGTCAGGTGAGGCCACCACTGTAGCCTGGTGTGACTCAGTAGGAGTCTCCTGTGAGTGTAACTGGCTCTCCAGAGATGATATGAGGGTGTTCCTAATATCCAAAACACGAACTACACAAAAGCAAACCACAGCTCCAAATCTCAATAATGGCAGAGAGAGAATTAATTTAGAGATTGGGACTAAAGGGGCTCTCAAAAGGTGCAGAGTCATGGCGATCCCCTTGAGGTACAGGGATTTCTAAGCCGCATTGATCTTTCTGGCCATCACAGTTGTCATACCCCTTCTCCCTGACCTGGATAGACTAGAACTCACTATGTAGACCAGGCTGGGCTAGAACTCACAGAGATCTGCCCGCCTCTGCTCCCTAGTATTCAGATTTAGAGGCCTGCACCACCATGCCTGGCCTGACATTGGCTATTTTTAAAGATTTTATTTTATGTATATGGGCATTCTGCCTGCCTTCATGTCTGTGTACCACCATGTGAGTGTGCGTAGTACCAGCAGAGGTCTGAAGAGGACATTGGATCCTTTGGAACCAGAGCTACAGACGGCTATCAGCTGCTGCGTGAGTCCCGGGGGTTGAACCCTGGTCCTTTGGAAGAGCTGCCTTTGCTCCAAACACTGAGCTATCTATCCGTGTTCCCATGTCCCACAGTCTTGAAGAAATCATTAGCGCCTGAAAATCAGCAACAGTTATCTTTAAGTAAAATAGATCACTTAGCTATTCAGATGTTTAGAAATCACATCATTTGTTTCATTAGCTTTCTGATTGAAGAAAGTTCCACACCAGCGAATTGTTTAGAAATCAGACCATCTCTTCAAAATCTCAAATACTGAGAATTCTCAGAAGACCCACTTTTTGGTGGATATGCAATATGTGCTTCCTCTTAAGGAGGGAAACATTGGTGTTAGTAATAGCTTTTTAAGAAGAGATTTATTTTATTTTAAATTATATGTATGTATGTATGTATGTATGTATGTATGTATGTATGTACATGGGTGCAGCTGCCATCAGAGGACAGAGGTATCAGGTCTCCTGGAAGAGCAGCTGCAAGTGGTTGTAAATCATCTAACATAGGTTTTGGGATCTGACCTAGGGTCCTCTGGAAGAGCAGCAAGATCTCTTAACCGCTGAACCATCCATCTAGGACAAGCAAGGACCTTTCATATGGAGCTACAGGTCATGAGTGCAGAAGCAGAGTTACCATACCATCAGCAAGTGAAAAGGTTAGCATCAGGCTTATAGGCAAACAAGGTAGAAGCAATTAGAATACATAATAAATCCAGTGTCTCTGCAAATCTATAATTAAACACCAGCTCTACACTGTTGTTTCTACTGAAACACACTCTATGCTAAAGAATGCATCTTAATTAAACTTTATTCTAGTTCAAATGTGAAGGCCTCAGATGCACACGCACATATCCTGCACACACATGCCCTGCACACACACATCCTGCACACACATGTCTTGCACACACACAGCCTGTACACACACATCCTGCACACACACATCCTGCACACACATGTCTTGCATACACACATCTTGCACACACACATCCTGTACATACACACATGCAATCCTGCACACACACATTCTGCACACACACCCACATCCTGCACACACATGTCCTGCATACACACATCTTACACACACATCCTGTACACACACATCCCGCACACACACATCCTGCATACACACACATCCTACACACATCCTGCACACACACACATGCAATTTTGCACACATACATTCTACACACACACACATCCCCCCCACATCCTGCACACACGTCCTGCATACACACATCCTGCACACACATATATCCTTCACACACACATCCTGCACACACACACACACATCCCCTCCCACACATCCTGCACACACGTGTCCTGCACACACACATCCTGTACACACACATCCTGCACATACACACATCTTGCACACAGACGTCCTGCTTTGAGAGGCTCCTCTTCAATCATCCAGCATGAGAACTCACCTTTTCCTGTTATCTCGAGCAGTCTGCAATTCTCCCATTTTCAGCAGTTCCCTATGCAAGTGCAGTCTTTCCATTTCTATAATCCTCAGGAGATCGTCGCGTGATTGTAACTCATTCTTCACCTCTGACAGTCCTGCTTCCATGGCCTGCATTAATAAATTTTTGATGTTTACTTTAGAATTATTGTATACATTAAAAAACATTTAACATCCATCCCTTAAAACAACATAGGATATTGCCATCGCTCTTGGCTGCCCACTAGGTCCTGCTGCTGAAGTGTACTTTGATTGCAAGACATAGGGAATCAAACTGGTAGCTTATTCTCTGCTGGATAGCTTTCACAGCACCAGAATGTGCTATTCAGGCTGCCATGAGAGAAGAATCATCAGTGGTATTACCCAATGGACAATCCTAAATGGTACCAATATGCCGAGCAGCATGTGCCTGCTAGTGCAATAGTGGCATGAACGTTGTGAGGTAACCAATCAATCACATTGTGATTGGATTTGAGGCTTGCTCCACAGGAAGGACTTCATACCTGGGATTGTAAACCTGTAAAAGTCCAGGGGTGATGGGGAGATCATAAATCCCAGGGAAGAAGCTACTGCTGTTCCTTTACTAAACAGACACATTGTTCAACTGCCTTCTAGACATTTGCTTATATCCGTACGTTAGTAGTAGTGCTCTGGACCTTGGTCAGAGAAGCTTCTTTTTGTAGAGGGCAGTGCTTAACTCAGACTTGTTACTGGTCAAAATGCTGAAAGTAAGTCACAGTGGGTGCTCAGCCTTAAGTGGGACATTATGTCACCCACCCCTAGGCTCAGGAAATCCAGTAGAAGGGAGGAATATAAGAGGTAGAGGATGAGGAACCGTTCCTTGGCACAAAGCGGACACGGCATTGTAAGAGTAAAAATTAAAACAGCTCAGCAGAGACCAACAACAACTTGGCAAAGACCGCAGGACGGCTTGCTAAGATTGCTGAGAATAGCCATAATAAAAATATCAAGCCCCTCTAGGGGCGAGGTGACCAGAAATATAGAAACAATCAAAGACATATCTTGACCAGTCTAAACATGCCCAAGTGAGTAATGGGCCACCTGGTGTTTATCCTAGAAGGTCTGAGGTTTCATGGTCAAAAATAGTGGGCCATCCAGCCTGTCAAAATGATTGCTTACGCAAAGTGCTGATGTTTGAAATATCCAATTATATGTAATCGTGCCAGAATTTCCTGCTTTTCCCTTCCCCTTTGTGCCTCCCCCTATAAAAGTTCTAAACTTCCTGGGGTCTTCATCGAAATTCTCTCCCCTGCATGGGATGAGTTTCGATCCAAGGGCCCTTGTTAGTAAACTGCCTTTTGCCATTTGCATCAAGTCAGTCTCTCGTGTCTCCTTGGGTGCGCGCTGATCGGGACTTGAGTTGGGGGTCCTTTCTGGGGGTCCTTACAGCATTACCATTGTACTCATGAATTCATAGCAGCTGTGGTTATCTGTGCAAGATAGGGCCTGTCGGTCTCCCATTCAAGAAGAGAGAAAGCTCTCGAGGCCTCACTCCTCCTCCAGAAGCTACTTGTTAATGGCTACCGGGTAAGGGGAAGTCATTTTCTCCCTTGGTGTAGCTACAGGCAAGGTGCCCATGGTCCAATAAGTAAGTCCACAGCCATGCTTATGCAAGCAATCCTAGTGAAACCCACAAGGTCATCTCTCTCTCTCTCTCTCTCTCTCTCTCTCTCACACACACACACACACACACTTTCTCACACAATGCTCATATGCACTCTCCTACCCCCTCTCACACATACACACCACTTCGTCCCCCTCACACACACATATACATAGTCTCACACATATAAACATACTCACTTTCATACACACTCACACAGACACACATTGACACAGACACACATTCACACATAGATACTCATATGCACACACACTGACATACACATACTGACACAGACATTCCCACATTCATACACACACACACACACACACAGTCATACACATTGATACATACACTCTTGCACAAACTGACACACACTCATATGCTCACACACTGACATACACATACACACTGACACACAGACTCACTCCCACATTCATGCATACATATCACATACACACACAAACATATACATACACAGTCATACATATACTGACACATACTCAAATGCACACACGCTGACACACAGACACACCTACATTCATACACAAACATTGCCGCCACACACACACACAGTCACATACACTGACACACTCACATAAGAGACATGAAAGTAGGAAGGGGGCTTATTAGGAAGTGTGAGGGGGAGGGGCCTGAGATAGGGTGATGATGGGTGAAAATGACCAAAATTCACTATATACATGCTTGGAACTGTCAAATAATTTAAAAATTAAAAACACCACCTGTAAATCAGTGTGCTTCATTTTAAGTAAAGTGTGTTTACTCTTTTCCTCCTCACCTTTCATCCAAATTGCCACCAGAGTGCTCATCACCCAGGATGAAAACAAAGAGCAAACGACCAAATCAAACCACACGCATCAATGTGGTCACACTGTGTGTGAACCTGAAGCAGTGATGTTTGAATAAAGTACAAGGTGTGAGCTCTAGTCAATGCTGGTCCTTTCTGATTAATAAAATAATAAATGACAGATAATCGTGTGACTAAAGCCATCAGTGTGCTTTCCCGGCACAGCCAGCAGCAGGAGCCCTTTTCCCGTCCTGCCCCATGGAGGTGGAGCTAGCGATGCTGAAACAACTAGGCATACCAGTGATCCTATGGGTCCACAAGAGGCTTCAGCAGTGCAAAGTGAAGGGGAGGCTCTGGACAGGAAAGAAGGGCAGTAGCAGTGGGCGGGGCTCCTTGGGAGCAGGGAGGCAGTGGGCGGGGCTCCTCGGGAGCGGGAAGGAAGGAGCCCAAAGCAGAGTGAAAGAACCTGCAATGAGACTCTTCTCCCCTCCCAGAGCAGGAGGGGAGGAGGTGAGTTCTGCATTAGGATAAGGGAGCTCAAAGCCTGTCTGTCTGCTGTTGGAAGGGAGGAGGGACCAGGAGCAGGACTATGGACAAGAACACTGGCATCCCTTGACCCTTGACAGTACTGTGGACCTATTTCAGGCTCATGACTATGGCCTGTTGGATGATCTGCTGCAGCAGTATTGACAGTTCCCTAGGAATTAAAAACCAACATGCAGCTCCTGTAGCTGGTTTCTTTCCCCCAGTAAGTTCCCAGGGCTCATCCGTGCCGCATTGCATCTATTCCTGTTTACGGCTGAACTACATGCTGTTATGTGGCTATACCACAGTCTGTTCTATTCAGCAGCTGGTAGGCATTGAGGGTTGGCTCTACTTTTGGTAATCAAGAGCAATGATCCCACTTAAACGAGGGGAGTTCTCAGTAACTTTTCTTAAAACACAAACCTCGAGTTATACACCTTCCCAAGGACCTTTCAGCCTGGATTTGGGAAGGGACAGATTACTATGCCTTCAAACATAAGTATGATATCGTCTGAGATTAGCTTAGATGCTCTCTGTTTTGAACAGCAGGGATTTTCCAGATAGAGTTAAAATTTCAAAAGCCAGAGAGACATGAAACAATACAGTAGAAATGCAGTCTACCTTATTAAACAATAAATTATTGTTTATTGACTAAAAACCAGTTTACCTTATTGTAAATGTTATCTGTTATGTCATGCAGGTGAAGAAGGAACAGCCTGGGCTTTAAAACACAAAGCAGCAGGCAGAAAGTGGGTGTGTCCATTCTGAGGGAGAGGAATGGGAAGGTCCTAACTCCAGGCTGGGGACCTGTAGTGTCAGGTTGACAGAGTAGTCTGTCCTCTGTTACTAGAAAACATCTGTCTGTGGTGATGAGCACCCAGAAGAAACGCGCTGTTTAATGATCCAGCGACACAGGTTTGAGGATGTAAGTTAAGATGGAAACATCTCATTATACAAACTGGTAATAATGATTGGACAGAGAAACAGGTAAAATAGATTGTAGCTGACAGCAGTCTGTAAGTTGGCTGCAAAAGCATAAGAACAATTAGAAGGATTTGTTGATATTGATAAATCTAGAATTATCTTCTTGGCTTTGGATTCAAGAAGCCCAAGTTGACATGAGAATTAACGGATTTTTAGAACTAGGATGTAGTTTTGAAATTGGTACAATTTTGCATGAGAGTCAAATCAATTATTTGCAATGTGTCAAATATCTGATAAAATGATTTTGTTATTGGGACATTCTCAAGAGTTCCTGGAACAATTTAAGTACCAGAAGCTCCCTTAATTGTGATATTGTATGGGATCTAAATACAGATCAGGCATTTAGCACTGACATGTAAGTATGCTGTAGGTGTAACATAAACACAGATTTCGGATGACTCACTAGGAAAACCAAGATATCTTGATAATTTTTTACATCTTATTTACACTTTAGATGACAATGTTTTGATACACACATTTATTTACAATAAATTCTCTCATTTCTCTGTAGTTCTTTAAGGTGCTACAAGAAGATTTTAAATCAAGTGTGACTATGGAGCTCAGGTGGCAGTGCTTTATCCAGCATCTGTGAAGCCTTGGGTTCTATCTATGTACTGGGAAAACTGAATATGGTGGTGTGTACCCCAAATCTCTGTCCAGGGAGTGAAGGATGAAAAGTTCAAAGTAATCTTAGACTATAGAGGGAGTTTGAGGGCAGCCTGGGCTACATAAGACACTATCTCAAAACTGAAGGCAATGAAACAAACCGGAAACCAATAACAAAGACTCCAGAATTAAATGAGAGCCGTGGCTGGATTGCACTTTTCTCAGGAAGCATTGCTCTAGTTCTTAGTGTTGTATTAACCAGCAAATGACATTAACTTTCCCAGCACAGATGTTTGAAAGATGCAGAACCATTTATTTTTGTCATTAATCTCTAGTGGGGAATACTGCACACTTAGAAACACGAGGGGCATGTAGCATAGTAAATAAACATGTGCACTGGGCTGTGCGTGCTGACACATTTCAGGGTTGTAGAAAGACAAATGATGTTGTGCTTCAGAAGATGCAGACATAGCTGCCGTCAAGTGTGCTGCAACATATTAAATGGCAGTGATTTAAATAGGAATAATTGTCTTTTTGCATTCATATGAGAGATGTAGAACATCAGGTGACTAAAAAGAGATGGCTTATTTTTTCAAATGTATATTCTGGTTCCAAGATTATTTACTTCTAGTTATCCTTATTTGGTAAAATGCACATTTTGAAACACAGATCTCAGGCCCATCTGTTTAGTTAGGGACATGTCTGATGTTCTGAAAGGAGCAGTGATTTTAATCCTTCAAATGAACTGACAAACAGTGGACTCCTGGCATTTGTGGAAAGCACAAGGACAGGTCACAAGTGACTCCTGACATGACCCAGGGAGGCATGAAGAAGTAGAGTTCTTGGTGCTTTTTCTCCAAGAGAAATCTTGAGTTACTTTTCAAAAATATCTTTATTAGAACAACAGATTTTTTTCTCTTGAACATGTTCCATAGTAATTTGGTTTGCTTTTTAATATATGTAACTTATGTGTGTGTACACGTATATGTGTATGCCTGTGTCATGAGAGTGCACATGTGTACATGTAGAGGTGCCAGGGGTGGACTCTGGGTAAATTCTATTGCTCTCTACCTTGCTTGATTTTATTGAGTCAGGGAGACAGGGAGACAGGGTCTTTTGCTGAACCTGGAGCTCACTATTCAGCAAGACAGTCTGGCTAGAAAAATCCCATGGATCCTCATGTTTGTACCCACTGGCTCACTAAGCCCTGCAGTGAAAGGACTTTGTAGGACCAGAGCCAAGAAGACCCCAAGAAGAGACAAAACACAAAGCTCTTCAGTTCATACAGCTTGAACTAAAGCCTAGGGCAGTGTATTTTGGAAGGACCTAGAAAAATAGTTCACTTACTCATTGGATGTGAGCCTGGGGCAGGCTCCATCAGTTAGATAGCAATGAAATGTATGCTTAAGTTGTCTTCAGACAGAAGCTAGGACCAATGTCTCATCCCAGAGAAGGAGGGGATCCTGGGACCCAACAGTTGTACAAACAGCTCTCACAGGAGGGTGGATCATCAGTAAGCTGAATACTAGGAGACCCTGGTCAATCTCCAGGAAGAGCAGGACTGATCTTAGACTGTGGTGGAACCAGGGAAGATGCCATCACACCTGACCTGTGTCTGGAGGATGCCTCCCTTCTTCAGTGTCTAGTATTTTCAGTGTAATCTGGTTTGTTCATTTACATCTGTATTCTAGTTAATGTTAGAATAATGTCTTTCTCCAGAAAGAGCTGGAGTTCAGGATGGGGGAGATATAGGTCTCTTAGAAATGCCACTGGAAGAGAGAAGACAGGAGCCATGTGATACATGCCCTCCTGAACTCAGGGGAAGAGCAGATGCTACAGGACAGCCCTGTAGGTGACACTGTAATGTGGGGAAGGGGAGGCTAGCCCAGGACTAAGAAATGATCCTGGAGTTGAAGAGCAGAAGTTACAGGGCAGACTATCTCAGAGAAACAGGCTCTGCCCAGGTAGTGAGCTTCAGGAGAGAGATGGGTGAACTGGATGGAGAAAGTGGTAGAAAGACGCGTTTGGAGGTGGGGAAGTGGAGTAGAAGCAGAGAAAGGCTGGAGAGGATGTCTCAAGTATCTGAAGGCACACAGGGAAGGCCTGAGGATAGGCTCAGCAGGGGCTGATTTGAAGGGTGCTGGTTCCAAACCTTCTCGGCTAAATTGCAAAAAGTAGAAAAAAAGAATTAAAAGCTGGCTTAAGGAAGACAAAGCTGGGTAAACGCCTGTCAGTCTATCAATCTACTGATGGTCTTCAGTTCTAGGAGACTGCTCAGCAGAGACTATGACCAAATCTTGTGATCAGATATTGATGGTTGCCCAAAGGCCTGTGCTGTAGCCTTAATCTCCAAAGAGTCTTTACAGGCCAGGTGGCTGGTCCTTTGGGAGGTTGGGTCCAGTGGAGGACCCCAGCCTGACCTCCTTCCCCTTTTCTTGTGGGAAATGAGGTTTTAGTCTACCCCACACTCCTGCCATGACATTCTGCCCTACCATAGTCCCGAAGTAACCAGGTCCCTCCCAAACCAGGAGCCTAAAGGAACCTTCAATCTTCATGGATTGCCTCGAGTGTTTTGTTATGGTGATAGGAAGTAGACTGACGTGGAGCAAGCACTGATAAATCAATCATGCCTGTCCCCAAGGTCTAAAGTTGCAAATAAGATAGATGGGGAAAGAGCGGTGGCTGGATACTACAGTGTGGACTTCAGGCACAAAGGTTTGTGACTGCTGTTCCAATGCACTGGCAATGTTACACACTGTCATCATGCTGTTACAAGGCTCCAGAGGCTAACATACCCACCGGGTTACTGGATTTGCTCGAGTGAGAACCACTTAGAGAGGGAGGTCTCACTAGAGTTGACAGTGCCGTCAACTGAACGTCAACTCTGAAGGCCGTCTTGTAGCTGTCCGATCCCCGTCAAGCCGGCATCTGTGCAGCCCATCAATAATGGTTGGAGATGAAGCCGCGCGCGCAGACCCTCACCTGGCACTGCCTCTGGTACATCTTCAGTTCTTGCAGGAGCTTCTGGTTTTCATCCTGTAACTTGTTCCTGCTCAGCGCTATTTCACTCACGGCCGACTTTAACTTTTCGATAATGAACTCGTCTCTTTGGGTGGCTTCACAGCCGGTATCCGACTCACACACCAGGCGAGGGATCTCGGGACTGCCTTCCTCTGGGCACGGCTTTTTCCCGTTTAGCTGAGTTTGGTAATTTTGTGCCTGTTTCTGAAAATATAACAACCAGGTAAATGGAGTGAAAAATATCATATTTAAGCTTCCATAGAGGCAAAGGATAAAAGAATTAGCAAAGCTCTTCTATGAAGTTTGGCTTGTACAGTTCAGCGTTCTACTTGTTTCTGATCTCAACTTTAGATGGTGGGAAGAGAAAATGGATCTGTGTAACTCTGGAGCCGAGCTACAGAGAAGGGAAGGGGTGTGGAGGAGAGGTCTTATTAATCAATAAAGAAAATCTAGAAGCTATAAAAAGAAAAATAGTAATTCAATTACATACTAGTCCAAAAATGCCTCTATGGTAAAGAAATAAAAACAAGAAACAGATCAAGGAAAAAATAGTTGCCAACACGTAATTGTTTTTTAGCAATTCTTACTATGTAAAACCTCTACATATCAATAGGAAAAGCAAGTGGTATGAAGCCAAATGCATGGAACATGGGAGAATCACTCCCAGAGGAGAAAGTGAAAATGCTAACATGTACATGGGACCTGTGGGTGGAGTATGTAAAACAAACCACACACACATATACTTTGCTTTGGTTTTGTCTTTTTTTTTTTTTTGAGTCTGAATCCTGTTATGCAATGTAGGCTGCCCTCAAACTCATGACCTTCCTGCCTGTGACTACCACAAGTACAGGGATTATAGGCGTTTGCCCAGACTACTTAACTTTCAGACCTAGAGGCTAAAGTCATGGTCACAAAGGGCTCACATGGCTGTGCTGTCTCCAGACCCACTATGGCTACTGTCCCTCTCAATTCACACTTCCATGAGTAAATAGACTCCATACTGAATGGCCAGGATGACGGTAACTAGCTTCTGGTGGTGCTTTTTAATTTAGACAATCGTAATGGTTTACCTGAAACTGATTGCACTTTTCGGATAGTAACTTTTGCTGAGCATCCAACGACACCAGGTGGGTCTGATAGAGGATCTCTTGCTTGTCCCACTCCCTCGACTTCGCTCTGAACTCCTTGTAAAGTGGGGAGGCAGGTGAGCAAATAGGAAGCTATTAGTCACTAACAGTACAATAAACTTCTCTCTTTTGTGTAACTTCATTACAACAGAAAATAAGTCTATTCTCTATCTATAGGGAAACAAACCAGAAATTGATGGAATTGTACCTTGCTTAATTACTGCAGGCTCAGCATCTTGCATCGGAACCACTTGGGACCAGGGTGTTTCATCTCAGATTTTGGATTATTTGCATATTCATAATGAGATGCCTTGCTGATGCCATCCAAGTTTTAACACACACTCATCTGCTGTATACACCCTGTGCGTACTCCACTAAAAGGTGACCATGTGTGCTGTGTTTGATACATCTGTGTTGTGGCTGCCACTCTGTGGCCTCTGTTATTACTTATGGCATTGTGTCACTGCTCAAAAAGCCTGGCATTTGGGAACATTTGGGAACTTTAAATTTTCAGAATAGGTGTGCTTAACCTGTGTATTCCATTTTTTTAAGGAAATTATAGAATTTTTAACCTACATAGAAACATTAAACATTATTCAAAGCATAGATCACTTGCATGGCAAGTGCAAGTGGTAACAATGGAGAGTCAAACCACCTTTGGCATCAGCTGGAGCCTCCTGCCCATGCCTCGGACAATTTACCTTTCCTTTATTCTCTACATTCAGGCGCTAGACACACTCGGTACTTAAGAGGCGGGCTCTAAGAGCTGGAGAGATGGCTCAGTGATTAAGAGTGTGTACTGTTCTCTTGGAGGATGAAAGTTCAGTTTCCAGCACCTATGCCAGATCCAAGGTACCTTTGACCTCAGCAGGTACCAGCAGGATTCCTATATTCATACCCTCCCCATAATTAAAAATAAAATACTTCCTTTAGTAAGATGGCTATCAAGTTCTATGAACTCAGGGTTTGTGCCTCTTCTAACTACGTACTTTGAAGCCCAATGCTCACTGTAATGAACCTGAAAGTTGGGCCCCTGGGAAGTGATCGAGTTATGATTCTGGAACCAGTGTGAGCTGGATGAATGTCCTTGTAATAAATATTAAGAAATACAGGGATTGTGATGGGCAGGGTGGTGCACACCTTTAATCTCAGCAGTTGGGAGGCAGAGTTTTGAGGATCTTTGAGTTCTAGGGGAGCCTGGTCTTCATGGCAAATTCTAGGACAACCAGGGCTACAAAGAGAAACTTTGTCTTGAAAAATAAAAATAAAGGGGGTGGTGGTGGAAGAAGAGAGAAACAGGAGAAGGGAGAGGGAGAGGAAGAGCGAAAGGGAAAGGGAAAAGGACAGACAGACAGACAGGCAGACAGACAGACATGGATCTGGGAAAGCATCACAGTGCAAGTACGAGGACCTGAGTTCAATCCTCACTCAGTGTATAAAAATTCTGGATGGTGCATTGGTGCCTACCTATAACCCCAATCTTCTTGAGAAGCAGAGGCAGAATGATCCCTGGGCTAGCCATTCTACCAAAATAGGGTTTCAGTGAGAGACCCTATCTTTAAAACGTAGGGGAAGGGTAGGAAGAGATGGAGAAGACACCTATTCTGACTCTTGGTTCTACACAGGCACATATCCACACGAACACATACACCACCGCAACAAAAGACAAGAATTTCTTCTCATTTTCCCCTTTTCCTACTGTGCAACCAGCAGACAGCTGTTCACGAACCCAGAGGAGGCTCTCCTCAGAAACTCACTCTGTTGGCTCTTTGTCTAAGCTACCCAGCCTCTGCGTTCTGCTACAGTAGCCTGAGCTAAGATGTTGGCTTTATTGACCTCTGGCTTTCAAAGCCATCGTGTAGAGGGTAAAGCTAAAATCAGCTCACTTGGGGGAAAAAGTGTCAGTTGGGAAAGAAAATGTGAGACTAGCTGGATACAGCATGCCCAGCTGCTCACATGCCCACTCAGGCAATGCGGTGTAGAGCATGATGGTCCATTCACAACGGAACACTAAGAGCAAAGGAAATGGCTTCGAAGGCACCAGAGAAGATGTCCCTGCATTGCAACTCTCCATGGGATGGCCTCTGTAGTGTGCCTTTCTGTCCAGGCTTTAGAAAACAAGCACAGAGGACTGACTGCATGCATGCTCCCGCTGCACTACAGTACCTGGTGGACTGATTTTATGGATAACCTCCTGCCCCACTCTTAAAGGAGCAGCATATGTGCATAAGCAAGCTATTTACAGTACATATATACAATTCAACTGTGACATAAAAGCCATGGGGATATTTTTCCTTCCATGTTAAGTTGGAGTGTGGTATGTTCTGCTGGAGTGTTTTAAAAATGACTGCAGGGATTGGCTGGGCTGTGTGCTGATTCTGAGAACGCAAACTGTATCTCGCTTAGAATGAGAAAAACAGCACTTTTCATATTTTCTACATGGAAATGATTTTGAAGAATATTTGGGGAAGTTTATTTTTTAAAAAAATATACAAGTCCTAATCAATGAAGGAAATCTGTAAGTGAGAAAGACTTTAAAGTAATTAAAGCAATCTGAAATTAGTGGTGGCAACATTACCGTGGAATTCGTGCACACATCTCCCCATCTACACGTATAAAAATACCTTATGACAAACTCCATTTATTAGAGTAATGGAGACAGGCTACTTAGTGTTATGGACTGATTCTGACCCTCAAGGATGTAAGCATTAAGTATCAAAGGTAGCAATGACACGTTTACAAAGTTAGGTTCCAAACAGATGCTGGGTAACAGTTAATAATCAATGTGAGTTAGATTTCAAGAATTTGATTTTAACGTTTATGATGATGCCATGAGGAAACCCATTAGTTTCTATGCTAACTTTGGGAATTAATTAAAACATTTTTAATTTAAAAAGAACTCTTTGGGGAAAATAGCAAAAAAATGGAATAAGGTTGACTTTAACAGTAAATATGTTTTGTTTTTGTTTTTGCTTTGTTGTTTTTTCGGATAGGGTCTCAGTGTTTAGCCCAAGCTCTTGAACTCAAGACCCTTCTGCCTTAACCTCCCAAGTACTAAGATTAGAGGTATGGCCCACTTGCCTGGTTTAGAAACTATCTTTTAGATAGCAAATATACTTATCATCACCCACTTAACAACCACAGATAATCTTAAAATAATCTTCAAGTAAATATTTCCCCAGCATTCTCTAGGGAAGACCATAACATTAGCCTTAGCTCGTAAGAGCTGAAACAGGTAGAGATGAGGTCCAGGAGGCCCAGACAGTGCCACAGACATATCAGTGGTACTGATTCCCTGGATTATCAGGCAGCCAGCATGTTGTATTCAGGAGTAGGAAGCTTGTATGGAGGATGCAGACACCAGCCCTGTGGGGTCACCCAGCTCTCCAGTGGGGATTTGTATGGTGATTAAGTCTTCTCTGAACGACTTAGGCTGAGAGTGGGTCATGGTCACTGAAAGGAATGTTTCTGGTGACAACTAGAGTAGTAGATCTTTTTAAAAAAGAGCCCTTCTTCTAACCACTGGGGAAGAGTGTTTAGTGATGTGTTAGTAGCTCTACAAATGATCTTAACTTTTCATTAGGAATTTTAAATAGTTAAAAGTACAGAGTAACCAAAACCAGATGATCTTCATTCAGTTTAGCTGTCATTAACAGTCTAATTTCTCACTCTTATTTGTTGAAGTATTTTAAGAGAACTTTCTAAACGCTTGCATTTTCACCCATAAATGTGGTTCATCTACCTATATCTATATATCTTTTATCTATCTCTATACATCTCAACACACACACACACACACACACACACACACACACACACACACACACAC
>NW_021604596.1:2927858-2955123 GCF_004785775.1 Grammomys surdaster | reverse complement strand
TGTATGTGCAAACACACAGATACATATGGTGTCCTCCGGTGTGTGTGTGTGCATTGGAACACCAAAGGGCAGGGAAGCCTCAGATGTCATTTCTCAGAGCTGTTCACCTTGTTTTTTTTGATCGTATATGTCTCTTGGCCTAGAACTTAGTGACTAGGCTAGCTGGCTGGCCAGTATGACCAGGCATCCACCTATTTCAGTCTCCTTTGTGCTGGGATTACAAGTGTGTACCCATGCCCAGCTTTTACACTTAGATTCTGGAGCTTGGACTCAGTCCTCATGCTTTTGAGAAAAGCACTTTATGGATGGAACTGTCCCCCAGCCCTGTCAGCGTAGTTTACTGAAGGAAGGATGGAGGTTCACAGTGCCTAAGTGCCACAGAGTGAATAAAAGAGTGGGGTAGCAGATGTTCTGTGTTACAAGCCGTGATGTTCTCCTACTGCATACACACAGTGTCCCCAGTGATAGTACTATAGCAGTGGACATGCTTGCCCCAAAGGAGAACACGCTGTAAGTTCTAAAACAAGGACAGTCCATCTTTTACATGTTATTTTCAGATGTTGTAAGAAAAACAGCCACAAAGGATGCTTTATAATCTTTCAAGTTCTACTGCATTTACTTAAAAAGTGTTTGCATAAATATAAACCTATCCATGAGAATGTGTATGTCAGAAACATGAAAATGAATCTTGGTCCCCTCCAGGAGCTCACAAAGAACCCACTAAATGGACAGTTAGTGTTTTGTCCTTCATGCCAAGAAGAGGCAGGTTCTACAGAGCCTGTGATTGAGCACCCCTACAAGGCCAGACATACCCCTTGAGAGGCTGGGAGTAGGTGTCAGGATTTCCTTTAGTGCTATTCACTGGGTGGCAATGACTTTATATCTGAAGAACTGTATCTAACTCAGCAAGATGTAGCATCTGGGGCTTTAAAAGGAGAGACCTAGGCTTTCTACCAAACAGTCTAGCTCTATAGCTGTAGTCTTCACCTAAGATTCTGTTGCGATGACTTTTCTTGTATTGTAGGAAGGTGTCTCTATATTTTCAGTTGTTGATTCTGGACTGGCAGAGAGCTAAGTGCTGGCAGGATTTTGGTATCGTCGTTTCTATGGCCTATCACAGGGTTTTCTATTTGTAAATGTTCATCCTTCCTCACCTGCCTAAAGGCAATGTGGAGCATTATCAGAGGTTGTCTCACCTCTGATTGGCTATAATAAAGAGCTGACAGCCAATAGCTGGGGCAGAAAGGAGGAGTGTGGAGCTTCTGGGCAGAGGAGTGATGCAGAAGAAAGCAGAAGAGGAAATTTTGTGAGCAGGCACGGAAGGGAACAGACACGGAGCAGAGTGTAGCAGAGAGGTATAGAGCTAGCCACGTGTCAGGTGGTAGGCTAGAAGTCAGGGTAAGTTTAGAGTAGTTGGGATACTGCCCCAGCAAAATGCCTGATCTTTAAAGTACAGAAGTCTCCGTGTCTTATTGAATCGCTGGTGCGATCCTTGGCAAGTCCCTGGTACGATTCTCTCTGCCTTTACACGTATTTGGAGCAGAAGGAGTAAGAAAAAAGGGCAGATAGAATAAGGTGGTTGTGTGGAGACAAAGAGAAATATGGAAGGTCAAGGGCAGTCCAGCTGGAGGATGATGATAACGAGAAAGGCTAACGATCTTTAAACTGTCTCTGACCTTGGTCATTGGGAGACGCAGGGTTGTCCTGAGCTCATGAGTAGGAGAAAATGAGACTGTTGGCAGGGGATGGGTTACTGGGCTTAGGACTTGAGAAGAATGAAAGAAACGGAATTGGGTAACACAGAGGATATGGAGAAAGTGACCCCAAGCAGCAAGCCAGGGATTCATGGAGACTCCGTGTGTGCCTTCGGGATTCTCCACAAGGCTTCTCAAGAGTGCAGGAAGACAGCTGCTTTCTGTTTTCTAAAACTATGAGTTAAAGGCCTGAGAAGAAGGATCTTGGCAACAAAGATGGACTTTAGAAATTCTTGGTGACATGGTACAACTTAAATGGACGGTCACTGTGCCTTTAAAGAGACATAGCAAAGCAAAGCAAAGCAAAACCTAAGATTTTCAGCCCTGCTTTGAAAACATTTAGCAGCTCATAGGGATTTAATACTTAATAGTTAAATGGACATTAAAAGATTTATGAGGTATTCAGTTTAACTGACCCCAGGAATGTCCTTCATTTACTCTCAACAGCTGAAAAGTCTCTGTACATGTTTTAGCTCTCTAAATATATATAATAAATATAATATAATATAATATAATATAATATAATATAATATAATATAATATAATATTATAAAAGATATCATGTAAATCAGTTATTTTTCAATTCACTAAGTGCCTGAAGCAGAACATGCACTGAGAGACCATACTGAGTGCTGTGTGCTTGGAAACCAAGCCCACACCTGCACATCTGTAGCAAACTAGGAACACAAGGAACTGGGCACCTGCACTTACTTCTAGTTTCTGGTTCAAACTGCTCAGCTCAAAGGGGATTTCTTCTTTGTTGGAGGCTTCCTTTCGGTGAATTTGGTTTTGCTTCATCTGGTGTAATCTCAGCTTTTCGAAGTTATTGGTTAGCTTAGAAAACTGCAGAGGCCAGGAGACAGTAACAGTCACAACTGACTTTCATGGTGTTTCTTTGTCACATAGCACTTTGAAAACTTAAGTCATGATTAGAAAGTGCAGTGAAACTTAAATATCCCAATTACTGAGGATGGGACCTGTTATTAAAACTCAGTTACTGAGGTGAACGTGATTCTTCTTCTGTGTCTGTAAATCTGGGCCTTCGTTAACTGCAGTGAGCTGATGATTCATTTGATGTTTGTTTTAACTGTGTAGGCAGCAAAGCTAACAGTTTTTTTTTAAAGCACACACAGAATTGTTTCCTTAATCTTACTTAATGCCATCTTGTGCTGACAATTTTAATCTCAACAACACAATTGATGTAACAGCGGCTCACACTTTCATGGATGCCTGTAGCACCATGTCGTAGCATCTGAGGAGGCTTCTGTGTACCTGTTTATTGTTTCTATTCATTCTTTCCCTGTTGAAATTAGTAAGGTGGCTGCTGAGCTGCTGCTGCCTGACCCCGTGTCCACCTCACTTGCTTCCCCTAGTGCATTCTTTAGCGGTCCCTGGGTGTTTGTTAAGAGCTTCTCTTCTATTGAATCAGCTGGACAACACATCTGCCTTAAGTTTTAAAACTTAATAACACACTGTGGTTTTGTCTTTCCTTTTACTTCCAACTTCCCTGCATAATCACTTCAGATTTGGGTTGCCATCTTTGTAGGGGGGCAGCCGGGGTGGGGAAAGCCAAGCTTGGTTGCCATAGGTCTTAGATGCTCTGGTCTCAGCGCAGAAATTTTGTAATACGAGCTGCCTTTTAGCGGTACATGCCTGAATTGCAGGCAAAACATAGACAGCTAGTTTTGTAAGATCCTATCAGTTAAATAAGTGGCTTCAAATGTTTCCTATTCCATTCTTAATGGCTGAATCCCCTTTCTAGAGAAGGTGCTTAAGGAGGAGTGTTGAAGGCTTCAGGCTCCTTTAACTAGCTTATTAGATATGAAATCTTTGTTTTCTGAGAAAAGTTGGTGGTAAGAGTTCACAATCAAACTACCTTCCCTACTGACCCATATACTAGGTTAAACTCCAGCAGCTTCTGGGCCTGCAGTGCTGAGGTGATTCCTGCCCTATGGTATCTCTGTGGTGGGAGACAAGACTTTGAGGAGAGCCTAGTTGGGGCTGCAGTGATGGTGACAAGGAAATCGTTACCCTCTCATGGCATATGTGGAGGCAACCTATTAGCAAGATCAACTTGTTTCTTTCAGCTACTTACTTCATCATAGCAAACATCTGTATTTTGGGTTGCTGTGGAAGCAAGCCTATCCCTACTAGGAAATAGCCACAGAAGGGAATTTTGTTTTTTGTTATTCTCATAGCTAATAACAATAAGAAATTGCCTCTAGCAAAACAGAGAGTTATCTGTCTAGTACCCTGCCATAGCAAAGGCAGTGCAGATGGTATCTAAGCTGACAGTCTATTAAGAGAGACAAATCAGGACCCATAAGAGATAAACATGCAAGTAAGACGCAAGAATATTTGCTTGTATATAAAACCATTAAAAAATTAACACAATTTTATAGGTAAAAATATAATGTTACATTTAACATATTCTCTTACTTGAGCCTTTAGGGTCTGTAGCTGTCCTTCATAGTTCTGAGTCATTACTAGATTACATTTTTCTAGACTGTCCAGCTTCTGTCGAAGTAACCCCACCTACATAAACAAACAAACAAACAAACAAACTTTACATTAGCTCTTTCTGAACTTGACCTTAAAGAAAATCAGAAAATGTGCAGAGGAGAAGTGCAGTCCATGGAGAGGTACTGTCCTTGGAGAGGTGCTGCATGAAGCCAAGAGCAAATGCTTGTCCTGTAGCTCTTAAGAGAGTGCTAATAACTGAGTTCACTGTAGCTGGACAGCGCCAGCCCTTCCCCTGGCTGTGCGTTCGGATAGTGTGGAAGTGTGTTTAACAGAAGACCCTTGGAACTGTTTCGATTTAAATTAAGATTTAGAACTTACTTCATATCATCTATATGGGAGGCTGTGCCATTGTTACCTGTGTAAAGCTTCTGCTGATGTAACTCAAAGATTTTCTGTTGGTTAGGTTCCATTCCTTACCACTTCAGTGGCTCTATGGATAATTGTCATAATTTATAAGAACTAACATATTAATGGGAACATAAAAGTGTTTAAGAGTACTTGTTAAAGCCTGACTGCATAGAAGTTGATGTCAAAAGTATCCCCTCTCCAAGACAAAGACATCAGGATGGGTATGGCCCTCATGCCTCACTGGACAACGACAGGGGGACCGGAGCCATTACAAGGTCCCCTTCAAATACTGGAGGTCAGGCCTCTATCCCCGCCTTCGAAAGATTAGATTCGCCACAGCCCGTCTATACTTAGAGAAGGGAGGAGATGTCAGGGGCAGCCCTGCTTATACACTGAAGGCCTAAAATCAGCCATAGGCCTAAAATCAGCAGTAGGCCTGTCATACATGTATACTAACATCAAGTCTTGGGTCTCTGTGGAAAAACACTGAAACAGATGGCTATAAGCTATTGTAAACAGGTAGCTTTTGTGGAAATTTACCAGCCTGAGTAGTCATAGACCTTGTAAATAGGTAGCCTTGGCAGATAATACCAACTTAGATAAGGACAAGGGAATCATAGGCAGAGCCATAGCGACCTGTCCCCTGAACCCTTACCCAGCCGATACCCTGTTCTGAAAGATATCTGTATTCCCCCTGAACACCCACACTCCAGTGTCATTCCCTTTCTCACGTCCTGCTTTTCTGTGTTTATAACCCCTGTGTGAATGAGTATAAATTACAATTTGAAAAAAAATAAATAAATTATATTAAAAAAAAGAGAGTACTTGTTAAGACTTTGGATTATTTTCTTTAAATGCTGACAAGGTGCCTACTTACAAAACTGTGTCATTATAGGTCCTTGCATATGCCAGGACCAGTGGAGCTGCCTTTCCTGCAAAGGGAGACAGGAACCAACAGCCACATCCACCAGCGAAACACTGACCCATCAGCTTTGCCAAAATCAAGTTCCATCCAGAAATCAGCAGAGCTGGAAGGCGGCTGATGAAGGTATCTGCAATGATGTGGTCCCTGACTGGAGAGCTTTCTCCTTTCATGCTTCTCCCAGAAGAGTTGGCATGTACGTCTGCATGTGCTTTTCCTCGTGCCCAAGGCTTGTGCACCCCCACATTCTCCTGTGAGCACCAGCTCAGCACTGAGCAGCCATGGGAGAAGCAAACCTTTCTAAGTGGGCACTGCAGGCACATGCACCCATGCATCCGTGGGTGTGCCCACACACATGCACACTTTTATCCATGTACTCTCCTTTGGCAATTTACTCTTGATATGCTTGTTCTTACAAAGCATTTTCTAGCAGATCAGAAGCAGCAAACGCTCCTGAACTCTGCTGAAAGCATTTTTACCTTTGTTTCCAAACAATGTTATTTCACCTCTATCTTAAATGTCTGTTTACATTATTGGTAGCACTGATATGGTTAAGTCTGTCTCCATCAGCAGATACCTGGTTTAGTTTAGTCTCTGCACCTATTTGATAGCATGCACTTAACACCATATTTGCCAACAGAACTGTGACAAATGAGTTTGGTGTGTGGGCACTTTGCTGACATGTGTGCTCAGTACCTCCTGGCCTTTCTGGTCCAAGCAAGTCTGTGCGTTGGCCAACTCTTGATCCCGAAGGTCTAACCGTGTCTCTAAAGCCCGCATCTTCCTTTCCCAGTCCAGCTTCTTGTTGCTTACCATGATGTCGATTTGTTCCATCAGTTCCTGAAGCTCAGCTTCACAAGGAGAAGCTCTGGGAAAAGCAGAAAAGTCGGAAGGTTTCGTAAGAGAATGACGAGGCAGGAAGGATTCCTGTGTTACTCGGTGCAGCTTTGCCACGTCCTTAAATGGAGCAATTGGTTAAGTGGGAAGAAGCCTCAAAGCTACTGGCTAGTCACTTAAATAAAAAAGGTAATTTCAGAGCTGGTGCTATTTGTCTCAGTTGGGATTCTACTTCTGTGTTGTAACACTATGATCAAGAGGCATTTATTTTGTCTGACACTTTCACAATGCTGTTTATGTTGAAGGAAGTCAGGACAGAAACCCAAGCAAGGCAGGAACCTGGAGGCAGGAGCTGATGCAGAGGCTGTGGGGAGTACTGCTTTCTGGCTTGCTTCCCATGGCTAGCTCAGCCTGCTTTCTAGTAGAGAAAGGACCAACGGCCCAGGGATGGAACCACCCATACTGGACTGGGCACTTCCTGATCAATCACTAAGAAAGTGCCCTACAGCTGGATATTAAGGAGGCATTTTCTCAATTGAGGTTCCCTCTTTTTGGATGACTCTAGGTTGTGTCAAGTTGACATAAGACTAGCCAGTACAGTACATATGTTCTTATCTTAAAAAAAAATCTTGTCACCACCTATAATCCCAGAACTCAGGAAGCAGACTCAAGAGGATTGCCCAGGTAGCCAGTCAGGACTATGTAGTGTATTCCAGGCACTTATCTCAATAAAAATAAAATAAAATAAAATAAAATAAAATAAAATAAAATAGAAATAAGAATTGAGACTAAACCAAATCTAATAAGCAAACACCATCTTTTTAGGATATGCAAATCCTAGGGGATATGGTAATTCTGAAAGATGCTAAGCACCTAGGGATGCAACAAGTGAAAATAGACACACATAGACATCTGTCATACTTCAAGGAGGTTTGACAGGCACAGTGGGACATCAGTCAGGTCCAAGGTCTCATGCTCATCTGACAAGAGTCAGACACTGGCCTCAGCTTCCTACCTGCTGAGTCCTGTGTGCAGTCCTGTGTGTCTTGTCCTTTCAACAAGAACTGTCTTAAAATGTATGGCACTGACCACAACAGCCCTCCAAGTTCTGTGTTTCCAGAATTACCTAAACCATCTGAGCAATGCTGTCTCTTTAGTATATCCAGAAGACCTGGGATTAGAGAGGGACTCTGTACCAAGTGTTGTTTGGAAGCATCTCATGTTAGTCCTGGACCAAGACTCCAAAGGCTTTTTCAATTTTTGTTTAAAACTTAAACCCAAGGAAAGGAAGTGTGCCAATTCTTTCATAGAGAGCGTGACTAAGTTTTAATTAGAGTCACGATGTTGAGAAGAATAGAACCATGGCCTTGCACTTTCACATTGTTTTTTCATAACTACTTGTATTATTCTTTAGTGCAAATAAGATTTCTTTTCTCTGTTAGTGTAGGCTCTGAGGAAAAAAAAGAGTAGTTAGTCTTGCTCATAACTATCTCACCATCACCCAGTGAAATGCTCCAGCACAGAGGGAGTGCGTGTGGTGAGTGCTCCAGCATGTGGTGAGTGCTTCAGCATGTGGTGAGTGCTCCATTATGTAGTGAGTGCTCCAGCACTTGGTGAGTACCCTAGCATGTGAGTAGTACTCCATCATGTGGCAAGTGCTTAGTTCTTTGGCATGTGTGAATGCAACATGTTAGGGGAATTAAAATACTGGCCCAAAGTAGAGTGTGGCATAATGGAATCTACTCTGTTGGTATTGTTAACTTATGAAATAAATGGCTTATGTCCTATCTATGACTATAGTATGATAAGTTTGAACACAGACTCCCAGGGTCGAAGGAATCGCACAGATCATCTAACCCCCCTCTTGGTGCGGCATGTGCATTCTTTCCACATGAATTTCCTAAGACAGTCTTCCACGCAGCACTGACCGGATTGAATAGGGCTTTGACAAGCTTGTGGGTCAATAACAAGTATCAAGTGACTCCTGCAGTTTGTCATCTATTTTGCAAAATCATCATTACGATGTCACCTGGCACAGGTCTAAGATTTCCCTGAACAGGCAACTGTCACTCTCTGAGATGACATTGTTTCAGCAGAAAGGGGCAGAGGTGCTGTTTTCACAGCGACTTGTTTCCCCCTCTCTAGTCCTACTATGATCCTGAGGTCATCTGGGACTTCCTACACAGTGTGACCACGCAGTACTGAGTCATCATTGTGTGGGTGCAGTATGGTTGTGCTATGTCTTCTCAGTGTTCTGCATCAGAACCTGCAGATTCAAGTGAATGGTGGCCAGAGCTCGTGACAGCAGACTCTGACCTGCGTCGTCCTCAGCAGCCGGTTCAGAAAGCCAGACCACCAAGTCTGAGGTGTCATCCCCAGGTGGTGGGAAGTAGCCACTGGGCTTCTTTGATTTTTGTTTCCTTTCCCAGCTATCAAACCAGAGAAGGCCAAGTATGTTCCTCAAACCAATCCCTTGGGGTGCCTCACTTCTAGTTATCCTTTCTGTAACCTCTCTATGCCAAGAGCCCACAGCCACAGCAGACCCAAAGTCTAGCCTCTTCTACAAAGCTTTTCCATAGGCTGCCCTGCCTATCTGCAAATGCATGTGTTACATTCAGTCTTCATTGTCAACATGACTAGACTTCTGACTCACCTAGAGACACCACTCTGGGTAGATCTGTGAGTACATCATGAGGGAAGTTCAGCTGAAGAGGGATGATCTACCTTAAACTCAGGTCAGTTGACTGGACTGAGTAAAAGGGGATTTGGATCAAGAAAGCCCAGTGAGGACTGGCATCAATTCTCTCCTTCCAGCTATAGACGCAAGACACCAGCGGCGCTGTCCGCCCCATCATGATGAACTGAATCCCTTCAAACCATGAGATCAGATAAACTTTCTTCCTGTGGTGGCTTAAAAGAGAATGGCTTCCAAAGTCTCATATGATTGGACTCCGGTTGGAGGGGGTGTGTCATGAGGGTGGGCTTTGAGGAATCTGAAGCTTTCTCTCATTCCTATGTAGGTCTGTGTATTTGTAGATCAAGATGTAATCTCCCAGCTGTTGTTCTCACCACGGACTCTAAACCTCTGAAACCATAAGCCCAATAAAACTTGATTTTATAGCTTGTCCCAGTGTTTTGTCACAGCAATAGAGAAGTAACTAAGACACTTCCTTAGGCTGATTTTAACAGACATTTTGTCATGGAAAGTAGAAAAGTAAATTATACAGAAAATTGTTACTAAAGAGAGAGGTCATTGCTGTGGCCCCTGATCTTGTGGTTCGCAGGCCTTTGGATCTCTTTCACAAAATGGAATTGCAGGCTAGAGGAGACCTGGGATGCTTTAAGCAGAGTTTATTGGGCCATTCTAAAAGGGCCTTTCTAGAGGAAGAACAGAATGGCAGGAGACATACTGACAATGGAGGGCATGCTCTACAGCAGCAGTTCTCAACCTGTGGGTCGCGACCCCTGCAGGGTCACATGTTAGACATGTTAGATATCCTGCATTAGGATTTTGTTTTGTTTTTTGTTGTTGTTGTTTTTTGTTTTTTTCGAGACAGAGTTTCTCTATGTAGCCCTGGCTGTCCTGGAACTCACTCTGTAGACCAGGCTGGCCTCAAACTAGAAATTCACCTGCCTCTGCCTCCCAAGTGCTGGGATTAAAGGCGTGTACCACCACTGCCTGGCCTGCATTATGATTCTTAACAGTAACAAAATTACAGTTCTGAAGTAGCAACGAATTAATGTTATGGTTGGGGATCATCACGGCATGGAGAACTGTATTAAAGGGTCTCAGCATCAGGAAGGTTGAGGATCACTGCCCTAGAGGTTTCTATCAGTAACATGGCTATGTTCTGTAAGGAATTGGCCTCTGCTCTGTCCATATCCTGAGAACTCAAGTGTTAAATGTGTTAAATGCAAAGGGCTGGCTTGCTTGTTGGAGAAAGTTTCAGGACAGCATGGAATCCAGGCTGTGCCATGGCTATGGCTTGCTGCTGATACACAGGGAGATGGGGCGGAGGAGGCTGCAAGAGAAGCAGAAAGACAGGGAAATGTGCGTTTTGAGAGTGGGATTTTAAAACTCAGTTCTAGTGAACTTTAAAATAAAAGTAAAGAGTGATGTCCCGTCTCCTTCTCGCAGCTCAGCATGGTCTCTGTATCCTCTTTTCTCCCCTCAGTCATACCCCAGCTATACTATGTTAAGGATTTTTCTTTACCTTCTCTCATGGGTCTTTTCAACGGTAGGTATTATTGTATCTCAGTTTTAGAAGAGTTGACTGAGGAGCCCAAAGAGAAGAAAAAGAAGCTGTTGGAGTCATCAGACTTGGGGACTGGGTGGGCTGTGCCTGCTAAAAGGCATGTACACTCGGTCTTTATCTTTGGGTTTATTGTGGAAACAATTGACTAGAGAAGGCTCTGGGGTCACACTAGACTCTTCTGCATTAAGCTTTTGACCAGAGAAGACAAAAGGGAGAGGGCACAAAGGCCTGTGTGGTGATGGGATAGTCTGGGATTAAACGTCAGGGAATGACATCTAGAAAAGCAGAAAGAGGAGCACAGAAAGCTGATGATATCAATGATGGGGGAGCATCAGAGGTTAGCTGTGTGGAGGGTGAGGGGAGGGAGAGGTTGTGTTTAGACCTAAGGCAAGGGCCTCAGCCAGTTTTTTATCTGTATTATCTGAGTTTTGACGTTACATAGTGTGAGTTTCTTGTGCATTCTTGTCAGTTAGGTAATTTCCAGATACATTTGCCTGTCCTGTTGTGGGACCTGTGGTCTGTCAAGCTGCCCGTATGCTGTCCATTGACCTCTGTGCTCTGTTGATTGTGTCTGTCAGTTGCTAGGAAGAAACTCTGTAGTTTGATGGAATCTCATCTGTTAATTTCTGTTTTCATTTTCTATATGTTTTCATGTTCAGGGTTCTATAAAAAAAAATCACTGCCAAGATCAAGGGCCCTAAAATTTCCACCTATGTCCTTTTCTAGTAGTTATCAAGTTTTGGGTTCCTCAGTTCAGACTTTAATCCATTTTTGAGTTACTGTTTGTATTTGGTAAGATGTAGATCCTTTCTTTTATGTGGCTATCTACCTCGCCCAGCAGTTCATTCAAAGGATTATCCTTTCCCCATGTTTCTAGTGACTTGTAAAAATTCAGTTGGCTGTAAACCCATGTGGTTATTTCTGGACTTTGTTCTGCTTCATTGGTCTGCCTGTCTGCCTTTATGCTGATGTCATGCGTGGCTGAGTCTCACTGTGTTCTGAGATATAATAGCCTGAGTTGTTCTTTCTGCCCAAGACTGCTTTGTGTATTTGGGTCTTACCACAGTGAGAACAGCTATTGTTAAAAGGAAAAGAGAAGTGATGAGATACCCAAGAGGAACCTTTGTGTAGCATTGCTGGGAATATCAATTAATGTAGCCACCTTGGACGTTTCTAAACACAGAGAACTACTACATGACCCAGCAACCCCACCGCAGGTTTTACACCTGAGCTGAACTAAATTTACATGTAGAAAAGGGACCTTCAACTCAAATTTATTGCTATTTTCAAGAGCCAGGATATAGACTCAAACCAAATGTTTATCAGCAGGTGGCAAAGAGAAGGTGGCACAAAGGCCCAGTGGAGAACTATTCAATATTCAGTAATAAAACCTATGAAGTCCTGACACATGTGACAGCATAGATGCAGCTGGAAGACATGAATGAAGTGAGTCCTCACAGATGGACGGACAGACAGACATCATCTACCCCTGTACCCTTGGGGCAGCTGCTCTCATAGATGTTGATGGCATGGCCATTGCTGGACTGGAGGAAGAGAGGATGAAAAAGAGACATGGGACTGCAGACAACAATTAGTTCTGGTACCCTGTGGCAGAGCACCATGAAGATATCAATGGTACACAATCAATGCATTTGTCAGTTAGACCGGACAGAAGTTTAAGGTGACATGCAATGCTAATCACAATCACCTGGCTTCAGCTCACTCTACGCTGTGTGTACATGACTCAGTCCCTCAGCTGTACCTCCTGAGTATATATAAATGTCATTTGTGAGCACATAAATAAAAATGGAGTTCACAGAAGACATATGGAAGTATCCGGAAGTGACCAGAGTGATGCAGCAGCTGGTAGATTGTTCCCTCAAAGAGCTTTGAAACACGGGATTTTGTTTGGGTTCCTTTGTGTTGTTATTTGTTTGACTGTGTCTTACTCTTGCTCAGGCTGGCCCAGAACTTGGGATGTAGCTCAAGATGGCCTCAAAATGACAGCATCCCTTTTGCTCCAGTCTCCCAAATCCTGGCATTGAGCGACTACTTCTGTTTCCTATTCTGATTCTTAAAAAGAGAGCCCAGCCGCATGAGGTCAGCGCTTGCCAGCCTTCTGATGTTATCCAAACAAGGCAGCTTTGAAATCCAAGAAAGCACATTAGTAGTTACTATAGGGCTATACTGGGAGGGATGGAGGGATGTCACCAAACATTGGTCTGGAGCTCAGAGAGAGAAAAGGCAGCTTGTCATATGACTAAGGAGGCCATCATGGAAGGAAAGAGACAGAGAGAGTGTGTATTTCTTTAGGAGACATGGAATCATCTGAAAACAAGTTTTCAAGGCTGGTGAGCTGTCTCAGGAGACCTTACCTTTGTCAATATCTCTTAAGAAAACTCATTCTGAAGTAAATGACATACTCATGTGCAGGTATTGTATTAGACCTTTCAAAGGTGGCTCCCATCAAACACTGGCACAGGAGACACAGATGCAGGCAAGGGGGCTGTGGAGGTGACCCAGAACCTGCCCACCACACCTCTGTGAGCTCACAGTGGCCAGCGTGGCTCCTCTTCGACAGGACAACAGAAGTGTTGTTCTTCGAAGTCCTATAGGTCACAGCTCCATGGTTCCCTCACTCAAAACTAATTACTGAAGCATGGGCGGGTGTTTCCTCAGGCACTTTCCTCTCTTTCCAAACGGTGATTTACCATTGCCCTTGGTGTTTGCTGAGTTAGCAGTCGTCAATGGCTATTCCCACAGAGTGTGAAGGAGGCTCATTCTCTACCCAGTCTTCTCCTCACTGGAGAGAAACTTAATGGATGTGGAAGTGCTATAAACCACCTTGTTCTGAAGGAGGGGTGCAGGAATGCAAGAGCAAGGGCCTATCTTAAGCCTTTATTTAGCCTGACAATGAAAGGGAGCCCCCAAAAGAGATGAAATGCTCTATGACATTTTAGCATCCCCATTGACAGAAAAACTTCAAGCATCACTTTTTTTTTCCTGAATGGGGGATGGTATGCTGCAGTGCACACATCACAGATATCCTCTGTGATGACTTTTCACACTGGGAGCAACCTTTAAATGAACAGCCGGGTGGGGTGGGGGGTGAGCAGACGGAGGAGAGCAGACAAGGAGGAGAGCAGACAGGGAGGAGAGCAGATGGAGGAGAGCAGACAGGGAGTGTATGTTGGAAGGTGCTGGCCTCTTCAAGGGGAAACTTCGTAGCTATAAAGAGCACTCAGATTTCTCTGTCCTTACATAGTGATCCATGTAAGTCTGAGGAAACAGATAATGAATGTTTATTCTCATACGCAGTGCCTGTGCTATGTAAGCCAGTCTTCAAGACAATCACCCCCATCCCTTGGTAGAAACAATCTGAGGAGACGCTGATGGCTGTGGTGTGAGGACAGGACTTTTGCCTTTTCCTCTGACACCAGAGCCAGGTGCTTCACTAGATCTCAACAGGAAGAGCCAGGTAAGCAATGAGATGATCTGTTTTCTAGTACTAGACATTTAAAGAAATAAAAATGTTTAAGAGATACTCGGCTTTCTGCATGTTTGAAATTTCCCATGAACCTTTCTTGCTAGCTTATGTTGACTTCTAGAAGTTTCTGCAGTCTCAAGCCCTGAATTTCAGGCATCCATGTCCAGTGCTGTTCACAACTGGCAATTCCACAGGATGTCATGGACTCTTAAAACATCACATGTCCAAACAGACTACCCAACCCTTATTACTCAAACCTAATCCCCTTCCCTTCTGCTCTGCATCTTTATGTGACACAAGTGCTTCCAGTTGCCAGGAGTAAACTCTTTCTGATCAGAGAGTACTACTGGTGCCAGCTCTGGTCCATTCCCTAAATTCTGACCTCTCATCATATCCAATGATAAAACCCCACCAAGACATCAGCATCTGCTGTCTGCGCTTTTGTCAGGGCGTGGTTGGAATGCTTCTCCTGAAGGTGAAGACGTGTGTTTCCTTGTATGCTGAAGCACAGAGGTAGTGGGACCTTTAAGGTCTGGCCTTGTGGAAGACAACTTGTCATTGGTGGGACTGTCCTCGGAAGAGACTTAGTTCTTGTGGGGCTGAGTCTTGAAGAGAAGCCTAGTCTCTGGGTGACCCCAGCCTGCCACCTTCTCTTCTTCACACCTCCATCAGATGCAGAAACAGCCAGGTAAGGCTGCCTGCTCTTGAGTTTTCAGCTTCTAAAACTGAGTTAAATATACCTCTGTTTCTTACAAACTATCCAGCTTTAGGTATGTTGTTATAGCAACAGAGGAAGGACAATAAACTCCTCAATATCCACACTTTCATTCTTACACATTAACAGTTTTCATGGTATTCGGAATGATGGTTCGTTAGCACATGGTGTCTTCAACAGTGACGTGGGGCCTCAGTGTCATCACTGCTCAAAGTATCTCGCCCAATTTTGCCGTTCTAAGGGCAGGTGTATATCTCCCAAGACTGGCTTGAAGTGAGGTCTGGACATTCCTGGGCAGCAAGAGCACCACTCACGTCTCATCTTCTACCTTCATTCGCATTTCCTTTGCAGTACCAGGATTTGAACCCAGAACCCTACAATTGCAGGGCAAGTGTTCTTCCACTGAGCCACATTCCCGGACCCACCTCATTGAGCTGTGGAGATACCAACATTGTGGATAATCTGATCATCTGTCCTTTGAGTTGGTGGTTTTGTTGACTGACCGACGTTTTCCTGTTCTTGAACCACTTTAAGGAGCATGTAACTTGATCATGCAAGGTTGGTGTAAACTGTGTTTTTTATTTACCATGTGATAGACAAGGTTTGGAAGGGATTCACATAGACAGAGCTCACTGGCTCTGTTGTCTCCCATGCGTTGCCCTTTGCACATATTGTCATGCAGTGGCTTAGCAAGATGAGCCAAAGGCAGCTGCTCCGAGTGTTTGTGGGAACAACAGCAAACATCCCCGTTAACGTTAAGGCATAGGCTACTTAAGCAATGTTAGGAGGTGAGAACAGTATGTTTCGGGTGTCACCCTCACAGGACCCCCAGGCTCCGGTCAGGAAGCTCTTGCTGACAGCTACATGCCCCACACATTTCTGCATCTCCCAGATTCCATCATTTGTTTTGCACCATTCTTCTTCTACCTAATTTTGAACTCTTAACTCCCTCTCCTTTGGTCTTCTGCATATGGTGATTGTGCTGCTCTGCCTTCGACAAACCTTCCAATAGTGTACGCTTCCCGTGTGAGATGCTCTTCCGGTCATTGTGGTGTGACGGAAGATGCATGCTGCTGTTGCTGGGTTCAGCTCCTGTTGGTTGTTGGTCACCCTTGGTCTGCCCCCCCTTTTTTTTTTACTAGCTCTGCTTCTAGCTTTCTTTCTTTCTGTTTCTTGACTTTGGTGGAAGGAGGGTATGGCTTTGCCACTAGCTGCTATCCAATAAGATCACTCCTTTCTTCAGAGGTGAGGACCCCGGAGGCTATTCACATTGCTAAGAGTCCTGTGCCAGCAACACTGACTAGAGGCTCTCAACTGTTGTAAGGGGTTTGACTATGTTGAAAATCTAGGTCAGGTTAGATGTGCCTGATGCCAGTGTTTGTGGTTAGGTCTGCATAACTCAGGCCTCTCCCCCTTTAATCTATCAAGTGGCCAATATACCCAACAGTGCCCTATGAAAAATGCAGGCAAATGTGTTTTTTTTTGTGTTGGTACTTCTTAATCTTTTTCTTATATCGTTTCAAAGGCGTCCCTTTCCCATTCCTCCCTTTTTCCCTTCCTCCCTTCCTCCCTCCCTCCCTCCCTCTTGAGTTTTCTGTCGTTTGAAGTCACTAATTCAGTCTCTGCAATCAGCCCCATGCTAGCTTCAGAGTCAGAAGGACCCTTGAGGGTTAAAAAGACACACAGAGGAAGCAGTGTTGGGGAGGGCTTTTGGAATCCAGGTGGGAAACTGCTCTTTAATAACCAATCTATCTCAGTTCTCTGGAAGATGAGAAGAGTTTTGTGGCTTGTGCAGAGGCATTCTGAGTTTTAGAAACCATGTGACAAGATTCTATGAAAGAAATCAATGGCTCAGGTCTTAGTTACAGCATGCAAAATATGCTCAGAATAGGAGGAGAGTCAGCAGTGGAGAACAGGGCTTTGGATAAAGATGGATGAATCCACAGAATTTGCTCCTTCCCCAAGTCTTACTAACATGAGGCAAATGGATATTTTTCACCGAACACATTAAACCTACAAAGGTAAAAAGAGTAGGAGCCAAGGAGCAACCTGTGACGGTTACTATTGGCTGCACCTTTTCAGGGTCTAGAATCACCTGAGAGACATGCCTCTGGGCGTGCCTGTGAGGGGGTTTCCCGAGGGAAGACAACCCTAAGTGTGGTTGGCACACACCATGGGTGGGTCCTGGGCTGAATAAGAAGTGAGTTCAGGGGCCCAAGGAAAGCAGCTCATGGGACGAAAAAGATGGGCAACTCCAAACAGAGACATTTGAAAGAAACTGTGGAGGAAAAGGGGAACTTCAGAAGTTTGTGACATCAGGATTACTAACTTCAGGAGGTAAAAATGCTGAGCAGGAAAGAAAAAAAATGATCCATGTCAGACTCTGAGATGGATGTAACTTATAAAGTCATAAGAAGACTATTGAGGCTACCAAAATCATGTCATATTGGGGGTCAGGGAAGTCAAGTGTGTGTGTGTGTGTGTGTGTGTGTGTGTGTGTTTATGTGACTGAGGGGGAGGGAGAAGGAGAGAGAGAGAGAGAGAGAGAGAGAGAGAGAGAGAGAGAGAGAGAGTAAAAATCAATAGCTAATGCCTGAAATTGAAAAATCAAAAAGCAGCAATAAAACACATTATTTGAAAATACTGAGTTAGACACCAAAAGCCTTGGGCCAGGGTCCCTGCCCAAAGAATTCACAGTGGCTCCCTTTGGGAGTAGAAAACTGGCTGGGAGCCAAAATAACTAGATTTTGCTTTATATTGTTTTTGGTAATGCGTAGAACCTAATGAATTTTTATATTGTGTGCATACCCTTTTCTTATCAGTGTTTGATATACATTTCTGTGTTTGTGTGGTTTAGAGTTAAATAAGCTCACAGTAGGTGCTAAATATTTGTTGAAAGTGAACTGCTTCAAGAAACACCAGAGGAACATGTTTATAAACTTGCTAACAAGTCCCTGGAGAACCACCCACATTTACTGGTTTCTTAACATGAGAGTCGGTAGGCTCTGAGCTCTGGAGACCATGGTACAGAACATCTGGCCACATGCCTACCAGAATGGGCAGCAGCCCTTCAGAGCACACTGTGGTGTGTGCTCATTAACCTCTGTACCGAACTATCTTGTACCCAAACATGTCTAACTCTCTCCAATAATTTCTGAGTTCTTTAAGGACCAGTTCTGTTTTTAAATAACCTTGGCATTTCAGGGGTTAACATGCAGGACAAGGTACTTTGTTTTCAAAGAATGAATGAAGAGGACTAGCCAGGCCTTCAGCTTTGCAGGGCTGAGACAATCTGCTACACAAGCTCAAGCTTGAGTCCTCCAGTCTGTTTTACTCTACCAGTGTCACAGTCTCTCTAGGGACCCAACACAAGCTTAGTCTGATCTGGCTGTGCTGTGAACTCTAAGCAGGCTGCCTCTCTCTCTTCAATGCAATCAGTTTCCAGGATAGAAAAGATCCAGGGATTGGAGCCAGATATACTTCAATTCAACTCCTGCCTCCTTCACTGACCACTATCCTACCCTGGTGTAAATTCTTGTTCCCATCCCCATATTTCTGAGGCTCAATAGGACAGAGTCTGCAGAGATGCAGCAATGGTTACTCTTTACCCTTCAACTTACAGTGGAGTTGGCTATAGCCGGATGGGGCCATTATATACTGAGAAAATGAAAAGGTTGTAAATGCACTGAATTAACCAAAGAAGCCTCAGCATCAACAGTTCAGCACTCAGAGTCCTGTGGTGTGGTGGTGGAGACTGTCCGCCCTCACGGATGCAGCACTAACCATGAATTTGAGCTCATTAGCATTGTCAGAGTGAATCCACAGATTACAAGTCTGGAGGAAAGATCTAGATTAGAAATTAGAGGGTGGTTTCCTTGAAACCATCCTTTTTTACAGTTTCACACAGGCATGCAGGAGATCGGGCAAGCTGAGCCATCCTGAGTCCAGCACCAACTATATATGGAATTTCTGAACTATAACTAAACTATGCACAGGTGGAGAGCACATTTCTGAGCTTTTCTTACAACTAAGTGAGACTGAGTTCTGGCCAATGTTAGTGAACACAGGGAAGCCCAGCATGTCTAGGTCAGACTCCTAGAAGTAAAGTCTTTCCTGCCCTTGCTTCCTCCCTCATTAAGAGCACTGCCAGGATGGAAGGCAAACAAGATGCTGGAGCTGGAACTAGAGCAATCACTCTGGGTGTAGAGAGGAAACCACTCGTTCTGACATAGAGATGAGCTTTCATATTACATAAGGCTGTGCATTTAGTGTGTGTGTGTGTGTGTGTGTGTGTGTGTGTGTGTGTGTGTGTTTGTGTGTCTCCGGCTCTACTGTAATGTATTCTGTTTTCTTGTTGAGTATAAGGGCTATGGCTAGAAGGTAGGGCTCAGAATGTAGACTTAGTTGTTTATGCTTCTCTACTTTCCTTTACCTGATGTCAGAGTCACAGGCGGAGCAGAGTCACTGGAAGTGAGACGCTAGAGTTGTGACTAGTGTCAAAAGCAGCCACAGTCAGGACTGGACTCTGAAGTATCTCTGCTGCCCCAGTCTGAGTCCAGCAGAGGCCAGCTGGCTAGTGAAATCGTCATGGTGCTGATGCAGGAGAAGAGGCAGCGCAAACTATTGTAAAAAGGAATTTGGTCCTTTTCTACCACAATGGATGTTTACTAACCCCCATTCTAAAATATCCAAGTCTTGCTGTGCTGTGAAAATATATGCATTGTGGGGCTGTATTTAAATGTTGAGAAAATGTGGCCAGTCTTAAGAACAGCAGAGAAACACTCAACACAGCAAGAAGAGAGCAAGCTGGCCAGGAAGTGCTGTGCTGTGGACAGCACAGGTGTTAAGAGCTGAGGAGGCCAGTGTGGGTCCAGAACCTATAATGCCAACAGTACCAGTTGGGAAGTGCTGTCTTCCAGGGTAGAGACTCAACATCAGAAAGACTCACACGAATAGATATGTCATAAGTTACTTGAGATTTTCTCAGTCTTCTTACTCCCCCTCCCCCATGCCCCTCCAAATCAGCACATCCTTCTTTTAACAATTCATTTCTGAACTCGTGATTCCTCCAGGATTTTGGGCATAGAGGAGCTAATTAAATGGAATTTCTGAAGCACTTACCCTGCTGTAGTATGGGCTTGGTTCTCCATGCCAAGAAATGTCTACATCTGGCTTGGTACTTCTTGATATTTAATCTGTGAGGAGGGAAATTATTTAGAATTATAAAATGCTTACACATATTAATATAAAATATGATATTTTTGCTGTTGGCAAGCTATTTAGTATGGGTTCTCTGAGCATGGAAGCTCTTGCTTAGATAAGCACAGAAGGCCCACAGTGAGGTTGGGGGTGGGGTTTCTTTGGCTTCAAATTCCCACACAACTAGGAATACTGGCTCAGCATTTGTTTGAAACCAGCAAGCATTCCTCCTTAACTCAATGGCAGCTAGGTGTCAGTTGCCTTGCAGAGTGCTCCGTTCCTAATTCCTGCTTTGAGAAGTGCTGTCTAAAAGTCCTCAGAGTTCACATCTTAGTGGAGTCCCTGTCCTTTGCCTTTGAGTGTATTCTTTCATTGGCTTTTCTTGACCTTTTAAAAGAGTGGATAAAGCATGAAATTTAGTACAGATGTCCAAGAACAGGCACTTGAGAACTGACCCAGCAACTGGAGGTCATCGTGCTTAGGGTGCATAGAGGGGACCAGCACTGGTCAGGTAGCTCAAAACCACCTAGCTCCAGGCAATCAGCTGCCCTCTTCCTCCCTGGCAACATACATGCTTACACACACACACACACACACACACACACACACACACACACACACACCACTACATTGTTGTCCTATTAGTGAGCTAACCAATAAATGAACAAAGTGTTAAAATGAACTTAACCTTCCTAAGAAGTATATAAACTAGTTAAGTACCTGAGAAAGAGGAGGAGAAGGGGAGAGAAGGAAAAAGAAGAGGATGAAGAGGAAGGAGAGGAGGAGAAAGAGAGGAAAGGGTAAGGTGAGCAAGAAGAAGAAAGAGTGGAAGAGGGGGAGGTGAAGAGGATGAGTGGAAAGAAAGGGAAGAGAGAGGAGGGGAAGGGGGAGAGGAGGAATCTCCACTCAGACTACTTAGCACCATAGGAATCGCAACAGTGGGGCAGACACTGGAGGTGACAGGAGACAAAACTAGATCAGAAAGTTCAGACAAATAAAAGAGGGAAACTGAGGCACAGTCCCGGGGTCTGTTGGAAGCAGTGGTCCCAGCCATCTCCTTGCCAGCTGCTGCCTAGGGGAGGGATAGGTCCTGGGTCCAGAGAGTCCACCACCTGTTACCTGTACTGCTTGCTGTCTGGAGAGGTCTGCCCTGGCCTGGGCTGCGGGTCCCGCCCGCAGCGCCCGCCCAGCGCCGTTGGCTGCTGGTCCCCAGTGGGTTGCCATGGAGACGCGACCTGCTTCCCTCTGCTTCCCTCCAGCGGGAACTCTCAAGCACCAGCGCGGTCACACCCCAGTCTAGTGCCTCCGAGATTCGCCCATCCCAGCTAGCTGCAGCCCGCCGCACCTGGGCGCGAGAGTAGCGCGGGAGGACACTGCCCAACCAGAGAGCCGGGCGGCCACCAGGAGCGCCGCAGAGACTGGGATTCCTAACCCTGGGCCTCAGCCCTCTTCCCAGACTAGACCAGGGTTGGGAAAGAAAGAACTCCAGGCAAAGACCCCTTGACCTCACCTTAGTAACTTCCAGCTGGGAATTGGTTAGGCTCACTCCACTGTCATTCGCACCATTTAAACCTCTCTCTTCCTCACAGTTCCCTGCGTCCTTGGAAAACTGCCAGTTAGGTGGATCAAGCTGTATTGGGGACAAGGGAGTAGCTTCTAATGGTGGGAACCAACCCGGGTTCTTGGTAACTGATTCCAAATTCTTTCCTTTTTCAGCCACATTCCAAGCATAATTGAAGACAGAATCTCAGCCTGACCCTGTTGACTTCATTGAAAAAATGACAGTATACACCATATATATGTATACATGTATACATGTATATATGTATACAGTATATATGTGTATATGTGTATATGTGTATATGTGTATATGTATATATGATATAGAATACACATATGATATAGAAATCACAATACACTGATACATGTACTATTATACAAGTCATATATATATAATATATGTGTATGTATGGATATTTATATGATACAATAAGACAATAAAGAAATCATACACTGATACATATACCATTATACAAGTCATATATATATGTATGCATATATGACAGAAAACACACATGATATAGAAATCACACATGCTCTGATACATGTACCATCATATATATATATATATATATATATATATATATATATACACACATACACACATCCATAGGTGTGACAAGCAAACTTACTAAGCACTTGAATTGGGGAATGCTGCTGGGCTTACTTTAGGAACATAAGTGTTTCTCAGCACGTCCAGTTGATTGATTGCTAGTTCTTAAAACCTCTCTTTTGCATTCTTCTTCCATATTTATGTCACTTTGCCACTTTAAAATGACTGTCAATTTTAACCCAATCCACAGTCCTCCATCCAGGTCTGTCTGGCTCTCAGATGAGTTGAGTAATTCAGGAAGCTAGTTCTGATTAGTGTTGCAGGGTTCTGACAGCCGCATGGTCCTATCATCTTCTGAAACTTCATTATTCTGAGAATGTTAGTCATACACCCTTTATTCTTGCCTAAGTTGAAATACACATGTGTTTTTCCTGTCAAGAAATGCAACAATCATTATTTCTCTTTCTTTCTTTCTTTCTTTCTTTCTTTCTTTCTTTCTTTCTTTCTTTCTTTCCTCCTTCCTTCCTTTCTTTCTTTCTTTCTTTCTTTCTTTCTTTCTTTCTTTCTTTCTTTCTTTCGTGTTTTTTTTTTGACAGTGTTTCTTTGTGTATCCTTGGTTATCCTGGAACTAACTCTGTAGACCAGGCTGGGCTCAAACTTAGAGATCTGCCTGGTTCTGCCTCTTGAGTACTGTGTGTGATTAAAGGCGTGTGTCATCATACCCTGCCATTTACTTATTTTGATTGTTGGTATCAGGGGAGGTGGCACATGAGTAGTTCACTGTAGGTGTGAGAGGACAAAGTGTAGGACTCCACTGTCTCCTACTTTTTGGTTCCTGGGCGTCATGCTTATGTACTCAGGCTTGGTAGCATGTGCCTTTACCAGCTGAGCCATCAGATGAAAGTGAGCAGGAAGAGCAGAAAGTGAAGTAGAAAGAACACTTCATGGTGGTTCAAGATGTCCAAGACTGTACCCACTTAATGCCTCGGGGACACCAGTGAGACACAGGCAGTAGGCGATGCTCAGAGTTTTTATAGAACCTCAGCAAACCTAGACTTGGAATAAAGGATTCATTGGAGGACACATCTAGTTCAAGAACAACTGAAATGTGACTTCAGATTCAGTGCTTCTCAAAATCTCCTCAGAAATTAGGGTTAGATTTCAAATACTCAGGAATCCATATCTGTAGGAGTTCAGGTCTTGTAGAGGTGACGGTTGATTTCTTATTTTCAGATAAATGGATGTGGGAGGGAGTTTTAAAGCCTAAGAGGACAGTTACTATAATGGACTTTAGAAAGTTGTATATGTAGACTAGAGCTGCCTGTAGCAGTAGTAGATTATTCTGCTGTAATCTCCCCTGCTGTGGCAGTGTGAGTCCTCAATACCAGCCCCATGCTCTGGATTCCCGAATGAAAGAAAGACACACACACACACACACACACACACACACACTCACACTCACACTCTCACACACACATAGAGCCTTATATTTAATATGCCTTAATCAGATCAATGGCTGGGCCACTCCCAAACTTCCACGTTGCTAATGCTTCCCCTCTGATACTAGTGAGTTACTACTTACTAAAATCTGTATTTCATCTTTGCTCCTAAACCCAATTAGCAGAGCTGGGATGGCTCTTCCCCAACTCTTACATAATTGGTACTCTGTCTTCTGCAGCTCTCAAGCCTGCATCTTATTCTTTTTCTGGTATGGCGATTCTCTTTCTTCCTTGGTCCCATTGCCTGAGAATCCTAAAGTCCCGCCTCTATCTCTCTGCCTAGCCATTGGCAGCCAGCAACTTTATTTACCAATCAGAACCAACTGGGCTCAGGGACCCTTAGTGTATTACATGTGGAATTCTAGTGCAATTTTAGGAACCCAACTAACATAATATAAGCATAAAAACAAATCTACATCTCCCCCTTTTTATCCATTAAAAAGGCCTTTTCTCTCAGATATACAACGAACATAGTTATCAAAGTTATGTAAATTACAAGGTATGATATACAGTAATAACTTCCAGTCCATCAATTTTGTGAATTTAGGTACATTACTCTAACATCTATCCTAACTTAAAGAGTCTACAATCCTATATCTGAATTATGTTTTGGTTTTAACTTGCATTACCATCTGAAAGCCATTCTTTCAAATCTAGATCATCATCCTTAATGCAAAACAAAAGTTTGGTTATGAGGCTATAACTAGTCTTCAACCCCATCAGAGATCCGAGAATGAATTAAATATATGAATATATAGAAAATACAAGAGCATAGCTTCCAAAACTTAATCAATTTGCAGAGACAGCTGACTACCTAGACAATCCCCCATTCCTCAAGAAGGTGGGGCATCTGTCTTCAGTCTTCTGGCCCAGAACCATCTGACAGACCTTAAGTAAAGCAGGAACTATGAAGGACTGTATTGGAAGAGCTAAGCTGTTGACTCGCCCACATTGTCTTTACCTGGGCAGTGTGTGTGTGTGTGTGTGTGTGTGTGTGTGTGTGTGTGTGTGTGTATTTTTCCCCTGTAGATGAATTAGGGCAATTCTGTGAAAGGGGGTACTGTCAGGAGCAGACGTGTCTCTTAGTAAAAAATCTGATAATAATGAAATGATTATAAATGCCATATTCTGCGGATTTCTGATGCTTTTAAAGACTATCTATCTAAAGTATATCTGAACTGTTAAACCTTGACTACTCTTAGCCATTTCTATTTGAATAATATTGAAAACACCTTACTATAATTAAATCAGAATTTAATATAACCATGAGTTTACTATCTGGCCCTTAACTTGCATTACTTAATCATCCTAAACAGTTTGTAATAGCAGCTATAGAAGGATTGGGTCTAATCCTTGAATTCTTAAATAAGTTGTATAGGTACAATGTTTATCTAAGAGTAACAATACTAATTTCAAACTTTGTATCAATATACAAAGATTTATACCAATGAAAATCTCAAATCTGTATCAATATATAAATTCTGTACCAATGTAAGAAATTATAACTTCAATTTTGCATCAATTATAAAGATTTCTAATAATGTAAGATTATGGCTATACAACGCTTTAAGAATAAATTTAGTAATCCATCCCATATATCTAATTTCTTATAATATTACTTTATCCCCCTTTTCTCCTTCAGCCACCTTCCTTTTACCTAGAAAAGAATGGATAGAGAAGAGGAAAGGGAAGACAGAAATCCCCAAGTCTAAGCTCTCTATTTAGTTTCCTCCAGCCCTTCATTTAATTCAACAACAGGAACAAAAACAAAGTGAATCAGGATAAGTCCTACCCCTTAGCTGAGGAACTATTGGCAATTGATGACTTGCTAGGTGAGAGAGAATCAGTTTTCTTCAGGGATGCAGGACAGGAGAGGTCTCCTGTGGTTCAGTAGATGGATATATATATTTATATGCACTAAGTGGATTCTGTGAGTTTTAAAACATAGAGCAAGAACATTTGAGAGGGAAAAGTGGTGAGGAGGATAGGGAAAGAATCGGAAGGAATCAAAGATCAGTTTGGGATTGCATCACATGGATAAGGACACCATGTCATCCAACCCTCCACAATTCAGCTTTCTCCCATGGACTATCTGGCCTCCTCATCTGGGGTACTGTGCTGTCATTAGACTATGTTCTCATCCCTTGGAATTTCTAAAAGTAGGGCTAGTTTGTGCTGCTTCCTCTGGGTCAAGCTCTAAGGGGGAACTGGGCTGCACTCCTGAACATTATATCCTCCTGCCTCCACCTGAAAAGCACTGAGACCAGGGATGCATTGCTGCTTTAAGGACATTAACTTCTTTAGAATACTTTTGCATTTACAGAAAATCTGTGAACATGATGCAGAGTTACTATGTTCCCTCATCCAGTAACCCCTTGTGCGGACACCTTACACTGGCAAGATGTAGTTGTTATAACTAACAAATCCAAACTGACTTTTAAAAACCAATGAAAACTTATGCTTTACTCATAAATTCTTTACAGTTTTTACCCAATATGCTTGCTTTTGCAGTCCACCCAGGACACCGTACCATGCTTAATCTTCTCACCTTTTTAAGTGTCAGTTTCCAGAGTTTTTGATTTGGATGAGCTTGACTGTCTTGACAAAACCATGGTGGCTATGTATTGTGTAGAATTCCTCTTTGTAGAGTTTGTTTTTCCACTGGGGGAAGGTCATGGAAGTCATCGCCCCATGCATCACAGTGTACAAAGGCACATGTCACTATGACCTGGGTGGTCTGGCTGAGATAGTTTTTGCCACATCTCCATACCAAGCTCTTAGACAACGGTATGGCTTAGACTTGAGGTGTACAAAATCATATTCCACCCAATGCATGATATAGGATCTGTGTAAGTTATTTGAAATTCCTTTTCATGGAGGCCATGTCTCTCTTCCACTTGCTTTTCATCAATTTAGAATTGTATTTACTGTGGACTTTGACTTGTAACCTGGAGGTACAGCATTTTGTTTCATAATGTTGCCAGCTTTCATCACTGAGGACACTTTCGCATGGGTCCTGTGCCGTTCTGACATGCCCTCATCACTGCTCAAATTTTGTTTTTGTTTGGGGCTTCATTGTTCGTTTTGGTTAATTTCAGTGCCTCCTCCAGTGTGGGCCATTCCAGGCTCATCTGGTCTATTATATATCATCCCCAGTTCTACAGCCAGCCATTTCCCTGGGGGACACGGTAGCTTTAGTTAAGAATGTAGTTAGAAACAGATATCTGGGCACTGAGTGCTAGTTGGATCTCATTGTTTCTAGGTCCTCTTGACTGATAGAGGAAGAAACTATGTATGGTTTTTATTAACCTCTTAGACAACTAGATATAGAGATTTCTATATGTAATCATCTGTGTCTCATTATAGAGGATTTGTTTCTGTACGTGTGTGAGAGTACATGCACATGTGTGTATACGGGTGCACATGATTCACATGTGTGGGGCCATCCTTCTCTAGTACTCTCTGTTTATTCTCCTGAGAATAGTCTCTCCATGAACGTGGGGCTCATATTTCCTTGGATAGGCTGGAAGCCATCAAACTCCAGCTATCCTTCCGTCTCTGCCTCAGTGCTGATTTTATAAGCATGCATGAGATGCCTGACTTGTTTTATGG
>NW_021604596.1:2886098-2927458 GCF_004785775.1 Grammomys surdaster | reverse complement strand
GGAAGAAGAAGAAGAAGAAGGAGGAGGAGGAGGAGGAGGAGGAGGAGGAGGACAGAAGGACTACGATGACGACTGGGTCTGAGTGTGTCCATTTAAAACTCCAAAGCCGGTGACATTGTTAATCAAGCCTCCACAGACTCATAAGCCATTTGGGTTTCCTTTTGTTCTTCTGTGAATCTTGACCACTGCTGTCTATGTATTTAGTTATGTAACTGTAGTAGCATATAGAACAAAATAATATAATAATAATAATGGAATTGTTAGCCTGTATCTAGGAAAGCAACTTTATCAATCAGAGCTCAGCAGTTAATCTGGCCTTCAACATATGTGTTGGTTAGCTTTGTCAACTTGATGAAACCTAGAATCACCTAGAGTTTGAGTGAGAGATTATTTACATTGGATTGGTCTGTGTGCACGTCTGTGGAGGATTGCCCTAAGTAAACTGCTGGTAGAAGACATGGCCTACTGTAGGTGATACCATTCTCTAGGCAGGGTCTCCTGAACCATGTTAAGAGTAGACAAACTGAGCTGTACACAAATGAGCACACACATTCATTCTCTCCCCGCTCTTGACTATGGATGTGTTGTGACATCTTAAGTTCCCATCTTGACTTCCCTGTAGTGAGGGACTGTAACCTGGAATTGTGAGCCAAATTAAACACTTTCTCCCCTAAACTGCTTCTTGACAGGATATTTTTTTTTAACAACAACAGGAATGAAAGTTGGGTAGCTTTTCAAAGTCTGGGGATGAGGCAAAGATGGTTATCATTTCCCTTTCTCTCTAGCTCTTTCCACAGAATGTTCCACACATGGTTAATATGATTGTATTGCTTTGCCACATACATTCTATCATGTTCTTTCAACTTCCTAAATGGCTTTAAATTTGTACATGCTAAGCTCACTGTTTGTGCCTCATCTGTTGCTGAGTTGGTCTTTTAAGATTCTGATCTTGTGGAGAAACGACTGCTGTATTCAGCACAAAGCAGAACTCCAGGCATGAGCTACTTCCAAGATATGCCCCCTAGTTGGCATTTTTACCTTTACTTATCGTCTGCCACCTTTGCATTCCTTTCTTTCATTTCAACCCACAATTTTAAGAGTATTTTTTGATTTAATTCAGCGACTTGTTGAGGACTATGTAGTTAAGTTTGCTACCAATAATAGAAGTTCTTCCTACATTAGCTTACCCCCACCTCTGCCAAATTGTGTTATATATAAATAGCTTTTAAATTTTCTTAGATTTTGTTTTTTGAAAATGGGAAAGTAAAATAAAGTAGATTAAATAAGAAATGAGTAAAGACCACTTATTACAAATAATGTTAGGGAAAGACTAAAGAACATAGTACAGTTGTTTATACAATAAAAGCTATGTCTTTAAGATTTATTTAGAAAGCTGGGTGTAGGAGCACACATCTGTAACCCCAACAATTGGATGGTTGGAGACAGAAGATCACAAATTTAAGGGTATTTATTCTCAGCAACATGGCAAGTTCAAGGCTAGCCTGAGCTGTTCCATCTCTGAAATAAAAACAACAACCAGTATGTGAGTGCATAATGTATAATTTTGCAGTTATTATTATTTTCATTAGTTACTATTTAATTTACTGAAACATCTGCCATGGGTTGAGAATCTCTCTGTGATCTCCGAGTCTCACATTTTTTGCTACCCTACCTACAGCCGTGGTTAACTAGGAGGAACTGAAACATAGACGTTTGACCAGGCTTGAGAACAAGCGTGGGTGGATGAGCACGCTGTAGCAAGAACACACAGAGTCTGCTCTAGAGAGATATGGGTGCTTTGTCCCTTCTGGTGTCACTTTCCAGTCTCACGTGGCTGAAGAGAACCAGGCCTTGTCATTCATGTCACTTTGTCCTGTATTGTCCTGCAGCTTTTCACTGCTTGTTTTGCTCCTGGTTCGCCTCCGTAGCTGCTGCTGCTGCTGAATATAAGCTATTTCAGAAATAAGTCAACATTCTAGGTCACACCCAAGCTCAGCATTGAGGGATCACAGATTTGCCACATAGAGCAGGAAAACAGAAGATACAGCAATTTGTTTCTTTTGCCCTTTTTTATGGACTGAATTTTATAAAAACTCCTGGGCAGATCTTAGGAAAAAAGAAGTATGGAAATGCCTGTACATAAAACCTAAGTTATAGTGCCCTGACACACAGTGACCTGACACACCATGTCAGCGACACCTACGTCTGCGGCCCATCATGCTCTGGTTCTGTTCAGAAATTATTTTTGACATTACTAGGAGTTATCATCCCTAAAAACATCATTTCTCATCATTCTGATGGAACATGTAATTTTTGACATTACTAGGAGTTATCATCCCTAAAAAGCAATCATTTTGCAACATTCTGATGGAACGTGTAAGGTGTCATCTCTAGTTCGTGGTGACCTCAACTTCCTGAAGCCCAAATTATCTTTGAAAGTTTGCAAATTGCTTTTAAAGAAGCCATCCGTCTTATCTATATGGTGTTGTGTTAAGATTCATTATTCAGTTTTATTTCGGACTCGACTGAGAGAATTTTCACAGCTTGACATAAATCTTCTGACAGTAAAGAGTGATCATGGGGAGATTTTTTGAATTTCATTTTTTCTCCCTTTGTAGTTAAATGTTTCAATCCTACATTCTCATTTTGAGCATCCACCCAAAGAACATTCTACCATACCACAAGGACACTGGATCAACAACATTCACAGCAGCTTTATTCATAATAGCTAGAAACTGGAAATTCTAGATGCCACTCAATTGATAAATGAATAAAGAAAATGTGGCACATTTACATTATGGAATATTATACAGCTGTTTAAAAAACATCCTGGTATTTACAGTCAAATGGATAGAACTAGAAAAAAAAACCATCCTGAGTGAGGTGACCCATATCCAGAAGGGCAAACAGAGTATGTTCACTTGTGAATGGGTATCCACAGACCCAGAGTGGCTAAGTAACAAGGAAGGCTCAAGGCTGGACATATGAGTCTCCCTGGGAAGTGGAAATGGAATAGATATTGTGGGTGAACTGGGAGCAGCAGAGATGGCAACAGGAGGGATCAGGTTGAGGAGAGGTTTAGAGGAAGTGAATACTGGGAGAGACGATTGGAATTGAAGGGCATTTCAGGGGTGAAGTCGAAAGCTAATGCAATGGAAACTCCCAGGAATCTATGAGGATGACCCTAGCTAAGACTCCTAGTAATGGAAGATATAGAGCCTGAACTGACCATCTCCTATAACCAGGCAAGATTTACAGTGGAGAGATTTGGGACACCAACCTAGCCACAAAACCTTCCACCTACAATTTGTCCAGCCTACAAGATGTGCTGTGGTAAAGGTGGAGCAGAAATAGTGGGAGTTGCCAACCAATGGCTGGCCCAGCTTGAGACCAATGTCATGAGAGGGAGCCCACCCCTGACACTGCCAGGAAGGTCAAGAAACAGAGGCTGGATAGCCCAGTGATCTAGGATAGAACCAAGCATGACATTTCAAAAAAAAAGTCAAGGAAATGATTCTTAATCATATTCTGCTATACTTGTAGACACAAGTTGTGATGGTTTGTGTATGTTTGGCCCATGGAGTGGTATTATTAGGAGGTGTGGCCTTATTGGAGGTGTATCACTGTGGGTATGGGCTTTAAGACCCTCGTCCTAACTGCCTGGAAGTCAGTCTTCTCCTAGCAGCTTTTAGATGAAGATGTAGAACTCCCAGCTCCTCCTGGACCATGCCTGCCTGGATGCTACCATGTTCCTGCCTTGAGGATAATGGACTGAACTTCTGAACCTGTATGCCAGCCCCAATTAAATGTCCTTATAAGAGTTGCCTTGGTCATGGTGTTTGTTCACAGCAGTAAAACCTTAACTAAGACAGGAGCCTAGCGTAGTTGTCATCAGAGAGCAACTGATGTGAGCAGATGCAGAGATGCACAGCCAAACCTTAGGTGGAGCTCAAGGAATTCTGCAGAAGAAGGAGAGAAAGAATTTGAGTCAGAGATGTGGTCAAGACACCACAACCCACAGTATCAACTAATCTAGGCTCATAGGGACTCATAGAGACTGAGCCAACCATCAGGGAGCTTGCATGGGTCTGACCTAGGCCCTCTGCATGTATGTTGTGGCTGTGTAGCTTGGTCTTCTTATGGGACTCTTAACAGTGGAAGTAGGGGGCTTTCTTTGTGTCTCCGACTCTTTTGTCTTTTAGGGAGCCCTCTTCCCATTATTGGGATGCCTTCTCTAGCCCTAATATGAAGGGAGGTGCTTAATGTTATTGCAACTAGCTATGTTAAGCTTGGTTGATATGTCTGGAAGGCCTGCCCTTTTCTGAAGGGAGATGGAGGAGGTGGTCACTAGGAGAGGAGAGGTAGAGGAAACATCAGGATATAACATATGAGAGAAGAATAAGAAAAAAGGAAAATGAGAGCTAAGAACACACAAAGAGAACTTCATCTGAAATAAAGAAAATACCTTTGTCATCCCACAAATATTCAAATAAATGTTTTTTTTTTGTTTCCCTTCACCAGGACTTAAAGAATAAAAAGCAAAGTGGTGGGGTTTTATCTTTCTCAAGGTTGAAGAAAATGAAAAAAAAATACAAGGCTTAAAGTTTGTGTGGTCAAGTGTGCTGGCTTATGCTTGGGTGCTGGCCCTTGGGAAAGAGAAGGAGGCCACTGTGATTTTAGTTTGGCCAGAAACACCTAACAAGATCCAGGGTTAGAACAAAACAGGGGCTGGAGAGATGGCTCATGGTGAAGGGCACTTGACAGGCAGACAGACAGACAGGTCAGTTCCCAGCACCCATGTTGGGTGGCTCAAAACTCCTCTTCCAGAGGATCTAATATATTCTTCTAGCTGCCACAGGCACCTGCACGCAAAGTGTTTTGCATTTTTATATTCATTTTTATCGTATGTGCATGAATGCTTGTCTGCATATATCTGCACACTTACATGCCCAGTTTCTGAAAAGGCTGGATGGGGACAAATCCCTGCAACTGACGGTCATGAGCGACCATGTGGGTTCTGAAAACTGAGCACAGGTCCTTTGCAAGAGCAGCAAGTGTTCTTAACTGCTGAGCCAACACTCCAACTCCCACACCATTGTTACAAATTAAAAATGCAGAAGTCCCACGATGTTAGTTTTAAGACTGGATTCTCCAGAAATGAGTCATGAGAACATGATGACATCCATATATGGACATTTGTTGTCATACTATTCACAGTTATATCAAACAGAGAGGAGAAAACAGCAGACTGGCATGTGTTTATAATACTTAGGACTGTCTGTAGGGCCAATTATCGTAACAGTTAGCAGTCGAAACAGAAGGCATTGCTATCCCAGTGCTTGAAAAATGTTACAACATTTATTATGTATGCATTAATGTGTGTGTGTGTGTGTGTGTGTGTGTGTGTGCGCACACGCGTGAGTGTGTGTAAGGGCATGTGTGTGTCATGGCCAGCCTGTGGAGGTCAGAGGACAACTTTCAGGAGAAGTTGCACTTCTTCCATTATGTGGATCTGAGATTGCACTCAGGACATTGGGAGCGAAGGTGAGCGCTTTAGCCACTGCGGTATCTCAACAGTCCTATCCTACAGCTTGTAAGTCAGGACTCTGGGAGTGTGTTAAGGAGGTGGTCCTGGCTTAGGATGTTAAGGCATCATCTGGCACAGTGCTTATCTTGACAAAGGGACAGATAGAGGTCTGAAGTGTGAGGAAGGCAAGCAAGACTGATGTCTGCAGTCGAAGCTTCAAGGAAGACGGGCATGAGTCTGGGCAAAGAGTTAGCTGCCTCATCTCAGTAGCCCTCGACGTTTGCCAGGGACAAGAAACAGGCATGAGATGGATGCTAAGGACTTGATGAACAATGAGAGCACCGAGGCTCAGAAGAAGACACCATCAACAAAAGCGGAAGAAATGGCCAGGGCACCTTTTTCAGCTCTGACTGTGTTTATCTGCATAGACAGCCATGACAGGAAAAGAAAATGGCTGTTCCTCTCTTGTTCATAACAATCGTAACACAGGCAGTTGGAGGCCAGTAAGGGTCTCAGTGTCAGAGCGTAAGTCTCTTAGCTCGCTGTGTGGACTTGGATTGATATTTGCAGGGGATGGCTGTGATGGACTAGACTGACTCAATCTTATGATTAGAAGCCATCTTATTGCAAGGTGTGAAGGGGGACAACATTTGAAATGTAAACAAATGATTAATAAATACAAAGTAAAAAAAAGCACTCATTCCTGTGTTCTGTAAAACTTAAATTTGGCCATGTCTTGACCCATTTTCTAAAATTTGACATGTTCCAACCCCATACCCCAACCTCCATATTGATAAGATGTTCCGCCAAATATTCTGAAGTGTTCAGCCCAGTTAGTATATAACCCAAATTCCTCTGGAAATTCCCTGACACTTGGAAAATCTCCTAGCCTTGAAATCTGTGGGCTATTATAAACCCCACCTTCTCCTATGTTTGATGCTGTTTCCTCAAACCACAATTTAGGGAGCTAGTCCTTTTTGACAGAAAATAAAGCTTGCATAATTTGACCCTAGAGTTTGGGTAATGGTCTTTATTCTCGTTCAGTGGGATCTACAGCTGCTGCAGCCTGTGACATCAAACTGGTATTTCAGGGAGTGAGCAGTGGAAGGAAACAAAGAAAGACATCACGTTTTCCTCAGAAGTCTGTTGATCTCTTCCTGTCTGAAAGAGGTCATCGGGCTACAAAGACCAGAAAATGGATCATTTGTGTGGACAACAATATATTAATCTAAAATTCAGTGTTTTATCACGTCAGAGAGGAAAAGAAATATAATAGAATAAACTTGAGGTTTCCCTGAGACAGTACTGGAGGGAGAAACAGCAAGGCTAGGGTGAGGTTGAAGGCAAAACTGTTATTGTCTGAAGGCAGGAAGAAAGGGCTGGAGGAGTGGCTTATCTGGTACAGTGCTTGCTTAGCTTGTGTGAGCCCTGAGTTCCAACCAAATGTATGTGGCTGTGCATCTCTGTAATCTTAGCCCTGGGTGGGAGAGGCAGGAGGATTAAAGGTTCAAAGTCATTGTTGGCTACATAGGAAATTGGGGCCAGCCTGGGCTACCTGAGTCCTGAGAGAAAGGAAATGAGAGAGTCACATACACTCATATATACTAAATGCTAACACTGGATGGAATTAGTTGGGTCACAGATCAGTAATAAACATGAAGCAGCCTGTTGGTCCCCAGATGTGGGTGCATCCTTTTTATTTGCAATAACTGAAATATACTCAGCCCTGTCGATGTTTTCAGCTCCTGTGCAGTGCTCCTTACAAAAGCTCCTATGCTCAGGAGCCCTTGGCGATGTCCAAGCATCTGCACATTTGGGGTCTCTTTTTAAGGAATAAAGACATAAATATTTGAAGTAAGAGTCAAATAAATTAGGCCATTAAATTCCTGTTTTGGACAGTGTACATCTGTCAATTAGAGACTGGTGTTTGGAGTCCCAAGAGAAGTGATGATTAAAATAAATACTATTCTAGAGAACTTCTCTTCAGCAGAGAATAAACTTATGAAATCCATGACATGGTAAGATTTCCATCTGTTCCAGGAGCTGTTGACAGTCCATGTGGGGTTATCTAGGCACTATTTCAAATGATGTGAGTGGCAGGGGCGGTTAATCACCTGCTGACTCACTGTGGGAGGGAGACATGGTGCCAGGTGCAGTGTGGCAGATGTTGTCCCCAAATTACTAAGATCATGTCACAATTCATTCACAGCATAGCAGTCTGGTGTTCATAGTCTGCTCCAGAGGAGACAAGCATATGCTGTATGCCTGCTGGGTAAGCATGTTTCTTCAGGTAATATATTATACCTAGCAGGTGGGTAGAATAATTGATTTATTTCTAATCTGCTAGAAACATTTGGGAACATCTCTGGGCACCCATGTCAAAACCTTCAAGTTCTAGATAATAGGCAAAGATGAAGCTCAGAAGCTTGCTGGGACCAGGGTGATCAATTCCTCGTTTGCTACTAATGTGTTGTAAAGTATGTACTAATGAATTACAAATGGTGTCACACCATCTTTGCACATTGTCCTATTAATTCAAGATTCAGAGTTTCAAAATGCATTTTTGACAAGTGTATAAATATTAAGAAGGCATTAACCTTTATCAAGTTGTCTTTTCCTTGTGTTAAAAGATCAGAGTTTAATATAACAGGACCCAGAGTTTGACTGCCGTGGTGTGGCTGATAAGAACAACGTCTCTTCCTAAACAGTCATAAAAGCCCCTGACACATTCCATTTCTACGCTGGGAATGTCGGGGTGCAGATGGAAGGTGGGAGAGAAAGGGGGACGCTTTGATGGGTCAGGGGAGATGAAAAGGAAGAGTGTCGCTAACACACTGGCTGCTGTCGAAAATGAACCTCCCAGAGTCTCCTCACCCTAGACCAACTGCAGTGTTTGGGCCAATCTGGAGCCTCTGATGTAAATGTTTTGTCCAAATTCTTTGTCTTCCACACATGAGGTATCTTCAGGAGTTCCACAGTTTGTGTTTTCTTCATTGCTTCTATTTGCACTTTCCGGTCCTGCACACTTTGATTTATTTCCTTCACTTGATTGTGTTTTCCTGTATGTCTTTAAGGGATTTGTTTCCTCTTTAAAGACTCTGCCTGTTTGATTGTATTTTTCTGTGTTTCTTTAAGGAATTTATTAATTTCCTCTTTAAAGGCCTCTATCATCTTTACAAGATTGGATTTAGGTCATTTCCTTGTGTTTCTGTTGTGTTAGGATATCCAGGGCTTGCTGTAGTGGGGTAGCTGTGCTTTGGAAGTACCACGTTGCCCTGGCTCTCGTTGATTGTGTTCTTTCAATGGTTTTGATTCCTTAATGTTCTCGTTGTAGTCGGTATTGGGAGGGGATGAAACTCAATGGTCCTGAAGTGATGAATATCCTTGTGCTCTGTGGTTCCAGACCTGCAGTTCTACATGGTTCAGGAGCCTCAGGCCTGATGAAGGTGGGCAGAGTTGGCAGGAGAATGGATGTCCCCCTGAGATGGCAGACTCCTCAGGATAGCTTGGTTTGTTCCAGAGGGCTCAGAGAGCAGGGAAGATGAGTGGGGGATGGGGAACTTACCTGTATGATTCAGGAGTCTGATGGAGATGCAGGAGAGGCAGTGGGAGAATGGAGACCATGTAGTAGCAAGAAACAAGTTTTCAAGGTCAAATGAGTATTTTTTGATAAGCTTAGATGTTAGATTCCATAAACCAGCCTCCTTGAAGCTAATCAGAGACCTTGGTGAAGAAAATTGGGGTTTAAAATTGTCCTTTGAGTAGCGGTTGACTACATAGATATCAATTCCTTTGGAAAACAAAAACAACAACCACCACCACCACAACAAAAGTAGCAGTGGCAGCAGCAGCAATAGCAAAAAGGACCCTTGCTTAGCCAGATCTGTAAGGAATTAATTTTCAGCCTCAACATAGCCAGATCACAAACAACAAGCCAACCAAACTCCCCAAACCACCAGACTAACTCATTTATGCTTCCTTTCTTCAATCTTCATTTTTGGGGGCAATTATTTGAGATGCATTATGACTACCACCTCACTGCTTAGCCTGGTCAGACAGCAGACTCCATAGGGCTCCCCATTGCCATGGCAACTGTGTGGACCAGTGTCTGGTGCAGAACAGAGGCTTAAGCCAAGTTTGTTGAACTAGGACATAGGTATACATGATCAGATAATGAAAAAGAACTCTGTGAGTAAATTTGGGAAGCACTCCAAGGAGTAGGAAGTCATAATTAAGATGTTATGCTGTAAGATATGACCCTGATATAGCCAAGGGATGGTTTCTGACCTGCTACGGTTTTATTCTGTAAAATGAATCTCTGTGCATTGTTCTGAGCACATGGACAACTGATTGAGGTATAAATCAAAGCTGGACTAGAGAAGGTAAGTCTAAGTCCTTATATTAAAGCAAGGAATATATAAATGTGGTAATAATATAAAGTGTGGCGCGTTAGAAATTGTGGTTAAAGGACTCCACTGGGATACCATCTGTAATGGCTCTCTTGGTTGTCAACTTGACTGCATCTACAATTAACTAAAAATCCAAGTGCACACCTGTGAGAATTTGAGTTAATTGGATCATTTAAGGGCGGAGAACTACCTTAATCCATATCATCAGCAGTAGGGCAAACCACCTTAAATCTTGATTGGGATCGTTTGAGGCAGAAAAATCCACCTAAATCTGGGTCACACCTTCTTGTGGCAGCATAAAGGACAAGGGAGAAAGAAAATTTGCTTTTAGCTTGCCTGGTCTCTCTCTCACTTAAACGGCATTAGAGACCACTTCTTCAGGATTCCAACATATACTGAAGACCAGCTGAGACATCCGGTCTCGAAGGTTGAACATCTTCTGTATTATTGGACTTTTCATCAGAAGACAGCCATTGTTGGACTACTTGAAGATAGCCTGTCAGCCACTCTAATAACACGTGCGCGCACGCGCGCACACACACACACACACACACACACACGCACACTCTCATTCTGTCAGTTCTGCTCCTCTACAGAACCCTGAGTAATACACCACCCTAGGACAGGATGATACATTTTCTATGTGAGTGTTAGTCTATATGCATGTGAAGAAGGGTTACCTGCAGAGAGGATGAAATCCCTTTGGGATGGAGTTACAGCATTTTGCCTGATATAGGTTCTGGGATCTGAACTCTGTCTGACCCTCATAATTGAGCAACAAGTGCTCTTAATGCCAGAGCCATCTCTCCAACCCAAATCACACACTTTGTGTTCATTATTTTGTGTAGGTCATAATTGTTGGCTCTGTTCTAAGTCCACTTAGTCTAGATTTAACAGAATCTTGCTGAATCCATTAGGCAAAATTGGTAGCTGATGGACTCCGAATGCTAGTGCCCTTTTCTGTCTGCAGTTTTTCAAGAATCCTCTTGAGTTGGTCTAGCCAGCCTCTCTCCAGCCTCCATGTCTTCCTGTCTTCACCGGTCTCTTCTTGGCCACCCTTCTCTTCTTGTCTTCTTTGCGTTTGGAGGTGAGCTCACTTTCTCTACAACATCAAAGCTCCCTATGGCAGTCGTCCCTCTTGCTGTGAGTCGCTCTCACCACCTTTCACAAGTGACAGGGATGCTTTCTCTTTCATAGTCGCTAACATGAGGTGAGGTGAGGGTCGTTCTTCCTTCCTGGTTGACATAATGGCTCAGAAAAATTGGCAAATTCCTGGGAATGAGAATCCTTGGAAGCAGAGACAGGTTCCCTAGCCTTTCCATCCAGTGCCTAGTCTACAGTGAGTGCTCAGTAGCTGTTCATGGAGTGAGCTCTTTCCTTTGAGATGTGCTTTGAAGGGTAAGTACAAAGGAAGGAACACAGGTGAAATGGGCTGACAAGACAGGGACCAGGCTCTGAGGAGAGAAGGTTGCAGGGCAAGCTTGGATGGGTGGGAGTAGGGTGGCAGTTGGAAGGATATAGAAATCTTGTCAGGAAAAAAAGTTTGAAAAGTATATTTTGGTCACATGACAAGGCTCTTGCTCACCAGGATCCCCAATGTCATTGATTTTGGCTGGCAGTGGAGGGTCCCTGAAGGCTCTTGAATGAGGCAGATATACAACGGGAGCAGTGCATCTTGGAGATTTATGTGTGGAACCGGCGTGAAGCCTGCACTGAAGGAAGACAAGAGATTTTAAAGGAAGCCACTTCAGTAGCTCTGTGGTAATCCAGCAAAATGATGGAAGGCTGAATGAAGTGTGGAGCGGGAAGGTAAAGAGGCACTCAGAGGTCGTGACTCATCATCTCTCCCGCCGTGACACAGATGATGTGCTCCCTGCCTCCTTCCTGTCTTTTTCTCATTGATGTCACAGGAGCTGGAAGCAGCAGGCCTTGCCCGAAATATGGTCATGTTTCTTTAAAATGCTAAAGATGTCTGAGCCTTTCAGAAATATTCAGATTACAAAGATAATTCACCAAACGGATGGAATTAAAATAAAAACAGTTAACCAAAGAGCCTTGTTGGCTGGAAACTGCAGTTTCCCATCAAGACATTATGTAATTAAAACTGAAGTTCAGAAGGTCACATTCTGATTTGCTATCTTCCTAGAAAATACATTTGCAGACTGGAAAAAAACACTCAGTGGCCTCATCAACTAATAAAAATATACGTTTAAAATGCTGGGAAGGAAATAATCAATTACGGTGGACTGTGGCAGTGTGGATATTGAGTATCTCAAAATAACTCAGGTGTTGCTAGCCACAGCCTTACTCTGAGCTACAGAAGAAAGGGCTTCGGGGATTATTGTTTAAAGCAGCTGCCCATCATCTCAGAGGAATTTCCTTCTCTGGAATTCCTCCTCTTTTCCAACATATGATGGAGCCATTTGATTTTTGGAAGTTAACTTCTACGTCCACTCTCAGGGAAGAATCAAGTGACCTTCGCATGGAGTCATTACGTGTTTTCTTTGCACTGAGAGCTGGTGCAGGGAACACACAGAAGGTCACTGCTGGCTCTGATTTAAATTGACTAAAGTAATAAGGACTTTTTATGTCCTTTAAAAAAGAGGTTTCAAGATAAACTTCCAGCTACACCATGTGAGGGGCTTTAGGTCTCAGCTCTTCCAACGCACAGCCTGGTACTAACCTCAGATTATCTTTCCTCATGACTACAAGAAGACTTTCCTGGAGCTACAAGGCCAGTCTACCACACGAGTGAGGCAGAGAGGAAATGTCCTGGCTTTCTGTGTCACTATGTCACTTGAGGACATCGCTTCACCTGACCTAATGAATGACCCTGAAGATATCTCTGTTATTATCTTATGCATTGATTCTTGAACTTATCATGGATAAGAAGAACAAACATATTAAGACTAGGTCACATGAGTCAGGATCCTGGGCGCGATGTATATTTTGAAGAGCTGTGTTCTCTTAGGAAAGCAGGAGTTAGACCAGAGAGAGACAAGTGCTTGTGTGAAGAAAAGATGGAGTCCTGGTATCTCTGAGATGATAGCTACAGGCTGGAGGGCAGTTTATGTGGTGGCCATGTCGGAGGGCTGGTGGCACAGACAGATGAGTGGAGCCTGAGAGAGGACCTGGTGTGAATGACTTTGAAAGAAAGCTTCCAGCATGCTGTGAGTTTCAAACCATCCCCCCCTGGAGGGAGCAATGTCCAGCCTCAGCAGGAGCAGAATGAAGGGACGCATGGGGCACTTTGCTATTTTCTCTGCAGGCAATGTGAGTCTGGCGTGGGAGTTTCACTTCATGGATGCGCCTGTTCAAGAGGTTAGTATGATATTAGCTGCTTCTTGGCCTCAGCTTCACACTGCAAAGCCAGGTTCTCACTGATAGCCAAGTGTGACCCTTTCATGACCTCCTGGTCCCTGAACACTATTCCTGCAGTCCCTAGCTAGCCTTGAGCAATGAAGCTTCTCTCCTCAGGCTTCACCAGGACCTACTAATCTCTCACTCATCCTCTGTCTAGATAACTTCCTGGATTAGCTTTCCTCAACTCTCTCAGGATCCCAGACTTTCTTTTATTTTCCCTGGTGATTCAAGCCTGGCACCATTTTATTTAGAACCACATGATGCTTGACTTTGATTGCCGAGTAGTTCACTGATTCACTCATTCAACACATACTGATAGCCACTGAAAGTACTTGTGGGGTGCCTGTGATGGTCATGGTTCTGTCTCCATGGTAACATCTTGTGTCAAGGAGACAGGCATAAATAAGGAAGGAGATATATTATATAATTCAGGTTACTGTAATTATTATGAGGGTAACTTTGCTGATTCATTGAGAGAACAAGTCTGTCCTAGGCTATATGTTCAGCAGAGGTGCCTTGAGGTGGCGGCACTTACAGCAGGAAGTAAGATTGTTGCTTAGACAAATGAGAAATAGGGCGAAAACACAACACAGGCAGAGGAACCCTGAGCTTAAAGACCTTGAGCCCAGAAAAAGATCAATGCATGCAAGAAACAGAAAAGATAAAAACTTGTGTTTGGGACACAGTGGCCAAAGGTTGGTAGCAAGATTCAGATAAGCTTAGAAATAGAGGCAGACCTGATGGGACCTTCCAGAGTGGGGTTAACAACTTAAAATCTAGAGCTAAGGATATTGGGAACTTTTTGAAGGGTTTACATCAGAGCAGAATATCACATATCTTGTTTTGCAATTCCTTTTTAGTTTTTAAATAAAAAATTTAAATACAATTACATAATGTGATGGCTTTTCTTGGTTGTCAACTTGAGTATATCTGGAATTAACTAAAATCCAAGTAGGTAGGTCCTGTGAGGGACCTACCCTCCTGTGAGGGATTTTTTCATAATTAAATCATTTGGAGTGGAAAGGTCCACCTTTAATCTAGGCCACACCTTCAGCTGGCAGCCTATATAAAGGACACGGAAGAAGGAAACAGTTGCTCTTTGCTTGTTTGCTGTTGCTCTTACTGGCAAGTTTATTACTTTACTGGCATTAAAGCCTACTTCTTTTGGATTTTAGTGTACATTGAAGAGGTCAGTCTTGTGGACGGAACATCTAACAACTCCTGGATTCTTGGACTTTCCGTTGGACAGCCATTGTTATGCTACCCTCACCCTCAGTTCTGTTCCTTTAGAGAACCCTAATACATATAATATCACCCCTTTCCTTTTTCTTCCTCCAAATCCTCCCATATATCTTCATGGAGGTATTGGTGTGGCTGATTCCTCTAGATCTTGAAAGTGGGAACTCATTTCTTAATTTTTCTAGCTTCTAGAGACTGACCTGGCTTGTATTATTCCAATCTGTTTCTCTCTTCACCAGTGTTACCACTTGCAATGATCCCCATGGTTACAGTGTACCCACTGTAATCTCATATAAAACTCAAGATGAAGCCAGTCGGAGTGGCGCATGTCTTTAATCCCAGCACTTGGGAGGCACAGGCAGGTGGATTTCTGGGTTCGAGACCAGCCTGGTCTACAGAGTGAGTTCCAGGACAGCCAGGACTACACAGAGAAACCCTGTCTTGAAAAACCAAAACCAAAACCAAAACCAAAACCAAAACCAAAACCAAAACCAAAACCAAAACCAAACCCAAACCAAAACAAAACAAACAAACAAACAAACAAACAAAAAAACTCAAGATGAGCTCATGTCAGGATTCTGAGGTTTATGAGTCCCTTTCTCCATAAAAGGTAACATTTCCAGGTTTAGACATAAGAATATATATATATATATATAGTTGGAGGGGGCTTTATTCAGTGTCTGTTGGCACTAATTGATTTTATGAGATCAATAGCTGTTGAATGGTAGAAAAAGAATGCAAACGAAGGACTTTTGTTTTTAAACAGAAATTAACACCCTAAACCATATGGACATTGACACATTATTGATGTTGATATTGAAGTTGGGTGTTCAAATTAGCTTATATCAGACAATTTAAGTGAGAATTTCAGTTTACTGAATCCGTAGCATTGCCACAGTGAGGAAACCACAGTGGGAACTCTGGGCTGAGGATCTCACTGACAAGACCTCTGAAATGATGAAGGGGAATAGAGAACCACTGAAAAACCTCACCAATCAAGGGCTGGGAATTGGGCAATGACATCATATTGGAATGTTTGCCTTTGCTGGCAATGAACTCTGGCTCACTTAAGGGTCCCCAGAGGGCTACAGAAAGTTTATATCCTTGCTACTATAACTGCCAGCCAGGACCGTCAGCACCAGGAGCATCTTGATATAGAACATCAGGTGCCACTTCAGACCACCTAAGCCGTGACTTCCATTTTGAAAAGATATCACATGATTTGTATGCAGATTAAATTTGGACAGATATTACTTTTACTCCATCTATTGCTTCCATGTAGGAGAGAGGAGCTGTTTATCATTGTCAAGCCCAAGTTGTTCCTAAGACCCAAAATGGACCATTCTTAAAGCAGTGTAAATGTTATTGGCTGTAAGGCACAAAGAAAGAATCTGGGATAAACTGACCTCAAGGTTATCTGCCACAAAGTTGGGGTAGATAGTCACTTCATTAAGAGAAGCAATTCCAAGGCAGATAGGACAGAGTCAAGGGCATCCTTTGAACATATCTTTCACTTAATTTAAGGAATCTGGAAAGCATCCAAGAATGACCTTAGGACTATCGTCATGCAATACTAAAAAGCCACCACCAGGTCAGCATAAACCAAGATGAAATGTAAATGCCACCTGTATAGAACATAAGGAGAGTGTGTGTCATTCAAAGGTCATAGTATTAATAGAGGGGAAGATATAAAATATGAGAAGTCGTTAGGAAACTCTATTCAATTATTTTTAGAAACATCAGTGACCAGAGCCAAGGTAGAAAATGTTGTACATGAATTATGTGCTCTGATTCAGTGAAGCCAGACTTGGAAGCATTGATTCAACCCATCAGGCATGTGTTTTATGCATGGTGTGTAAGTACAGGACTAGTGGTTTCTCTGTAGGAATTTGCAGAGAAAGCACATCTGTTTTGTTAAAAGTGTGACATAGGGCAGTAAGCACAGGGCAATGAGGCCTGTCTTCTAGCAGGGCTGGGAGAGAAGCAGCCGTGTGTCAGTAGTCACTGAACATTTAGAGACTAGCCAAAGCAGGGAGAAGAAATACCAAGCACCAAGGGTCTGAGAGTTAAAACCTTATTGGATGTCCTTTGGGACTATCCCTCATGCATATAAATTCATTCTGCATTTAATTCTTATTTATAAACTGTACTATTTAGAATTGCTCATTGTGTAGACGGAAAACGATTTTAACAGCTGAACGTGGTGGTACACACCTTTAATCCTAGTACTCAGGAGGCAGAAACTGGAGATTCTGAGTTTTAGGCCAACCTGGCCTACATATTGAGCTCCCAGGCCAGCCAGCATTACATAGTGAGGTCCTTACCACAATTTCAAATGGTTTAATCTAGTATTCCAAATATATCTTAGAATAACATAGAACATTAGAAATATATTCAATATATATCAAATAGTTTATATTTTTAAAAGATAATAAAACTGTTTAAAAACAGTAGAAACACAAGTGGTCTTGCACCTGAAGTCACTGGCTTCCTACAGTATGCTGCAGTTGTGAGTTTCCTGGCAGCTGAGATGAAGTCAGAAAGTTCTTTGGGTTGAAATAATTAAAGGAAGCAGGCATTGTTTACCTGGAGTGATGAACTTTTCCTCTCAGTGGAACAGAAGGTATTTGTCATGTTAAGTGATGCTTCTTAAATGCTCTCCGTCAGGTCCAACTGTAGCATTAAATGTTCACTCAGATGTGACCCAATTTGGTTCTGAGAGAGGGTTCCAAGAAGGTTTGAAAGACTAGAAAGCCTCTCAGACTCATTCTCAGATACTGCTTCAAGTAAGCTTTTAGTGGGCATCTGTTCACAGTTGAGTTATCTTCCAGATTCTCATGAAGTGCTTCTAGGCTCTTTCATTAATCAAAGCGTACCATAGGCAGTGCTGGTGCATTGGGTACTGCCAGGGTTGGCTTTGAGTCGCAGTTCACTTGCTGTTCTGTTCTTAGCAGTTGCTGTTTGTATGTAAATTGTGGCCCTTAGGCTCATGGGATCCAGCTTCTGATGCAGCTTTGGAATGTTGTTGAAGCTTTAGGAGGTGAAGTCTCCGTAGAGGAAGTTGGTCACTTAAGTGGGGCCTTGAAGTCTGATAGCTCAGTCTACTTCTGGTCTACTCTCTGCCTCTGACAGCATCACAATGTGACAAACGACCCCCTCTTCTGTCCTCCACGTCTGCCTTCTCTGTCATGGGATGTATCCTCCTCCAACTGTAAGCTGTAGTAATCCCTTCCTCTTTTAGGCTGCTTCTGGTGAGGAATTTGTTCATGACAGTAAAGAAAATGAACTAACACATTGCCTCCAAATAAACATATTGTGTGCTTGGTCTTCTTAGTGAACAAAGACCAAAAACATGCTCATGTGGTGTTTTTGAGTCTATGCCTACTTGAAGGTGGAAGTTGAATATTTTTCAGGAACATATAGAGGGAACCACCATATCTGTGACCTTGTCTTAGCTTTCCTTCCTAATTTCTAAGCTAAGCCTTTTCTGAATTGACTTTTGTATTCCTGGCTTTCCTGTCTTCTTGAGGTAGGGGGTCACAATGAGGACACTCAGCAGGGGAGAATATTTCACAGAGTCAGTAGTCCACGTGGAGCAGAGGGAGGAAAGGCACAGAATGAAGCCATTGCACAGGTTATAGGTGAAGGGAATATGGGCTCTGAATTGCTCCGATGGAGAAATTCAGCTTCAAATCCCCATACTCACTGTCCTATGACATTAAACCAGTTACAAAGACTTCATGATTGTGAGTGCTGCCACACCTGGCTTACAAGTAGCATTTGTTGAACTTTCTAGAATGTATTTACTACTGATTTATTGTTGCTGCTTACAGATTGATCTTGACACCACGGCTACCAGAGATCTTGTGAGCATCAAGAGTTTCTTTTATTTTCCTACATTCTCAAGGAGATGAGAGTCTCAAATGGACCATTTTTCCCATTCTCTTATACAATACATCCTGACCATAGTTTCCCTCCCTCCACAGCTCCTCCTTCCTCCCCTGTCCCCCAGATCTACTCTTCATTTATTTTCCTTCATCAAATGGAACTTTTGACTAAGCTTATTGACAATAACTAAATATTTGTTTTGACATAAATGGAAATACCTGTGATTTTAAAAAAAAGTGTTAAAGTTTGACTAGAAGAGAAATTCTATTGAGTGTTGTTGGAAGAACTGTGTTCCCAGACCTCTGTATCCTTTGTCCCACAGTTGTCATAGAGGCTTAAGCAGATCTCTGCTGAGAAAACATAAAAAGACCAGGTCTCATCAATGTTTTGTGCTTTCTGCATAAAAAAAAAACCCATCAAATTATATGGTATATATGCGTGAGAGTGTCAGAATGAAACCCATTATTTTGTGCAATGAATTATTATGTTAATAACTAATAGAAATTATTCAACAGCCACAAAATTTAAGTGACATCAAACAATTCAGTACAAGTTTGCTATTTCTAAATAATTAAAAGATTTACAAAAATACTAATGAAAGACCCATACTGAAAGTGATTGTAACAGTCATCAGGCAGGATTTTTAACATTTAAAGTGTGCTCACTCACAGAAGGGAAAAGGTGAGGAGCTGAGGTGAATAATTAATTACCTTAAGATGCACTGTGTATGGATGGGCCCACCCATGAGGTGTACACGCTTTAAGTAGTGTGGTTGTTGACACTTTCTTTGCCCTTTTCTAGGATGTCTCTGCAGCTATGTGTGCTTTGTCTCTCATGTCCAGAGGTGCAGGCTGACCTCCCTCTTCCAGTCATAGTTTCAGCCAAGTGTAATGCTGTAGTTAGAGTTTATGGCTGTCTTGGAAGTTCTCTTTGTTCAGCCCTGTTCTACACCTAAGCTTCCTTCTCATCTCTCCTTTTATTCAGACCCTGCTGACATCTGCCTCCAGTGACAGAAGGATGGAAATAAGACTCAATATTTTAATAATTAGTGAAGTGACCTAAATCCCCCAAATTTCAAGGTACATATCTAATCTGATGCCTCTCGCCTCCTTCCAGACAGGAGGCAAGGTGGGAGGACTCCAGCTTGTGCTTCAACTCCATTGGAAACCTTAATCCATTTAGTCTTTTGTGACAGAAGCCCTGCAGTACTTCCTCCTCTTCTCCTTGTCTTTCCTCCTTCCCCATCATCAGCCAAGCTCTATAGCCTGCCCATTCTTTCTTTAGAGTATTGATTTTTATGTCCTGTAGACCTGGATAGAAACAATACGCTCTTATGTCCAAAAGGGTAAGTAACTTTCTAAAGTCTCCCAACTTACAAGATGGTGCATGAGTGTAGTGTCCCTTACTCTTAAGTTAGTGAAGATCTTAGGAAAGGGTCTCTGTAGATACAGAGAAATTCATAGAAGATCAGGTCATACAGTTATGGAGTGGGGAACTTCCATGGTCTATTTTCTGAAAGCCTGAGGCCCAGGAAAGTCGATGCTGTTTTTGTCTGTTCCAGAAGGTATTCTGAGTCCAACCCCTGGCTGAAGTGCTGGTAGGCTGGTGACATGAAACCTGATCCCAGTCAGTCAGAAGGACTGAGAATCATGAACCATGATGTCCTAGAGCAGGAGAAGATGGCTGTTCCAGCTCAAGCGGAGGATGAACCTATCCCTTCTCTGCCTTTTAAATTTCATTCAGATCTTTAGCTCTTTGGATGACACCCACCCATACTAGTCAGTGATTCTTCTTTACTCACTCCATTGGTTCAAGTACTGACCTGTTAGCAAACACTGTTGAAGGCAGGCACACCCAGAAGTAATAGCCATCTGAGCATCTCTTAGTCCAGTCAAGCTGTCAGTTAAAGTTACTCTTCACAGTGATTTGAAAACAGTATGCTCCACGCTCCTCTGGGGGGTGGATGAAGACTGTGAAATTTGCTGAGAGACAAACAAAAACACATAAGGAATGAATCTGAGGTTTAAAAATTTGGATGTTTATCTCTGTATTCTCTGAAGGGATTCACAGATCACAGACTAAGAAAATTTTTAAAAATTGATGGTTGGTTTCACCTTTGTGCGTATGTGAGTGTGCCCCCATTGCTGGATGCTGGCTTAATTGCCCTGAACAGCATTCATCTCATCATGCCTCAGTTGAAAATACCCATGACAAGACTGTGCATATGACTCTCACCCGTGCCTTAATCATTTATATCAACTTAAAATTTCAGTTGCTGTTTTATTTGCTATTCTATAGAATCCATGGAAGGTAAGGCTAATGCTTTTCTTGTTTATCACTATGTGACCATCGTCAAGCACAGAATTGCTATCAATGGCTGACTTGGGGCTGGAACACTCTTCTGTATGGACAGGGAGAATATAAATTGTAATGATGTTTGCCAATGTGTTATATGTCTAGAAAGACGGCTGGGCACACAGAGATGTGGTTACGGCAAATCTCTCAGAAAGGTAGGGTAAGGAGGCCAGTATCTCTGGATCATCTTTTTAGAGCTCCCATGTTTTTGTTTAACCCACATAAGTTCTGCTGTTAATTTTCTTCTCCTCTTTCTTTTTTCCTCCCTTCAGTTAGTCACTTAAAAAGTGTGGCAAAGTTTGAGCCCGTTTTCACTAATGTCTCACCATCTCTCATTAGAAATATCTTCTCCAGTGACTTTATTCTTGTATCCATCTAAACAGTGTTGACTGAGCATTCATTCCTTGCCGGACTCCATGGCACGGGCAGAACAGATATGAACAACGCATCACTGAAGAATGACACAGCATAGTCACCCACTGTACTGGGAGTGCACACAGGCTGAGGAACCACAGAGGCTCTGGGACTGACTTTTACTCAGGTGCCCAAAGGAGGTCAGGGAAAGCTCTAGAAGAGAAGATTCTACTGGAAGTGGGCCTCTAAGAGGGTTTTGTCCTGACAGGAAATGGAAAGAGATGTTCTTCAGGCAGGCAGTTGGGGGTCCATGACTGATTTCATGAGGCTTCTTCCACAAGCAGCACAGAGCAAAATGCCGTGTGCTTGGATTCAGGAGTCCAGAGCAGAAATGAGAATCCATCTGCAAAGATGAAATCAACCATCCATTAAAAAAAAAATGTCTTAGTCTCCGTGTCTCTCCTAGCAGGACTCCATGGATACTCTGAGAACCTTGGCTTCTCCTCTGGTAATCCAGCTCTCAGAATATTTGGCCTTTGATGCAGGAATTCTGTCTTTATATTTACTCACCTAGCTTGCCTCCTTTTGTGCATGCCTCTGGTGCTCACATCGTGTGACAAGTGCTTAAGATAAATCACTGAGGAACAGACATGGGACCTTTAGCCTCCTCATTTTCAGATAACCACACAGAAGCATGCCTAATCCTGAAGGTGGCTGGCTGGAGAGTCTTCATATCCCTGAGATAAGCATCATGTGCAGTAACCCTGAACCATCTTTTGAATCTTCTCTCAATGTAAAAGGGCAGGCCCAGAACTGGATAGAACCAGTCCTTCCATAAATAAGGCCTGCTGGGGCCCCATCTGACCTTTCAACATTGACTGAAATGCTTGTTATGTTTACCAAACTCCTGAGACCAGGGAAGTCTGAAGTAGTCTCTCCTGCCTCATTAATCTGCAGTGTTTGAAGTAGTCGCTAATGTGTAATAAATCTCTGCTCTCTGATGGTTTGAGCTGAGCAGATGTGTTGTTTCAATGAGTAATGACAGACATCGGTCTGCCAGTCAGTCACCGGCCCTCAGTGGGGAGGGTGTCAGGTCCAAACTGTGAAGGAAGGAGATTCCTACTTGGGACCCACACTGATGGGTCCTAAGTGCTTCGGTAAATTTTTAAAAAAAAATACAGAAAATGATAAATAAACAGAAAACATATACAATATCTCAGAGGAATGCAAACCAATGGATTCTTTTAGTGTTTTCCAGTTTTGTTTAAATTTGCAAAGAGCAGAGCGCCATGTTTCATTGATCTTGTGCATTTTTAGTCTGTCTTCTTTCCGCTCTAATATTTATTATTTCTTCTCTTCTACTAATTTGGGTTTGATTTGTACTTGAGGTCCTTTGAGCTACAACTATACTTTTTTTTTTTTTTTTTTACTTGAGATCTTTTTGGCTTTATTGACTGATCACTATAAAGCTCCCTCCTAACTTTGCTTTATGTGCCATTTTGGAGGGAGAAGATTCATAGATTTTAAAAAAATCTTTTGGTTATTAGAACAATTTCTAATCCCCAAAATATCAAGAAATTCCAGCCTTTGGTTAGCTTGATCTGTCAAAGACCAACTAAGAAGAGATGTTAAATTATTGACTACAATTTGGATTCATATTAAAACATATTCTCAAATAAATAAAAAGTATAATTATTTTATTAATATACAGAATCGCAGAGAAGCAGTTGTGTTTATAATTACTGTTCATCCACTTCATGAATAGCATTAAGTGAGCTTTGCTTATTTTATTCCAGGCATTGGAGTGGGATACACAAAGAAGCTGACTTCCTGAGGGATGCTGGTAAACGGAGTCAAGTCGCTTTGCTGAAGCTGGTTAATCTGGAGGAAGTCATTCACATATACTGTCCTTTTCCTTGAGTTTTGTGTCAGTTCCTTAATAATTTCTTCTGATGAATTTCCCATATCTTTTTTGATCAGACCTCCTCTATTGATGCCCTGAGGAGATACTCTTCAATTTTAAAAGCTACTCACATCCTCATGGTGAACCAATATGCAGTCACATACTTCTTTAAGGGAGCCAAGGAAGTAAACTACATCAATTTTGGGATGGGAATGATAACCACTTAGAGACTGACAGATTAAAACAGGAAGCATCTGCTGTCAGACTGGTCACATGTTTTCAAAGATAGCTTACTAAGAACACAAAGCAGATTTTAAAGAAAACCGACATGCTCATAGAGGGAATGATGGAATTACAGCATGCTTGATGAAAGTTCCTCCTGCCTAATCCTCAGAGATGTCAGGGACATGAACATATCCTATCCAGTCCATGTGGTTATAAAACATAACTTCTAATATTTTCCTAGTGGACGAAGGGGTCCAGGGAAGCTAATATATGTGTGTGCCATCAGAGTCATAGTGAGACACTGGAAACAATTATCTTCGTTGCAGTGACTGATCAGTGTGTGTATTTGTTGCTCCCCCCCCACCCCCCGTTGACATGACCGAATGCTAGAGAAGAAGCAACGTAAGAGAGAAAATGTCTCATGTGGTTCACAGTTGGGAGGGCATACACTGTAAGGACAGGAAAGCCATGGAAGCATAGTGCTGCCTGCTCACATCTGAAGAGACCAGAAAGTAGAGAAAGATGAATGCTGGCTGCCTGCCCACCCCTTTAACCCCTTTTATTCCATATGGGCCACCAGCCCACGGGACAGTGTGATCTGCTTCAGCATGTGTTTTCTAATACAGTTAATGGTCTATAGAAACACTTTTTGCAAGGTGTCCTTGTAACTCAGACTGTCCTCAAAGTTAATATGCAGGCCAGTCTGGCTTTGAACTCACAACCCTCCTGCCTTACACAGCAGTATGTTCTGCTATGCTCAGCTAAGTTTTAATGTGAACCTATATTACTCAGATAAAAAGCAGCCATAAGAAGTGGCCCTGGCAGCAAGAGGTGGCCTTGCTGTGATCATGCTTCTGCAATTTCTCCTACCCTAGGTTGTCATCTTGCCATGTATTCAACATGTGGGAAGCAGAAGGCTCCTCTCCAGGAAGTGCCATTTGCAGAGACCGCTTCCTGTGGTGGATCTCTCAGTTAAGAGTCACGATGCATAATCAGGCAGGACTCCTGCCTGGATACTAAGCCATTCTCTGAAGATGAACAGGCACCCTACTGAATCCTTTTAGCTGGATGGTGACCTGTCTGAGTAATTGCCCATGTCACACACACTTCCGGCCACGGTGGGGCTGTGACAAGCCGCCTTTGTTCATAAGTATGGATTAGACTGACATTTTCTCAGTAGATCTGACATTAATAGCAAGTTGAAGTTTATTTGATTATCATACCATCACACATCTTTCAACATCTGTAGAATTTTAATACTCAAGCACAGTGTGGTTTCACTGCATGAGCATTTGATAGGTGCATGACGTGGATTTTCTAAGTCATCTGTCATTTGGCTCACATAAGATGAACCTGAAGTGTAAACATTTTTATCTGCCACACTTTCAGGAAGTAAGGGTCAGTCCTATTTAAACTAAAACACAGGAACACTCTGCCATTCTTTTGCTTTTTTTTTTTTTGGTACGTATGTGTTGTGTGTGTGTGTGATGCATGCATGTGAGTGTGCATGAAGGTGTACCGACTTGTCTTCATGAACACAGAGTCTGGAGTAGATGTCAGGTGTCTTGCTTTATCACTCTGCCTTATTGACTTCAGTCTCTCGCTGAACCTGAAGGGCACCAGTTTGGCCAGGCTACCTGACTAGTGAGCTCTTGGGATGCACCTGTCTCTGCTCCTAGTGCTGGGGTTATGGGCACATGCAGCTGTGCCTAGCTTCTTCCTGTGTTCTGGGGATTCAGACCCAGAGCTCACACTTGCAGAGAGCAGGTGCCCTTACTCAGTAAGCCATCTCTCTCTCTCCACCTGCTCTAAGTCTTTACCAAAATAAAGCTTATGAGGAAAAAAGAGAGAAGACTGAGCAATGGAATTTGCTTTCCCTTTTGGTTATCATTTGAGTCAAGAAAGAGGAGACATTTTTCTTGTATAGACTGTATAAGCTGGTATTGACTTGTGAAGAACAGAATCTACTCAGAAAATTTTAAAACAGGACACTTATTGAAGGGTATTACAAGGCTTATTTCATTAATAGGAGCCAGTGCCAGAGAATTGTCTTCTTAGCTGAAATTCTAAGAACAACTCCTGGAGCCAAACACACCCAGGCAGGCAGTGGCTCCAAGGCTAGTGACGTAGGGTGCTGCGACTCTAGCTGTTTGCTCCTGAGGCCACAACCTCTCTGCCAAAGCTGTTGTCCCATCACCAAGCAGATGTGACCTCCCCACTTTCTTGCTATGTGGTCTAGCTCCAAATCAATCTCTCATCTGATTGCTTTGGCTGGAAGGAAGCCTGGGATTACAGTTTATAAATTTCTGCCTTCTACATGGTAAAAAGTGTCAGATTGGAGATCAAATGGGCTGACATAGACAACTTGCCTGGTTAAACAGACAATGGGACTATACCGAAAGGTCAGTAACACCAGACACACTGATCAAGTATGATATCTTTTGGGAGTTATTCCCCTTTTATGATTAGGAATGTATTAATTATAATCCTTGTTAAGTGTGTAAAGGAACTGACCTGTACATAGCTCACAAATCTAGATCTGCCACATTCACTGGCTGGTCTAGTGTGTGGATGCTTGTATTATGTTAATTTTGGTCCTGAAAATTAACAAGTATCTGCTTGTCCACATGTAAGACACTGAGGGATCCTGCCTCCAGTTGCTTCTGATTGGTAAATTAAGGTGCCAGCAGCTAATGGCTAGTCAGAGCAGACAGGTGAGATTTTTAGGATTCTTGGGTGAGGAACCAAAGGAAGGAGAAAGAAATCTACCATGCTGGGAGAAGGAGAGGAGAGATGCCATGCTTGAGAAGGTGCAGGACAGAGAACATAGCCTCCATGTAGGAGCTGGGTGGTAGAGGCCCAAGATGGCTGCCCGACTGGGTCCAGGGCAGCAAAGATGGAATATAGGATTTAGTAAATAATAGTTCTGGAATATTGGAGGGAGGTGGATTAGCCACATGGAGGTTAGGAAGTGGCCCAGCCATTGAGCTGTTTTAGGCATATCAAAATATAAAGGCTGTGTGTGTGTGTGTGTGTGTGTGTGTGTGTGTGTTTCATTTGGGAACCCAGAACACTGGGGCAGGTAGAGAGGAGCATGCTACTGCCAGGATCAATTTTTTATTGGATACTACTATACTAGAGCATTTAACATCATATCTTACCACACGTGTGTGTTCTTGCAAACTGTGTTTGTAGCTTTAGCCGTGTTATTATAAAGATGAAATCAGAGCAGGAGTGGTGGTGGTGGTGGTGGTGGTGGTTGCACACATCTTTAATCTTGGCACTTGGGAGGCAGAGGCAGACAGATATTTGAGTCTAGCCTGGTCTACAGAGTGAATTCTAAGACAACCAGGGCTACACAGAGAATCCCTGTCTTGAAAAAACAAAAAGGAAAATAATGTGAAATCATATCATGGGTGACCTGTTGATGTATCAGACACTTTTCTGTTGTGACCAAAGGAAGACAGAGTTTGAGATTAATTTCCCTATGGAGAGTTCATAATGACAGGAGTGGGGGTGGGGTGACAGCAGCAGGCAGTCATAGCTGGAAGCTGGAAGATCACATCTTTAACTATAAATAAGGAGCAAGAAAAAACGGGATGTGTGGTGAGGCTATGACTCTCAGCTCCCTCTGCCTCAGGGAGTGCTTTATCCAGTAAGGACGCACCTCCTAAAAGGTTCATAATCTCAAGCAGCACCATGAACTGGGGACCAAGTGTTCAAATACAGGAGTCTATGGGGTCTATTTCTCATTCAAACCACCATGGTTGGTTGTTTTTCGGTTCATGTAGAGCTCAAATCGCCCATTGTCTTTTGCTTTTCGTAGTAAAAAATTATTCATTTTTACTCTTCCAATCTGTGGCTGGAATGATGGGATCATGCCAGTGAATACTCAGACTTCGTTCTCTTAATGGGCTGTCAGATGTTTCAGGTTTTGGCACCATGAACATGTGTGCTGGAGCAGTGTGGGAGGCGTCTTAGGCATTTTGTTGGCTGTAAGAGAACTCTTGAGGTTGAGTAATTTATAACGAGCAGCCTGCTGGCAGTGCTCAAATCTGGAATTTTCGAGGTCAAGGGGCTACCTCTGTGGGAGTCTTCTTGGTAAAATAGTGTAGGGGAAGACAACTTGTAGCAAGAGCTAACTTCTGGGACTGAGTGTGAAGCAGCCATGCAAACATTCTAACAGATTTGGTAACAAATCAGTTTTCTAAATAACTACTCAAAGCCTTGTTTGGGGCAGGGAAGGAATATGTGTTTTTCTTTCCTACCTGCTTTAAGAATTCATGACCTTCCACAACTAGACTGTGGCAGTTTCTTCCTCTACTAACCCTGCCTCAAACTCACAGACCTGAGCTGAAGATCCCACTGAGCAGTAAGTAGGAAAACGACAGACAGACACAGTGTGCTCTGAGTTGATTGTCTTGGTGCCGAGCAGGGAGGGCTTTGTGTCCCAGCATCCTATTCGGTGTCAAACCAGAGGTCAGGGAGCTGCTTTATGGTGATTATATTGTCTTACTGAACAACATGCCCAGGTTGAGCCTTAAGACGTATTTTCTTAAATCGCAGATAGTAACATTTACAAAGCAGAGCCCCAACCCTCTAATTCATCAGTGGTCAGGGAGTAAGTTGGGGGGGCACTGTCAGATTTCCTTTAGCAGAACGGCCTGGAGTATACAATGGTCTAAATAAAGACCACAGGAGGTAAACATCAAAGTTTAAAGAATCATTCTCTCTGGTTTCATTGTCTCAGGAAGGTGCCCATGTGGCCCCTGGGCCTCTGCAGAGGATAGCGTAAGTCTCTGAGAATCTACTCCCCAGTAGCTGGCCTTCACAGAGCCATTGAGGTCTGGATCTAGGGAATTCTGGATTTTGTTTTTTTGTGGGGAGAGAAGCAGAGGGGGTGAGACATTGCCTGAAGAGTGGGAGATTGCAGGTCACACAGCGGCCTGACTTTCTGCCTGTTCACTCACGAATCAAACAGCAAGGCTATAGAAGCTGAATAGTCTGGATGTAGACAGCAGGGGAAGCAGGGAGGGAGGATAGGAACACTCGCAGAGTCATGGGTGCTGATGCTGGGAATGCAGCACTGACTAGAGGGCTGGTATCCCTGAGTTGGCACCAGGTAGACACAGTGTTGACTAGAAGGTTGGCATCCCCGAGTTTGCACCTGGTAGAAGAATGCTGGCACATGCAGCAGTCAGACCTCCTAACACCCTGTCCATGCCAACAGCTGCTTAGAGAGGCTTCATCTCCTAAGCCATCCCTCCCCCTCAGCTCAGATTTATAGTTCTATATCCCACGGTGCAGTCCATTCAGCCCATGCCTATGTGCTTTGGACAAATTCTTTGCCAGACATCAGGCTGACTGCAGAGCTCTTGGGTTTGGGGGCTGAGGTGGCTGAGATTTCAGGGCACTGCTCCCCAGCTGCACCCCTCCAGTTATATGCCTCTCCAATCTTCCGTTTCTATGCTTCTCATGGTAGAAATCCAAACAGTAGGGGGTTGAATGTCCTTCATACATGACTACTCTCTGAAACACATGCTGCCTCTACACATGCTGTCTGGGGAAGATCTTTTCCTTCAAGAAGACAGTTTTTATAAGTGGTGGTTTATTGAGTTGGTTGGTGAATCTTGGAATCACAACCTGAGAACATTTTCCTTGACCTGGGACTCGCTCAATGAGTCAACTATCAAGACATTCCGTTCACTACTTCTCCCCAGTTTTCTGACCTCTGAGTTGAAGGTTGGCCTTTCAGATCCCAGGTCTTGACCCAACAGAAATTATACACTTAGTCATGGAGAGACATGAAGAACAATGTCTCCAAAAGCAGTATTCATAATGACCTCAAAGTAGAAACACAGGTATGTGAACCATAGGATGGATTGGCGTGTTGCATTGTTAGTCCATGGAAACAGGCAAGCCCCAGCTACCCACAAGGAAGACCCTCCTCAGGTGTCTTGGTTAGGCTTTCTATTGTAATAAAACTTCAAATGCAACGTGGGGAGGAAAGGGTTAATTTTATGTGACTCAGGTCAGTCTCTGCGGGACTCAAGGGCAAGAGCTCAAGACAGGAACTGAAGCTGAAACCATGGAAGAATGCTGCTTACTGGCTTGCTCCTCCTGGGTTGCTCAGCCTGCCTTCTTATAGGACTCAGGACTTTGCAGGAGTGATACCACCCACAGTGGGCTGGGTCCTTCCACATCAGGATTCTGAAAGCCCAAGTGAGAAACAGCACGGAGATGAAAGCAACAGAACAAAATCATTAAATAAGAAATACCCTACAGTTTTTCCTATAGACCAATCTGGTGGGGGCAAAAGGAGCCAGACATGAAAAAAACCCCACAGCTTGTGGTCCCATTTACATGGAAATTCAAAATGAAATGAAACTAGTATAGATTTTGGAATTTCTGGGGGTTTAGAGGATTTTCTTCCCTGGGTAACTGGCCCTGTTGCTTCTTCCATGGCAACTTTCATAGGGAGTGGGGTGTCGGGAGCCATTTTGCCTGCTTCTATGGAAAGCCTGCCTGTCAGCAGTCAAGTCAGGCCAGGGTCTACTGACAGATTTCCTGGCCTGCTGACAAATGGAACAATAAGAGGGGATACAGTTGAAGCTCAAAGCAAGGGGCTGGATGTTTCGTTAATCTTGGAGGAAGGGACAGGGGGAACAGGGAGGCCTCTGGATGGTTACAGATATCGAATGTACACCAGCCACTGTCTCTGCTGGCTTGTGACTTTGTTTCCCACGATACTGTAAAGCATATAAAGCCTAAGAGAATTAAACTCAAGGCTGGACAGTCCTCCCAGGTTCTAACCTTTGACTCTGAGTCTTCTGTCTTTCCTATAACCCTCACTCCCCGCTCAGAGGACTGCTGGACCAGTACAGTGGGGATAGGGACTAGCTTAGAAAAACAGGACACCAAACCCAGGTGGGGTTTTTGGAGAAGCAGCAGGTAAAACAGATGAGACTTAATAGAAAAGGAAACAAGGGATGGCAGGCATGGAACAAATACCTACTGCGTTACCAATAGTTTCATTATTAAGAGGAAATGGTTTCTCTGTATGTTCAGTCTGAGCGGCAGATATGCAGCCCCAGTGTTCCCATCCCTGCTCAGCCCCTTCACACCTGCCTGTTTCCCCAGCTACTGCAGAGCAGGCGGCTGTTCATGAGATCAACATTTCTATTCTGTGTCATGCTGAGACTTTATTCTGTTGCTTTCATCTGCGCTGTTTCTCACTTGGGCTTTCAGAATCCTTTCCTCTGACAATATCAATGAAACAGGCTGGGGAGCAGGGGAGAACCTTGACACACATTCTCCCTAAAGCATTCGAAGAGAAGACAGAGAAAAAAGGAACGAGCTAGTGACTGGGGCTCAGTGTGTGTAACGCTTACTATGTGCATAATGGGGGTGTCATGTGTAGGCGTTTGTGAGTACACACACACACACACACACGCACGCACACGCATGTACCAGAGGTTGACATTGGGCTGTCTTCATCTAAGGTACTTATGTTTTGAGACAGGGACTCTTGTTTGAGCCCGAAGCTCACTGATTCAGCAAGGCTGGCTGACCAGTGGATTCTTGGGTATTACAAGTCTTTACATTTTTATATTCCACCTGTCTCTATTCCTCTAGCACCAGAATTACAGTTAAGTCCACTTTTACATTGGTTGTGGGGATCTGCACATAGGTCCCAGTGCTTGCTGTGGCCACCGAGTGAGCCATCTCTCTGACCTGTGACTTGGGCTTTGAAAGATAAATTTACAGTGTTGGCTGGTATTCTGTGGACGGAGTGGAGAGTTCTGTGAGGTAAAAGTACCAAATATCAGCTGTCATCACAATAATACTTGGGGTTTTGGTGGTCAGTTACGGAGAATGACACATGTATGGAGTAGATGCCAGGTAAATGGTCTCCAAATGAAAGAGTTAAAGAGAGGCAGACACAGATGTCTGCTGTTATCATGTAGGAGTCTCGATAAGTCACGGGATTTGAGAACGCAGGGACTTATGATACCTCTTTTTTGTCTACTGCCTTCACAACTAGCTTCAGGTCAAACACTTTAAGACCTCAGAATTGAATTTGAGGGCAGGATGAAAGAGAAAGATGTGATAACTCCCGCATGGGTGCCTCTTAAGGACAGCAGTGCTTTCTAGACTAATGGAGAGCTATGGGATGATTTTTTTTTTTAGCTAAAAAGCTATCATGGGAGAATTGGAATAGCCCCCAGAAGTCATTTATCATGTCTTCTCTCTGGCTGAGGAATACAGAAATCACCAGTTGGCGATAACAATCCTGTATGCTTGTACAGGCCTTCAATACCCAAGGAGATCTCAAAGACATGATCTCCATTAAGTCTCATAGGATGTAAGCATGGTCATGAGCTGTTTGACTTTGGTACCCACCTTGAGATCCACATTGTCTGCATTTTAGTTGTGGTAACATTATAAAATAACCTTACACTTCAAATGGTAGAGCCCCTGACATGACACCCTGGTCTTGGTGGCAAAGTCTATACATTGGTCTTTGAGGTGGACCTTACTGCACCCCTGGTCTTTGAGTAAAGTCCACTGTACCCTTGGTCTCTGAGGTAAAGTCCAAGTCACCTCTTGTCTCTGAGGTAAAGTCCACTGTACCTATGGTCTCTGAGGTAAAGTTCACTGCACCCCTGGACTCCAAGGTAAAGTCCACTGCACCTATGGTCTTTGGTTTAGAAAAATGCAGACATTGTGTGTGTGTGTTTGTGTGCGTGTGTGTTTGTATGTGTGTATTTGTGTGTGTATATTTGTGTGTGTGTATTTGTGTGTGTGTTTGTGTGTGTGTGTTTGTGTGTGTGTGTTTGTGTGTGTGTTTGTGTGTGTGTGTTTGTGTGTGTGTATTTGTGTGTGTGTTTGTGTATGTGTGTGTTTTTTTTTGTGTGTGTGTGTTTGTGTGTGTGTGTTTGTGTGTGTGTTTGTGTGTGTGTGTTTGTGTGTGTGTATTTGTGTGTGTGTTTGTGTATGTGTGTGGTTTTTTTTTTGTGTGTGTGTTTGTGTGTGCTGCAGACGCCATAGAACCGCCAACTCTCCTTCATTCAGCAGCATTTATGAGCCTCCTATCATAAGCCAGACATTAGTGATGGATGCCGGGGATGTGACTGGACAGAGGTGCCTCCTGTCAGAGAATCTTCTTCCATCCAGCAGGAAACAAAAAAAACGCTGATCAAGGAATTACAACACAACAGAGACACACAGGGACCTGAGGTGCTGCAGAACAGGGGCACACAACCCAACTGAAGGGCTGGAGCCAGCATTTAAGATGGAAGCCATGTTTAGGATGAGATTTGAAGACTTTGTCTTGCTTTATGTGACCCTCTGTTCCCACTACTGCAGTGCTCAGTGCTGACTGCAGTAACGCGTCATCTCTCTTTCACTGGGCATTTAGACCCTAGGTCCTGGGTCAGAGTATAAATTATTAAAATCAGAGATAAATCTTTGCATTCTCCCCTCCTGTACCTGAGCTTTTATGTGTAGAAGATTTTAAAGTGATATACACACAAAATAGATGAATAACTTTCTGAAGAAGTGAGAACAGAAACACCAGCCTTCACCCACACCAGGCCCAGCTTCAGCAGGCCACTTTGAGCAGCTTTGCAGGCCTGCAGGTACCAGTGGCTGCTAATTAAGGCCACACTGCCACCATGAGGACAGTCTGACAAGTGTCAGGACTAGGATCCTTGTGACCCATGCCTGCTTGGAATCCCAGCTTCCTGTTGGAGAGAGCAATGACTGTGTAGAAAGGAAAGGTTTACCTACCCCAGGGGACCCTTCCTCTGGCTGTCCCAGCCTCATTGCAGGCAAGGGAGAGAGTCTCCTGGTAAATGTGCGTGTACAGTACAGATTAGGAAATCAAACATAGAAAGGAGAGACATGTCATCTCTGTGCATAGCAAGGCCCACTTCCCTTGGACTCCTGCTGGCCCACCCCTCCCACCGACCACAGGCATGCACAGCTGACTTTGAGATGAGGCACGTGCTCCCTTTTCATTGTCTTCTCCTCGTCAGGAGCTTTGCACGCTGGTATGTCCTAGCTGTCATCCCTGGGAGAGAGCAAGGAGTTCTTTCATAGATCACTGTCCTCACTGGTCTCTTGGTCAGTGCTGCCTACTGCTGTGCTCCCCAGTGAGCCAGCAACCAGAAAACTCAGACTGTAATCCTGCCTTCAGATACTTGAACCCAAGCTTGGTTTACTTATTTGAACTTCCTGTTTGCTGATCTGCAAAATAAATATTAATATTCTAGCCATATCTGTCAGGACTGTTGAAATCAAGGCATGCCAGGCAGTGAATGCCATTGGCAGACTTCAGAGCTCTGTATACATGAAACACACTATTCTAAATCCTATGTGCCTGCAACAATGTATTTTCCCAGTGTAAAAGCAAAAGGAAGCATACACATTCAGTGTTGGGAGTAAGGTATGTGCAGCAACTTGCAAACTATGTTTTGTGGATTTTAGGATCAACCAAGCAAAAATAAAGTCTTCCAGAAGTGGAGTTTCCTGTTGTGAAAATTAAGGAAGTTTATTTGATAGAATGAGGGATTAAGAAAAGATTTTTATGGGCTGGATCAATGGCTCAGCTCTTAAGAGCACTTGCCCTTGCAGAGGACCCAGGCTCAGTTCTCAGCACCCACATGTGAGCTCATGACCATCCATAATTCTAGCTCCTGGGGATCACAGATTCTTTAGGTCCCCAAGGGTACTAGGCACATGTGGTGCACATGAATAGATGCAGACAAACACCCAGACATAAATAAAAGGGAAGAACCTTTAACAGTAGCCTAAAGTGACAAGTGATAAGGTGAAATAATTACTTCAAAGAAACTGAAAATAATATACACATATATTGCTAAGTTTGTTCTGCACTCTTATTGTCTTGAATCAGAGCAGCACTGACCACCTGCAGGAGATGCTCATGAGGTTGGGCCTGTTAAGGTTTCCCTGTGGAGAGAGGTGGAAGGCTCACAAGGCTTGGGACTCAGGGGGCACTAATGACATCCTCCCTGGCCCCCTTTCCTCAGAGGCTACACAGAAGCTGTAAACCACTGGGCTGGGACTTTTTGGTAATGTGGTTGCCTGTGGACTGACAGGGATCTCTGGGTGGTATAGCTGTCCATGAGTCACCCATGCATCTGTAAGTAACTACAAGAAACTCATCACTCACTAAGCTGGACTTTTACAGAAACCTGATTTTCATCTACTACTTTCCAATCTAGGGTGAGTAGACATTTTATTTATTTACTTTTTAAATCAAATTGTAATTTTTACTTATTCACACAGGGGTTATAAACACAAAAAGGCAGGACATGGGGAAGGGGATGACACCGGAGCATGGGTGTTCAGGGGGAGTACAGATATCTTTCAGAACAGGGTATCGGCTGGGTGAAGGTTCAGGTCACTATGACTCTGCCTATGATTCACTTGTCTTTATCTAAGCTGGTACTATCTGCCAAGGCTACCTATTTACAAGGTCTATGACTACTCAGGCTGGTAAGTTTCCACAAAAAATGCCTGTTTACAGTAGCTTATAGCCATCTGTTTCAATGCTTTTCCACAGAGACCCAAGACTTGGTGTTAGTATACATGTATAACAGGCCTATTGCTGATTTTAGGCCTATGACTGATTTTAGGCCTTCAGTGTATAAGCAGGGCTGCCCCTGACATCTCCTCCCTTCTCTAAGTATAGAAGGGCTGTGGCGATTCTAATCTTGTGAAGGCGGGGATAGAAGCCTGACCTCCAGTAATTGAAGGAGACTTCAATTCAATTGTATGGCTCCAGTCCCCCTGTCGTTGTCCAGTGAGGCATGAGGGCCATACCCATCCTGATGTCTTTTTCCTGGAGAGGGGATACTTTTGACATCAACCCCTATGCAGTCAGGCTTGTCCCTCAGGGAACCCAGAGAGATTATTTTTAACTTTTATTTATATTCCCTTGCAGTGCTTAGCCTCGCAGCCTAAGCAAGAATTCAGATCGCCAGTCAGAGGGGGTTCTGGGTGGCCCCTCTCTGCTTGGTCTAGGGGCAGAAGTCCCCTCTTTTAGGTTGGGTGGAGATGGGTTTTGGGAACACCCTGGATAGAGTAACAACCTCATCTTGAGTCTTGTGGTCCTCCGTAGCTAACTTATGATAATGTATCTGAATAGGTTTTGCTACCAAATTATTTATCTGTTGTTTCACATAGTTAGTCAGCCTATTTAAGGCCCAGGGACCAAAAGAAGTAAGCAAAAATAACCCAATTAATGGTCCCAAGATGGGAGGAAGTAGGGTTGACAACCATGGGGATGCTGAAAACCAATTCTTGTACCAACTCTCATCTTTCTCTTTCTCTCTCTGTCTTTTCTCAGGGCCTTCTCTGACCTTTTTCATGCTCTTTAACCATCCCTGTCCTGTCTATGTAAAGGAAAAGAGTAAATCAAGTCCAATAAAGTCCTTTGCAATTTTTGGAGGTCTCTTCAGACAGCGAAATGAGGGATTTCTTCAGATTAGTGATGTCAATCTCCAGCTGTTTGATGTTCTTGTCAATGGCCCATCAAAGGTCTGAGTAGTATAAGTTCAGAAGCCAGCATCTGGATTAGAACTTCTAACAGCAGACATCACGGGTGATTCATTTTTACTTGAGATACTGTCTGGGTTAGAGCTCCTGGGAGGCCCTCTTCCTCTGGGTTTTGTGGGGTTGGGTACAGAGCTGCCGCCTGGGATCTGCTCTGTGCTCGGCCCCAGACTGGAAATCATGAGCAGACATTTTAAACATGCAGAACTCTTACCTTCAGTGATGGTTAATATTGATCGACTGTCAATCCGACAGGATCCAGAATCACTGAAATGTCAAGCCTCAAGGTTTATCTGGGAGGGATTCTCTGAATTAGGCTAACTCTGAGCAGGTCTTTGAGGGATTGTCATGATTAGTTTGAGGTGGGATGACTGGGCTGCTGTGAACAGCTTCACTCCATGGGCCAGGCTGCCAGGCTGCCAGGCTGCCAGGCTGCCAGGCTGCCAGGCTGAATTAAAAAGACAAGATGAGTCGATTGGCAACATTCACCTCCTAACTATGGAAGCACTGTGCCCTCAAGCTTCTATCCACCATGATGACTGTTTACCTTTGAACTGTGAGACAAACAACCCCCTCCTTGCTTTTTTTCAGGGCATTTAAACACAGTAATAGAAAAGGCAACAGATATACTGTCTATCCTAAGGTCTTTCCTGATGAGCCCATCACAACATCAGGGGACCAGGCAAAGAACTCAGGAGATGGAGTGGCCCTAACCCCTCCAGCTCCGAGATACATTGTTCTTAATGAGAAGGAATTTCTCCTTCTTTAAAATGTATGCCACTGCATAACCAAAAATAAGATAAGACATTATGATTTAAAACGCAGGGAAGGGCTGGAGAGATGGCTCAGTGGTTAAGAGCACCGACTGTTCTTCCAGAGGTTCTGAGTTCAATTCCCAGCAACCACATGGTGGCTCACAACCATCTGTAATGGGATGCAATGTCCTCTTCTAGTGTGTCTGAAGACAGCGACAGTGTACTCATATACATAAAATAAATAAATAAATAAATAAGTAAATAAATAAATAAATAAATATTTAAAAAAATAAAATGCAGGGAAATGTGATTAGCTGGCTAGGCTGATTTATTTTTATTTTTTGCTGAGTAGGTACTGTTGCTTTGGTAATTACAGTAGAAAGCATCTCTCTAAAAGTTAACCCGTCAAAGGCTCTTTGCGCCAGATCTGTTTCAGTGACCAGGTGACTGGGGGTTCCTGAGGAATGTTCTCTGCATTTGTGAGTTTGTAACTGGGCAGCTCGCAGGGAATTTGCTGCATTTTGTATTTTAACCTCACACAGACAGATTCTCATTAGGAGCTTGATACTGCTATCAGTAGACACCTACATAATTGCTTCTTAGCTCAGTTGGTAATAATTCAACTTCCCACAAGGTGGCAGCAAAGCCCACATCATTGTTAACCATCGCTCTAAGACATGGGCTGGAGAATCTTGTGAGGGTGGTGGCCACCTGCCACCCTACAGGCTACAGCACACTGAGACTGTGGTGTGTGCCTTGAGATGCTGTAGTTATTCTCCAGAGACTACTAACTCTAGATTTAAAAAGCTGGTTTTAATTTTTTATATTCTGTCACTAGAATTTATAGAAACACCTACATTCATTAAAGAAACAGTGGGAAATAATATTCACAAAGCATTTGCTACGTGTCAGGAGTGTGTAAGGCTCCTGCCACTACATCTCTGAAAATCCCTAGGACTCAAGTCCTCCATGAATGAAGAGCTAAGCCTGCTCCAGACCCCTCCTGTGCCATAATAGAGCACCCAACCCATGCATATAGCCTTTTAAAAAAATCGGTTATTTTATTTATTTACATTTCAAATGCTATTCCCCTTCCCAGTTTCCCCTCCAAAAACTCCCTATTCCTTTCCTCTCTTCCCTGCTTTTATGAGGATGCTCCCCCACCCATCCATCCACTCTCGTCTCAGGGGCCTAGCATTCCACCACACTGAGTCCTTGAGCTTCCACAGGACAAAGGGACTCCCCTCCCATTGATGCCAGACAAGGCCATCCTCTGCTACTTATGCGCCTGGAGCCATGGGTCCTTCTATATGTACTCTTTGGTTGGTGGTTTGGGTCCTTCTATATGTACTCTTTGGTTGGTGGTTTAGTCCGTGGGAACTTTGGCAGGTCTGGTTGGTTGATATTGTTGTTCTTCCTATGGGGTTGCAAACCCCTTCATCTCCTTCAGTCCTTCCCTTCACTCCTCCATTGGGGTCCCCATGCTCTAATCCTGCTTGGGGGAGTAGGGCTTGCTTAAGCATGATAGCAGCTAAGTCCAGAGTCCTCCACAAGGATTTTACAGGTGGTTTTCAGTGATAACTGATATTTTTCAGGACATGTATCTTCGCATTCACAATGTTATTTCCTTAACCTCATGAGAACCCAGGGCTGGCCGGTTAGTTGGCCCTTGTCAGTGGATGTTTGTACTCATTTTGGTAACTAAAGGATCATGATTTGCAAGTCAAAGTTATGTCAACATATTTCCAATATTTATTTAAAGCTTTTTTTTTAATATTGTAAAGTCTGTCTTAGTTATTTGATGATTAGGTAAGGATCTTGGAATGTTTCTGGGTAATACTTAAGAAAAAAGTTTATTTGGCTAACAATTCTGGTGACTGAGCTCCCTGGGCAAATACAGTGCAACAAGGACACTGAAAGGGTCCTACGCACATGTGACAAGCCGGAGGCCACTCTGTGGGGGTAACGAGTCACTCACGACAATTGGCCTAGTGCCCAAAGACCTGAGAGGCAGCATGAAGCCATCCACTCGTGGGTTGCTGCTGCCCATGAGCAGTTACCTTTGGCTAAGCCTAACACTCGCTTCCTCCCTGCCTCCACCCCTCCCTCCCTTCCTTCATCCTTCCCTACCTCCCTTCCTCCACCCCATTCTTCCTCCCTGCCTCCACCCCTCCCTCCCTCCCTCCCTCCCTCCCTCCCTCCCTCCCTCCCTCCCTCCCTTCATCCATCCCTCCATCCCTTTGTTTCTTCCTTTCTTCAACCTCTTCCCTCCACCCCTCCTCCCCTCTTCTCTCTCCCTCTTTCCTTCCCTTCTTCATTCATTCTTTTCTTTTAACGTTTTGCTGGGTAGGCTGACCTTTAACTCACTGTTCTTAGCTTCTCCTGCTGAGATTATACAAGTGCACCCCATGCTTACCTTTTAGAAGCTCTGCCATATTATCGTCACAACAGAGATAAAGCTTCAAGTACAGAAATTGTTTGGAGACAAGGTATTTCCAAACTACAGCAGAGTCTAAAGTTCTAGGACGTTTTCTTCCTGGACTTAGTGTATAAATGCTTGTGTGTGTGTGTGTGTGTGTGTGTTTACATTCAGTAGGAGTAGGGGCTGGAAAGTCTTGGGAAGGGACTGAGTTATTGCACGTGATCATCATTCTAACACTTCCCTGTTCTGGTGCTGAATCCAGGCAAAGTAGTCCAGTTGGGGGACGGGGTCCACAGGCAGGCAACAGAGTCAGGGTAAGCCCCTGCTCCAGTTGTTGGGGACCCACATAAAGACCAAACTGCACATCTGTTGCATATGTGTTGGGAGGTGGGGTTGGGTCCAGCCCTTGTATGTTCTTTGGTTGGTGGTTCAGTCTCTGGGAGTCCCCAAAGGTCCAGCTTAGTTGATTCTGTTGGTTTTATTGTAGAGTCCCTGTCCTCTTAGGGTCCCTCAATCCTTCCCCTCCAACTCTTTTGAGAGACTTTCTGAGCTCTGTCTAATGTTTGACTATGGGTCTCTGCATCTGTTTCCGTCAGCTACTAGGTGGAGCCTCTCAGAGGACAGTTATGCTAGGCTCCTGTCTACAAGCATAACAGAGCATCAGTAACAGTGTCGGGGATTGGTGCTTGCACATGGGATAAATACCAAGTTGGGTCAGTTATTGGTTGGCTGTTCCCTCAGTCTCTGCAAGATCTTTGTCTCTGCACTTCTTATAGGCAGGACACAGTTTGGGTTGAAGGTTTTGTGAGTGGATTAGTGTTCTTATCCCTCCCCTGAGGGTCCTACTTGTCTACAGGAGGTGGCCTCTCTAGGCTCTCTGTCTCCCACTGCTAGGAGCCTCAGCTAGAGGCATCCTCGTAGACTCCCTGGAGCTTTGCCCATAGTTTGTGTGATCTTAAATCAAATTCTTTAGAGGTGGTAAGTTCATTGTCTCAGTTTTCCCAAGACTGGGGAGTTTCATGGATGAGGAGCTTTCGGAGTTAAACTGGGGATGTCCTAGGCAAAGCAGGACAAGTGGGTCAGCTAGAGAGTGGTGGTGCACTTTCTTCCCTCTTCCCATCGGGCCAGGATGGCTGTTCCACATGACAAGAGTATTCAAGGATCATTCAGGGTGCACTCAGGCAGGCAATTTCCATTGTCATCTTAATGGTAGTGACCAGATTCGGAGGGGACTTAATCTTTTTAAAGAACTTTTTTTTTAACCAAATTGTGAGAAACAGTACTGAGAGAACTTTAACAGATTTACCCTTTTGTGTACATCAGAGCGCTAAGACACTGGCTGTCCTGAAAAGGAAGGAGATAGAAAAGGGAAACTAGATGCTTAGTACTATTTAGTAATACAGAATTGGGGCTCCTACCACCCATAAGAGTGAAGACACCCAACCTTCACAGCAGTTACAGTTGTGAAAGGGAAGGGACACAGGCTTCCTGGTTTGGAGTCAAGTGGGTCATCATGCATTCTGCTGCTGTGAGTGGGGACATCCATGGCTGAGAAGGGCCTGTGGCTCAGGGCCAGACTGAAGCCTGGATCTGTAGGTGACTGTACTGCTGGGGCAAATGAGATTAAAGGTACGAGCCAAGACTATTAGCACAGGACTCGGGGCATAGCTGGAAAACTGGCAGCATTTAAAGCACAGGCTGCAGAGAGGCTGTGGGATTCTCTGAGCTCATCTATGAAATGGGCAGCTCTGACTGTGTCACGTGGTCAGCAGTCATGGCAACTGTTCTCAGTTAATTCATCTTTGAAAGTTAACTGATGTCCCTAGTATAGGTGATGGGGAAAGACATTATAAAAATGGTATTTGTCCTTGAGCCCAAGGGGGCAGTGTAGAAAGACCTCTTCTTTCAATGTCACTGGGGGTACACCTAAGGGGAGGGTACCAGTTTGTAGTGGGGATGCTGTGGGAAGACCCCTCTCAGCTGTGGGAAGGGCTATTCCCCAGACATGGGGTTCTGGAGTGTTTGAAATGTGTCTCCTGGTAACATCAGAAGCTACATCCATAAAGTCTCACCGAAATGACTTCCCAAATGTGAGCTGATTCAGGAGGACACCAATGGACATGCTAAACAGATGAGGAAAAACCCATGAGGCCTCAAACCTACATAGAGTACTACAGACAACTGAGGAAAGCCTGGAGGGAGACATGTGGTCTCGTCCAAGGGAAGAACACAACTATTGATTGTTCAGTGCCAAATGGTGAACCCTGAAAACATATATACATACTAGTAACCTCTCTCTCTCTCTCTCTCTCTCTCTCTCTCTCTCTCTCTCTCTCTC
>NW_021604596.1:2788886-2886088 GCF_004785775.1 Grammomys surdaster | reverse complement strand
CTCTCTCTCTCTCTCTCTCTCTCTCTCTCTCTCTCTCTCTCTCTCTCTCTCTCACACACACACACACACACACACACACACACACAGAGAGAGAGAGACTGTCATCCTTGCTGTCAGCTGGGGAAGGTTCTCATCCTGGCAGCGCACACTGGCTGGGCCACTGTGTCTCTGAGACAGTGCCACCCTGGGAATTGGTAATGTCATTTCTGTGGCTATTTCCGTTTTATCCCCACACATCTCTTTCTTACCTATACATGGTTTTCTCAGTCAAGGTCATTCATTTCATTACAGACAATTCTTGAGAGCTCATGGACATTATTTTTCTCTTTCAAGAGTTTTATTTTTGGGGTTGGGATATGACTCAGCTGATAGAGTACTTTCTGCACATGCAGGAAGCCCAGAGTTCCACTCTGAGCCTCATCAATCTTGTGTGATAGCATACTTCAGTGGTGGAAGGCAGGGAAGCAGGAATTCAAAGTCACCCTGAACAACACAGGGGGTTTGAGTCCAGGCCAGGCCATGGGATGGGATATTATCTCAAAAACAAAACAAGAACAACAGATGAGTAAATAGCACACGGGACATCCAGACCTTTCCAACTGGCGTTACAAATGGCTTCGAGCCACGTGGTGCTCAGAACCAGTACCTCTGATGAAGCATCAAGTGCTTTTAGCTGCTGAGCCTTCTATCAAGCCCCAAGTCATTTCTTAATCCTCGAGACCTCTCCTCAGTCTACAGTAGTGGCTACAAAGCCACCCTTACCTGAGATTACTGCTCTCCAGCCCCGCCCCTCGTCTCAGTCACAAAGCTGGAGATAGGGCTGAGCTATGTCATTCCCCACTTACAATCCTTATATCTGCCCCCCAAGTTCCCATAAGGCAGGGAAACGTGCTCTGGAGGGTGGTGCTGACCTCACATCTTGACTCTGAACTGCCCAAGTTCCTCAGGCACTGACCTGTTTTCTGTTTAAGGTAGCCAGTGTCTGGCACAAACACCTAGCTAGACTAAAAGCTAGCAACCGTAAGAAGGCAAGGCAGCAATGCTGAGGAAATGTCTTTCCTGGCTGAGCATCTTCCTGTGTCTACTGCCTCTGTGCCCATAATTTCCTAGTTTGTCTGACACTTCAAGGAATCTACCATGAACACCCATTCCCTCATTGTGGATCTGCTCAACATTTATTACTGGAAACTTTTTCTTTGTACATTGCCATTTATTTATTTCAATAAAACAAAGTTTGATTGTACTAGACACCCTTTCTCTTCAGTTCTAAAGTCTATGTAGACACAGTCAAATCCCCAGACAGCATATTTCTGGACAGACATTTCCTATTCACCTCCACCTGTGGTTACCTGGTACCATCTCAAACTCAGGATTTTTAAATCTAGATTAATGATACTATTCTTTAATTATAATCACTTTGTATCTTTCCAGATTTGATCAAGCACATCCTCCTCCTCCTGGTGGGGTCTGGAGTGTCAGTCTGCCTGTTTTTTCTTCCAATTTTGTTCATTGCAAGTCCTGCCAACTCAGACACATCGCTTACCCACATAATGCACAGTTTCTGTGAAATTACCTCACATTGCACTTGTTGGTGTTTACCAATATAGCACCTTGCATGCTGGCTGTGCACATCCCCTCCACCCCCAACTGTTCCCATGCAACCATCAGGGCACCGAGACTTAGCCCAAACTTTGGCAGTACTCTGAAGGAAAGTTCCAGTAGATCTCTACTGGGACATCTGTTCACATGACTCCTGAACCATTGCTTTCAGAGAACCTCAGTGGCTGCTGAATGCTTTTCACATCTATTTCTCTGATGTTTACGATACCAACTCCTCCTTCAAACCATCTCATTCTTATCACCTTGAATCTTTCTTCTTCAGTCCTATTTTTCTCAATTATGCCTTTCTCTGAGTCAAGCATGAGACAAATTCATATAAAAATGCACTTGAAATATTTAGAATAGTTGTCATCATACTAAGACTCCATCAGTACCCTTGTTTGTGAGGATGATGATGGTCATGGTAGCATAGCCCATCTCTATGAAGTTCTCACTGTCCCCTAAGGAAGAGCTATTCTTTTCTTCTTCTGTGCTTCCATCAACCTTTGTTTCTGTTTCTTTTTAGGCACCTGGTACATTTGGTTTGCTTTCTGATTGCTCTGCCCTGCCCTGAGAAGTGCATTCTTGCTGAACTCTACCTTGGTAAGTGTGAGTACATTGTCACTGTCTTCAGACACACCAGAAGAGGGCATTGGATCCCTTTACAGATAGTTGCGAGCCACCATGTGGTTGCTGGAAACTGAACTCAGGACCTCTGGAAGAGCAGGCAGCACTCTTATCCTCTGAGCCATTTCTACAGCCTCCTTAGTAAGTGTAATGCCTAGTTTTATTGTCAACTGGACACAACCTAGAATTGCTTTGGAAGAGAGTCTCATTGACAGATTGTCTATATTGGGTTGGCTTGAGAGCATGTCAATGAAGGAATGCCTCAATTAATTCATGTGGAAAGATCTCGCCTACCATGGGCAGCACCAATCCCTAGACAGGGGATCATGTACTGTATAAAAGTAGAGAAATAAAACTGAGCACAAAGAAATGAGCAACCTGGATCTATAAGTTGAATAGACTCTCTTTCTCCTAAGTAGTTGTGTTGTTGTTGTTATTTGTACAGGGTGTTTTATCATATGACAAAGCTGAAACTAGAACAGTCAGGCACTGCAGCATGTCCAGGAACAACATGATGTCTTTTAGTTACTTTTCTTGTCTTTGCACTCAGATACCCGATTAGGAACAACTAGAGGAAGAGAGACTCATTTTACTGCAGTTTTTGTGTGGCAGGTGGATCTCTGGCCTTGGTGCTAGACTTTGTAGCTTGTTATATTTTTGGGATGCTGGAAAGGAAGCAGAGGAGGATGTAAAGCAGCCTTCCCTAGTGACCTCCTCTAGCCAGAAGCCACCCCTTAAGAGTTCTACAACATTCAGTAAAAGGACAGCAGATCTGGGGCCAAGTGTTGAAACATGTAAGACTATGGGGGACATTTCACATCCCAGCCATAATGGTGCCGAGTTAACTTACAATCTTTTGAGTTCCATAAAGTCTGTGAGGATTGCTACCCTTGCCTTCTTGCTCAGTTAAAGAAGCCTGACTGACACAGAGCCCTTAAAAGTACGATCATATTGTCACCAAATGAAGCTTCCAGTTTTGGGAATGGGTTATATGTAATTGAGTTTTTGACCAAAGGATCTCATGGGAACAATCAAATAACCTAGGCTGTTGCCAACATAGCAGCTGTCTGTGAATGAAAGTCCCCACTGCTGAAGATATCTCTAACCCAACTCATTGAACATGAAGAAGTTGAGCTTGTGCCTACAGAGAGCCTTCACCCCCACATGTTAGCATCTTTGGTATAGGAAGGCACTCTGCATGCTACCAAAGGAGAACAGTGAACATCAACCTAGCCACAAACTCTTGGATTGACAATGGTGTCCTGCCTACAATATATGCTAGTGCAACGGTGGTACGCTTGTAAGAGTAACCAACCAATATTTGATTTGACTGAAGGCTCACTGCATGAGAACCCATACCTGGCACCACTTAGGTGATCAAGAACTTGAGACTAGATAGCCCAGGGAGCTATGTATTTGTTCTTAAAAACAAAAAACAAAATACAATAAACAAACCCCCAGAAATATAGCAATAAGATGACTTCCAATGACATTCTTCTACAGTCATAGTTAAGTTCCTTGCTCAGTGAGCTTCAAAGTAGCTTCCTCCTGTAGAAGATGGGAACAAATGTAGAGCCCCACAGCTGGACATTATGCAGAGAGTGAGAGACCTTGGAACACTCAGCCTTAAACAGGATGTCTTTACCAAATACCTTCCCTCAGGGCTCAGCAAAACTCTCAAGAAACAGGAGGCAGAAAGAGCATGAGGGCCAGAGAAGTGGAGGATGCCATGAAATCAAGGCCCTCTAAATCAACAGGATCCGTGCACACAAGAACTCACAGACTGGGGCAGCATGCTTGGGACCTACATAGGTCTGCACCAGATGGGATCCTAGAGCTGAAAGGAGAAATGGACACATGCCCCTAACCCTAACCCAGAAACAATCTCCATTGATAACCTCTGCAAATGAAAACTTAGTTTCCTCCAAGGGAGTCTCACTGGGGAAACAAACTACTCGTAAGGGTAGGTTGTATGTCCATTAGTAGATGACCAGGAGAAAATGAACTCAGTGCCATATTTGGAAGTTCCTTGTCTCAGCAATTCCTGTCAGGGTTCTTCCTGTTTTTCCTGTTTTCAGGCACTGCAGCATGTCCAGGAACCACATGATGACTTTTAGTTACTTTTCTTGTCTTTGCACCCGGATACCAATTTTATCTTTTTAAATTTTTATTATATATAAATACATAATACATATGCATTTATTTATCTATCTATGTATCTATCTATGTATCTATCTTCCTCCTTTTTTTACCCTAAAATCATATATATACATATATGAAATCTTCCAATTTAGTTTTTTTTTTCTTATGGAATTCCTCAGTGGGTTTCTGTGTCTTGTTCTTTTTCTCTTTTTCTTGTTTGTTCGTTTTGTCCAATGCTAATGTGTCCATTTTTGTTCTATTTTATTTGATTATTGCTCCATAGAAGCCTGTTTGTTTTCTAATGAAAGACAGACAGAGGGTGGATCTGGATGGGAGGAGTGGTTGGGAGACGCTGGAAGGAGTAGGGGGAGGGGAAACTGTAGTCAAGATACAGGATGTGAGAATAAAATCTATTTTCAATAAAAGGAAAAAAAAGAGAAAAAAGTATAATTATATAGCAAGATGACTCTCAGTTAGAGGGGACAAAGGAGCTATATAGCCTTTGCTGAATGTACCTTGTCACCATGGTTCTGGTACATCACCCTCGGAACAGCTGTGGAGCATGTGGCTACTCCTCACCTGCCCTGTACTCTGCACCTGCTATTTGCTCAATATAACATATGTCTGATGTTGGCTAGGCTAAGTCCTCCAGCTGTTTCTGTGCCGCATAAAGAGGAAGCAGTTCACTGGTGGCAACACCAGGCACTTAGATTTTCTCAGGTGTTCAGGACTGAAGGAGCTGTGCAGGGCTGGAGTGTTAGATGGGTTCTTGAATGTAAAACTCATTACTAAGAGTCAAAATTGTCAGGAAACTTCCCTTTATTTCCTGGGAGGTGGGTGTTCAGATGGTCTTGGAAGGAGGATGCTTTTCAAAGAATTTAGCACCTTCCTTCAGTTTATGTTCTTAAGGTTTTGTCTCTGACAACTATGTATGTTCTTGTGAGCAATACCAAAACCAGAGCCTCCTTGATGGTAAAGGGGAAAGCAGCACTTTGGGCCGTACTCAATGTTAGATGAGCCATACTCAATGTTAGATGGTAGTTTTTCTTATGAGGAAATAACTTCCTCAAACTGGGACACTTGAAACAAGAGAGAAAAATGAGGACTTCCTGGGAAACCTGGGGTTGGGTGGCCAGAAAGCTCCAACCTATATATGTCACTCAACTCAGAAGGGAACCTTGTTTCAACTAAACTGAGGGGTGGGAAAAGAAAGAGCAAGAGACGCAGACAGAAATCACAGAGACAAACTGAATATTCTGTGTTCTCAAATGGTTGAAGAAACCGGAGAGATTGAGTTGATAAACCTCTGCTCAGTAGTCTCATGTAAAAGAAGGTATCTTAGTTAAGGATAAGGCATGCCCTGGGTCTGCTGAGGACAGGTAGATCCTGTAAATACTGGGTGCAGTAGCTAATGAACTACAATGACTACAAACAAGATTGCCAGGAAAGCACTCTGTTTATCAACAGAGGACAGTGTGCTTAGCTACCAACCAGGTGTAGGGGAAATAGGTTAGGTCTTTCCCCCTTTCCCCTTATTTTAAATGTCACCTCTTTCTAAAAAGCCTCTCTCCAAGTCCCATAAACTTCTGGTGGCAGGAGCTGCAGGAATTGGGATGTGACTGTCTGACTGGAACTTCTTCCTGAAGCTTTCTAATGTCTGTACTACGAGAGGCTGGATGCTGGTGCTCATTTTCTCTAATCTGGACCACCAGGGACCTGTGTATTCCAGGCCAGCTTCCCTCGGGAGCTAGGATTCTCAGAGGGACTGATACTCTCAACAGTGTTACTAAGTGGCAAGCAAGTACTTCAGATCAGCATGAGAGGGCTTCAGATGCAGGGATTCCAGGCTTTCTCACGAATAACATGGCTCTCCAGTGACCTACTTAGCAGAAGTCTTTTCCGTCCTCCCTTTGAACTGTGATGAAAGTGGGCTCCATACAAGCTGACAGGCACAGCCTGTGAAATTAAATCCCAAGACAACCTTGATGTTAAAATCCTGAAACAGAGAGTTAAATTTACACAGGAGGATCTGAGTGTCCAGAGGAATCCCAGACATCCGTGCTCAGCAGGACAAGTTTGATTTGAAGACAGAGCAAGCGAAATAACATCCTCATGGTTTAACTGAGACATAATGCCTACAATAGAATGGGAAAACTTTTAGAGTGTGCTTTCTGTCTCTCATCTGAGTCTCTAAAACCACACATTTATTAAAATCTGAGCTGTTTGAGGCATTCATGTGTTTGTCAGCTCTTACTAAAAGTCATTTCGTGTTAATTTTTCTCTGAATAGCAATGAAGACGAATAGTATGTTTGCGTGTTAGGAGTGACATTTGCAGCAGTTAGTCACCTGATTCTACGATGAACTTCTTTTTTTTAAAAATTAAATTTTATTTATTTATTTTTTACATATTTATTTTACATCCCACTCACTGCCCTTTTCTGGTCACCCTCTTTCATAATCCTCCTTTCCTCTTCCACTCTCCCCTTCTCCTCTTTCCTTCCCCTCTGAGTGGCTGGAGGCCCCTCCCCACTGAACATCTCCCCCCTCCCCAGCACTTCAAGTCTTCGAAGGCTAGGCACTTCCTCTCCCACTGAAGCCAGACAAGGCAGCACAGCTAGTAGAACATATCCCGCATCCAGGCAACAGCTTTTGGGATAGCCCCCGCTCCACTTGTACAGGACCCATGTGAAGACCAAGCTGCACATCTGCTACATATGAGTGAGAGGCCTGGGTCCAGCCCGTGTATGCTCTTTGGTTAATGGTTCAGACTCTGAGAGCCCCAAGGGCCCAGGAGAGTTGACTCTGTTGGTCTTCCTGTGGAGTTCCTATCCCCGTGGGGGCAAAGTGACCTTCTTGATCATCCACTGCTCCCATGATGACAAGTTCACAGATGTGTGAACATACTGTACTGTGAGGGACAGTGTGGACAGCACTTAGCTGCCTGCTCAGGCCCTTGAGCAGCTGTGAGGTAGTCCTAGAGGCATGGCTGCACTTGGTTTCCAGGTGTGACTCTTGGGACAAGTTGCTAAGTCTGAAGTATTTTGCTTCTGCATTTTCTTTTTTGTAAAATTTCTTGTGATGTTTAGGATTGGCCCCAAGACTTGTGTCCACCAGGCAAAAGCTGTATCCCTGAGCTATAGCCCCAGGCCTATTTTGTATTATTTTTGTTTGAAGACAGGCTGGCTGACTTCAACTCACTGTGTAGTCTAGTCATGTCTTGAACTTGTCATCCTTTTGCCCCTGTGTTCCAAGTAGCTGGCATCATAAGCCTGTGCCACCAGGTTCACGTTCCCCTGCTGGACCCTATTGTTGTATAGTTGGAAAACAATGAATGTAAGCCAGCTGGGCTGGTGCACACCTGTAATCCTAGCAGGTGTGTGTGTGTGTGTGTGTGTGTGTGTGTGTGCGTGTGTGTATGTGCTAGGGGATGAGTGAAGGCAGGAGGAGCACGAGTTGAAGGATAGTCTTGGTTACATCATATGGTTAAAGCTAGCCTGGGCTACATGACACCTTGTCCTTCAAAAACAAAACTAACTAAATAATTGAATCCATGAACAGCAGATGTGATACCTTGATAGACATTACACACTGTGAAATATGGTTACCATAGCCAAGCAACCTAACCTTGTGTGTATCTTTGTGACATGACTATGTAGTAAGATCATTGAACACCTACATTTGTAAATTTCCAACATATCACCATGCACACTGTTTGTTGACTATAGCCTCCAAGCTATAAATTAGAATGCCATAACTCATTTATTTATTTTCACTGAAACAAGTAAGGCCCTGGATGTGCATGCACATAGGCTTGCATGGGGGGACAGAACAGAGGAACGAGACAGAGGCACACAGAGGGGCTAATTATAGGCAACAGAGTAAGGAAAGGACAATTACCGATTTTGTTTATTTGCTTGCTTTTGTGGGTAGGAAGAGCAGGCCGAGGGCCAGATAACCCTAACCCCAGTGAGACAAGAAGGGTGGTCTTTGGGAGATCATGAGGGTGACAGCCTCATGAACAAGATCAATACTTACAAAAGGGACCTCCGAGAGCCATCTTCTCTTTGTTCTGCTGTGTGGGGTCACACTGAGGTCAGCCTCTGCATCCTGTTTGGGGGGGGGCTCACACATTTTGGACTCTGCTGACACCTTCCTTTCAGATTCCAGCCCACAGAGCCCTGAGCAGTCGGTTTCTGTACCAGACACCCACTGAATGGAACTTGATTCCTGAAGGCTACTAATTAAGAAAGCAGGTGTTTAGAGAAATCAACATGGGAGAGTACAACTCCCTCATCAGACTCTCAGAGGAATGGTATTCTTCAAGGAGAGTGAATACCTAGCTCAGCTTTGCCCCATGTTCCCCTTCCAGACAGGAACTGGGCAATCCTCATTGGAAGTAGAACTCACGGGAGCCATTGAGCACTCAGGTCTATGAGCTAGGCATAGAGTGGATGTGGACTTGGTAGGAAGCAAGCACTGACCAGGAAAGATATGGCAGGTACCATGTTGCCTGGCTCTGTCACAATCCTTGTAGTGTGGAGACAAATCCAGAGTGAACCTCAAAATTGAGCTCTACCTTTGAGGACAGTCGATGATCTGAGAACACTTCAATGCTTTCTACATGTGTGCCTTTAGAATGTATGCTTGTCCAAAGACTTTCCCAACACATTGCCCTCTGTACTGTTGTACATGAAATGGTTACAGGTTTAACAGTGTCTATTGCTCCACAAATCTGAGCAAACTCACTGAGCCCGGCCAGTCTGGGGCAATCCTAACAGCTATGTGGCAGCTCTTCAGCGTGGCCTTCCTCTTTCTTAGTTGTACCAAGCTTGCCCAGACACCTCCCTAGGTCAGTTAGTGGAATGACTCGTGTTCAGTTCATACTGCAGTCTGTGAAACGTTAACCTTTCCAGCCCCAAAGGAACCAGACTTATACCTATGATGGTTCCTGACAACATTTTACATGTAAATGAATTTAAAAAGGTCATCATAGTTGGGTGTATTAGTGTTAGTTCAAACCTATTACTTATGGGTCAGTAGTCTTTAATTAATATGTGAGTTCCTTTTGATTCTAAGTATAATAATTTAATGAACATTTCAAAAACTATAGTGTCTTCATTATTTTGCAAAGACCCTAAAAGTTTAGAATCTTAGATGCTATGCTCTTAGCCATAGAGATGACTGGTATTGAAACAGTGACTTTGTGCTAGACAAGATAGTACATACTTGGCCAATGGGAAAACTGAGGCAGGAGGATTAAATATTTGAAACCAACCTGAGCAATTTAGTGAAATTCGATCTCAGAAAAGAAAACAAAAATGTGCTAGGATGTGGCTCAGTGATGGAGGGCTCACTTGGCAGTAAGACTCTAAGTTCAATCCCAGTACTGAGATAAACAGGAAACACGCACGCACGCACACGCACCTGGGCATACACATGCATGCCTGCACGCACACCCCTACCAACCCTCTCTAACTCCCTACTATCAACACCATCAGCATCAGCATCAGCATCAGCACCTCCACCTCCACTTCCACCGTCACTACCAAAACACTGCAGAATCAGAAATGACTACGGAAGAGAAAACCATATCATTGTAAAAACTAAAAAGCTCATGGTATAGATGACTTTCTGGGCTGTTTGTCTTAACAGCAATTAATAATTTGCAGAGGCCAATATTTCTTTGGTGAATTTAGTATTATAGCTTAAAATCAAATAGGACTTACAATGAATAACAGAGTCTTGCCTACTTTTAATTCTCTTTTTAGAGGGCACTGTTCAGAGCTCTTGGTAATTTCATTTTGGATTTGCCTTTATGCTCCTAGAAAGCACACACTAACTTTTCAGTTTTGTTATTAACATTTCCCCACAACTAGGAAAATTAAGAACTTAGCCTGCATCTGCAGTTCTATGTATAATGTATTCCCCATTGTTCCTAATATCTTTGGTAATGGCTGTGTGCATTATTCATGGCCAAGGCGTATTATGTGCTATGATTATAATTTCCCATACTTCCTTCATCAATACTGTGTTAACTAGAGCTGTTGTCCACATGTCTTCCTGGCCCTTTATTTTCTCCTACTAGTACTTGGCTTTTGCCGTATCTACAGCAAAGTCTTTAGATGTTCTCCAAAACCAGAGAAAAATCTCTTTGCCCAATTTTACACTCTCAGATTATTCCTTAATTTCAGCATTTCTTTTGTCTCTTCCTGGTACTCCAGGTAGATTAACATTTCTTAAGATACAACTGTGGTCTGGAACCCTCTCAGGATCTCCTTTCCTGCATAAGATTTTTGGTTTCTTGGTTGGTGTGTTTTCTAACTCAGTTGACTCCTGGTAGGTTTATTCTGGTAAAACGCGCCTCCAGGGCTAAAACAGAGTACATGAGATGTCCAGGCTGGCTTTATATTATAATAAAATGTGTTTGTATTCTTTCATTGTATCCACAGTTTCGATAGATACAGAGTTTTAGCTGGGTGTGTTATCCTTGAAAAAGTGGTTCCAACCCTAATGGAGCCCTAGCCTTTGAAGCATGGTAGCAGGTGAACTTTAAGCTAGGGAGGCTCTTCCCATTGGCGGTTAGTATTTAAACTGGCAGAAGTTTTAGCATCTTTCTATTTTCCATTATTCTAACATTTTATAATAATATGTCTTGGCTTCAGCTGATTTTTGCTTGCTGCACTGGGCGGTCAGTGGTCCTCTCAGTCCTGGAAACACATCCTTGGGTGACATGTGTTCTTCAGCTCTGATGTGTAGTTGCTTTTCTTTTTTTCCCTCTGGTTTTTTGAAACAGGGTTTCTCTGTGTAGCCCTGGCTGTCCTGGAACTCACTCTGTAGACCAGGCTGGCCTCGAACTCAGAAATCTGCCTGCCTCTGCCTTCAAAGTGCTGGGATTAAAGGCGTGTGCCATCACTGCCTGGCTTTTTTTTTTCCCCCCCCGCCTGTTTTTTTTGTTTTTTTTTTTTTTTTGCTGCTTTTCTCTCTAGACTTTCTGACTAGACATTCCAGAGCGAGTTGCTGGATGGATCCCAGACCTTGTTTTCCCAGGCTGGTTGTTCTGCTTTCGATTCCCACATTCTTCACTTTTCCGAGGCATTCTATTTTTCTTTTGCAGATGTACAGGTTGTATTTTGCTAACTTGACACAGTTCTAGACATTTCTGAAAAGAGAGAACCCCAGTTGAAAAAATGCCTCCACATTGGCCTGTGGACAAGCCTGTGATACTGTTGTCTTCACTGATGAAGGGTCCAGCTCAGTGCAGTCAGTGCCACTCCTGAGCAGGTGTTTCTGGGTGCTATGAGAAAGCAGAGTAAGCAAGCCACAGAGAGCAAGCCAGTAAGCAGCATCCCTCCATGGCCTCTGCTTCAGGAACCCTTGAGAGTTCCTGCCCTGGGTTTCCACAGTGATGGACTTCCAAGTTCTAAAATGAAATAAGCTTTTTCCTCCCCATGCTGCACTGGGTCAACAGTACTTTATCATAGCAATAGAAACCCTAACTAAGGCAGTAGATGTGATAGATTAAAAAAAAAAACCTATGTGTGGATATTTTCAAAATAAGCTAAACCTATACTCCATTATCTTTCTTAGTTTTCGGTTGGATGAGTCAGTCATGAAGAGCTATGTAAACAAAGACATTGCTGCAAAGGTCATGTTGTTAGCAACAGTGAGGAAACTCCCAGGTGCTGTCACTATATTTCCTAGATCCACCCATAGAACATGTGAGTTGTTTGGAAGATAGGGAGAAGGTTACCCCTCCTTCTGGAAGTCAGCAGATAGTGAAGCCACTTTAAAATGGAAAATAGGTACTACTTAATAGGCAGGCTGAAATGGTTTCCACATGTCTGGTCAACTCTTCCCAAAGCAGAGTCAACTGTTCAACCTCCCCAATCTGAAGCACGTTTCCTACCAGCACTCTGTCATCTTCCACATCAGCAACTAAGATTAGCAATTAAGTCAGTTCCCGCTTCTGTCCTGTCCTCTCTCCCCATCTCTTCCCCACTCTTTGGCTTGTTATATTCCTCAGACTGTCTTCCAATTCATGATCTTCCTCCAACCGGTGTCAAGTGCTGGGACAACATATATGTGTCATCCACCTGCTACTTGAAATTTTCTAGTGTCCTGAGAATGCAGAAGAATTACTATAACAAGATGCACTGGGTTCTTCAGATGTGCTTGATTTCCTTCCGTTTCCTCTTCCCCTTCCTCCTTCTCTTCCCTCCCTCCCTCCTCCCTCCTTCCTTCCCTGCAGTGTCTTTCTATGTAACTATGGCTGGACTGGAATTTGATATGTATACCAGGCTGTTCTGAACTCACAGATCTATCACTACCTCCCAAGGTCCGGACTTGAGGGTGTCGCAAGCATGCCTTTCCCTTGAACTCAGGTTCCTCATTCAGCATTATTATCCTTATGGCATGATAGGAAGAGCCAAGGGATGGAAGTCACTGCGCAGCCTTCCAGTCACATCAATACCTCGGATAACGAAATAAGGCATCTTCAGTGTCATGTGTACTCAGGCAGTGACAACAATACACCTTTGACTACAATAGTGATAGCAGTTCACAGCAAGGTGGCAGGGACTAGTGTGTACTCTTATATGTAGTTTCAACTCCTAAGTCTATAGTTACTCTCTGTCAATTGTGGTCTGAAAAAAGAAAAGTGGAAAATCTTAGAGAAAACGAAGTCACACATTACAATGACATGGCACACTCTGAATACTGGGGTGAAGATTAACACTGATCCGCCTCTGCCCTGTTTGTGAATCACCTCTTCTTGTAGAGCATCCATGCACTACACTAGCTGCCCACTACTCCCTTAGTGTCTTAGTTTATCTTACTTACTACCTTAGTACTGTAGAACTAGCATCCGATGACCCCTGGGAGGAAGCCCAGTGTCCCCAATGCCAACCTCACATGAGTCTGTTGTTTCATCGATTATCCCCGTTTTATATTTGCCTGCATACGGTTCAGTATTTATTTTATCCACAGTTGCAGGCATTTTGTCGGTCTTGGGACGTGAGACTATTGCCTCTTCCGATTCATAATGTTGGAGCAGGACTGACCTAAGGAAATGCATTTTCAAGCAGCCATGTATGAATGCATAGATCTTGACTCACTATCACTTGCTTTATCTCTACAAAAAGTCTGTCTTAACCAGGCCTCCGAGGACAGTCAGGTTGGCTTCCCCTTTGCCCACTGTGATGAAGAGACAATGGCTTTTGATGCTTTTAACACTTAGAGATAAATCAAGGCTATCACTTCTGATGCAGATCTCTGCTGCCCTCCGGTCAGTCCCCTAAGGTAGCCCATCATTTCTGCTACATTTGTGCTATTTGTGGGGAACGAGAATTTCCCTGTAGTGTGTATGTGATTTCAGGGCAAAATTGGGTTTGAGCAAAAGCTTAACTGTGCCTAGTTACATAGGGGAAACCTCGAGTTTTTTCAAGAGGAGGAAAGATGTGGGTCTGAGAGGAACTTGTTCTTTCTTTTTTTTTTTTTTTTTTAGATTTATTTATTTATTATATGTAAGTACACTGCAGCTGTCTTCAGACACCCATATGAGGGCATCAGATCTCATTGTAGATGGTTGTGAGCTACCATGTGGTTGCTGGGATTTGAACTCATGACCTCTAGAAGAGTAGTCAGTGCTCTTAACCGCTGAGCCATCTCACCAGCCCGAACTTGTTCTTTCTTAATTTGGGAAGTTTGATATCTAACAGGCTTTGATTTTATCAGTGTCCTGAACCCAGACTGCCCAGTTCCCGCTGAAACATACATACCCTTCTCCTAAAGTGACCCCAAAACACAGACGGGAAACAAAAAGTTTTGTGTGACATCCTGACATTAAATAACTATGCTGTTTAAAAGATAATTTCTTTTTTTCTTTTTTCTTTTTTTTTTTTTTGTTTGGTTTTTTCGAGACAGGGTTTCTCTGTGTAGCCCTGGCTGTCCTGGAACTCACTCTGTAGACCAGGCTGGCCTCGAACTCAGAAATCCACCTGCCTCTGCCTTCCAAGTGCTGGGATTAAAGGCGTGTGCCACCACCGCCGGGCTAAAAGATAACTTCTAAATTATTTGCTTACTTTTTTTTTTTAAGGCAGAATCTCATGCAGCTTAGGCTGGCCTCGAAATTCATAAGAAGCCAAGGATAGACTTAAACTCTTATTCCTCCAGGCTCAGCCTCCCAAGTGCTGCTATTACAGGGATGTGTCACCATGGTAGTCTTTTAAATTTTAGTTTTATGTAAGACAGCATCTGTGTTTGCAGCCCTGGGAGTCCTGGAACACTCTATATAGCCGACCCTGGCCTTGAACTCACAGAAACCTGCTTGTCTCTTCCTCTGAGTGCTGGGGCACTATGAAGTCTGTCTTAAAATTAGATATTTGTCTGTGGATTAATCATACATTTATTGGTGTCCACTCGAGGCCAGCTTTGCATTCAGGCTGAGCGCCCCTGCGGTAGTGGCAGATGCTTCTCCCCTGCCTTCATTGGCTTACTGTCAGTGGTGGTGGTGAAGTGACTTCCCTTCTCATGGACAGTGAGCACAGTGGCTTCAGACTGCATTGCACTGTCTCTCCGGTACCTGACAGGTAGTGTAGTGCTTGACAGTGTGGAACACCTCCCTCTTAGCCTTAACCCTAGCGTCAGCTGTGTTTAAGATGCCAGTGCCTGAGCCTACATCCAGCTGCGTTTGTTAGTGTCAACTGGGGTGGAGGAAGACTGCCAGTCGGCCGTCGGAGTTGCAGTCTGCCTGCTTTCTGCGCGGTCCGAGGCTCTGTCTTCCGGCAGGCGAAGCCAGGGGATTCAGAGAATCGTTCCTCAGCCTCTAGGTGCCGCGCCTGTCACCCCGCGAGGCGCAGACCCGCGTGGGCTACGGTCAAGGCCGGCCCGGGCCCCGCCCCTCGGGGCGGCTCTGCGCATGCTCGGCGGTGCGGCCGGCAGCGCGGGCGGCGGCGACCTGGAGACCCCCGAGGGATGGAAGCGCCGGCGCCGGCGGAGGCGGCGGGATGCGAGGAGCTCGGTGGGTGTCTGTCCTGCCCGACCTGGACCCAGGGCGTGGGCGTCTCCTGCGTTCGCAACGAGGGCGCGCGGGCCTTCGCGTCTGCCGCGGCGGCATCCGGGCTCCCGGTGTCTCGCGCGCCTGGCGGGGGCGTCCCTGCGCGCGCACTGAGCACTAGGGTGGCGGGATGGCGGGGTGGCATGGCGGGGTGGGGTGACGGGGTGACGTGGTTTGCAGAGACCCCAGGCAGAGGTTGGTGGGTCCCAGGATCCTGCCTCGCGTGAGTTCCTCTAGGGCCAGCACAAAACAGTGATCCCCAGGCCTGGCGGGGCCTTGCAGGTCGCTGCACCGTGTGTGAGTGTCTGCCTGCCTTTGAGTCGTCAATCTTTGTATGGCTGTCATTCTGTCCATCTGTCTGTCCACGGGCCTGTGCTTGAAGCACTGTGCGTCAGCGCGGGGAGTTGCCCTGTTTGTCCACGTCAAAGGGAGGCGGGAGCTGCTGCCACTCTGTTTTTTTCCAGGATGCTTCAAGGAAGTTACCATTGTTTTTTTCTAAGCCGGGATCTCAACTCTGGGCTTCTCATTTGACTCCTCGATGCCCAGCTGTTCTGAGACTGTTGCTGGCTGGAGAATAGGACATACTTGGGCTCTGACCGGCCCTGAGCGCTAAGTTTCCATGGTTTTGGAAGGCTTGCTTCTGTTTACTGCTGTCAGAAAGAAAACAGAAGTCAGGATCAGGATAGAAAGATGTCCTCCCAGCAGCACACTGTATTAAGGAATATTTCTTGAAGAAAGAGATTAAATTAAAACATACTTTGAAGTAATTCACAGTGTGGCATTCCTGAAATAATGTGCCAGCACTTCATGGTTGTTTTCAACAAAGGTAGTGACAACAAAGGTAGAAACTGTAAGTCTAACTTTTACTGAGAACAGACTGACAAGCAGGGTGCTGTATACTATGCTAGCCAATGTCTACTTCATCCTCTCAAGAAATCAGGGAGGCAAGTTCTCTTGTCTTGCAATTGATCTCACTAAAGGCAGGGCCCTGTTACTACAAACTCAAGTTTATGTGACTTTTCAGTTCATTGATAACCCATGTTGGTGATCGGTGAGGAGATTGGTAGGAGCAGGAAAGTATATTATCATTAACACATATAAAGCTGGTGTGGCAACGGTAAACACTTGCAATCCCAGTGTTCATGAGGCTGAGGTGAGTGGACTGTCAGCCTATGCTACACAGTGAGTTTTAGGCCAGTGTGGTCCACACAGTGAGGTTCTGACTCTACCCCTGCCCTTCAGAAAAGTTTTATCTTTTCACTCAGCAATTTTATGTGTAGAATATTTCTCAAAGAAGTAAATCATGCAATTAAACTACTGTGTCAGGCTGAGAGGATGATTCAGTGGATAAGAGCGTTCCCATGCAAACCTGATAACCTAAATTCGGGCTCCCAGATCCCATGTTAAGGAGTGGAACATGGGAGTCTGTCATCCCTGTACAGTGAGATGGAAGACAGAGGCAGGGGAATCACCCATGTGCTTGAATGCCAGATGCAAAGCACAGCAGTGGAGACAGAGAATCCCTGCTTCGAGCAAGGTGGGAGGGAGAATAGAGTCCCCAGAGTTAGTTAGTATCTGACAGACTCACACACATGCTACAGCACAAGTGCTTCCACAGAGACATCATACACACAAATGTCTGCCAGATGACTTTCATTGCAGCATTTGTAAGAGTCAAGGTAGTTATTGTCCAAGTGTCTGATGAAAAGCCACGAGCTATGATGTCATTTAGTTGTTAAAAGTGAAACATGCTTATCATGTGTCATCTGTTAACTGGAAAAGCTCACTGGTTCCATCCTCCCAGCCCTCCTCTTTTTGCATTTTTGAGACAAGGTCTCACAGTGTAGCTCAGGGCACAGGATACATCATGAAAAAAGGACCATCCCCCCAACCTCCAACCAGTCAAACAACCCATCAGGGTGCTGCTTCCTTGGCCATTGTATTTAGTAAGCAGACACAGAAGGTGAGCAGCAGAGGAACCTCAGGTCATTATACGGCCTGTCCAGTGAAGGCTGCTATACAAGGAGGGGCAGTGTAATGTGAAGGGGGGGATGAGCTGAACCTTTACAGTGACTTGACTGACTTAGGTTTATTTGTATTTTTGAGACAGGGTCATACTAGGTAGTCCTGGCTGTCTTAGAACTCACAGACCTGCCTGCCTCTAGAGTGCCAGGATTCAAGGGTGGGCCCTGTGAGTTAGGTTTTAAAAGGGCTGTGGGGGAGGGGAGGGGAGTCTAGCTAAGCTGCTAGCGTGTTGGTCTAGTCTGCCTTAAGCTCTAGGTTTGATCCCCATCCCTGCATCAACTGGGCATGGTGGTACAGAGCTCAGGAGGTAGAGGGAGGAAGATCAGAAGTTCAGGGTCAACCTCTGCTACATAGTAAGTTTGAAGCCACCTGGTCTACATGAGACCTTGTTTAAAAGACCAGAAACACTACAAAAAAATGTGCTTATGGTGGTTTCCATGTGACAAATGCACTTTAGAACAAAAGTAGGAACTGGAGGGCATTCTGCAAGCTCAGGAAAGAGGCTGGCATGTTCTTCAGGCCAGCTTGGTGGCAGCGATGGAACCAGAGAGAGGTGGTTAGACCATGGATGATGTAGACCAGTGTGATTTCCAGACTGGGTGAAGGCAGGCAGGATGGCTACAGGGACCCGAATGTCTGAAGACTGAAGGTGCCTTGGGCTGAGGGCTTACGACAGTTTTATAACGTGTCCCGCCTTTGATGTTTCCCTTTTTAAACTCACTTCTGATGACAAGTTTTTGGCTGACAAGATGACTCTCCACTTGATTTAGACCATGTGAGGCCCTGTGCCTTTCTCTGTGCTCTCACATTTATGGTTATTCACTTGAAGTGAAGCCAGTTGCCGTGTTGGGTGGACACTTAGGCAGCCCAATGACAACGTTCACGGGGCATAGCCCAGAGATAGTGGCCATGGGGTGCAGATCAGAGGCCTCCTAACACAACCCAACCATAGAAGTGATCCCTGAAAGCCTAGACCTAAGAGGCGACTTATTCAGGTGGGTGAAGTCACATAGGTTTGGAGAGGAAGATGATTTGGTTTAGAGCTGTTCATGTGTAGAGCCACTGGAAGGTGAGGTCTAGGGTGGAAAGTCTGGAAGTTGTCAGCACAAATGTAGCCCTGAAGCTGTGGGGAAGGCAGGGAAGGAAGAAGAGGAGAGGAATGGAGGGAGGAAGAGAAAGAGAAGGAATGCAAAATACCCTGAACTGTTACTGAGGTAGATTCAGGATGGTGAGGTAGTTAATGTTTTAGAAAGCACTGTTACACTGTTACTTAGGCTGTTTGGGTTTGTACAGTGGCTGAGTGTTACGTAATGTAGAAGGCCGTTTAACATTGACCATCTGGGGAGAGCTCCACTGGAGACAGAGAAGGGCTTCTTATACTCAAAAGCCATTGGGGTTTCTAGCCTGTTTCTTACATTCTGTTTCCTCAACCACAGGAATAAAGTAGTCTGCTTTTATGATCATGGTTCATAGGTTTGGGTGGCAACATTGTGCTATTTTTCATAAAAGAAATGATGTCCACCATATTTTATTCCCATTGCCAATATGTAAGTGGTTTCTTATATTGCAGGAATATTAAGAGCAATATATAGCATTACTGAATATTTTTTAATATTTTCATAGGAAGGAAAGGATAGAGATAGGATAGAGATAGAGATAGGATAGAGAAAGGATAGGAAAGGATAGGGTCCATCTTCACCAGGTTAGCTGGTTCTCACTTTTGTATGTTTTTTACACTCCATTTCCACTTTACTTTTTAAAACATCACGGTATCGTGTGAGTACATGGTCACTCTCCTGACTCATCAGATGACTGCCCTTGCCTGCAATCACACTGTGAAGGCAGGGTTGTATTTTCTAGGGTGGGTATGGCGTAGTGAGCACAGTAAGTTACTTATTGCCGTATACTTAGCAGATTTTAAGAATTTATGTTCCAGCAAACATCTTAATTAGTAGCTTTCCAGAAGTAGAATTACTGGAAGAGAGTAGTGAGCACTGTAAGACTTTAGTATGTGTTACTAAATTTGTCAGTCTTTAGCTACTCCTGGAGCTGATTTCAGGGTAGACAATTGAGGCTGAAACAAAAGTTGAGGTGACAGAACAGAGCATTTGTATTCACCCTAATTTAAGCTTCATTAGTTGTGCATACATTGCATTATATATTAGGTGTATAATATTTAATTGACTGTTTTTGGTACATGTTAAACACTTGTAAATAGAAATAATTATACCTGAGTAGTTTGAAATCCACTGCTTAATAGTATTTTAGCAGGAATCATTAATTTTATCTGTTTTACCACAGCTTTTATAAGAATAGTCTAATTTATTGCTTGGCCAAAAATTACACAAAACCTTCAGCAAATAACAGACTATGTGTAAACTGCATATGCTCATGTAATTTTTAATTATTTTCTGTAGAGTATTCAAATGTTATTTCATGTATTCTTAATTCTGTTAAATCTTTTACCATGTTGGATCTTTAGATATCATTATCATCATGATTATTATTAGAAGATTAATTTACTAATTCATATAGTGTGCAAATGCAGCTCAGGGTACAACCTGTGGAGCCAGTTCTCTCCTTCTATCGTGCAGGTCCTAGGAATCAAATTCAGGTCTTCAAACTTGGTAGCAAGCATCCTTACCGACTGAGCTGTCCCTCTGGATTTCCTTAAGTGTGATTTCTGTATTAGTTTCTATTTCTGCTTCCTTTTAGTTGGTATAACATCCCATCTTTGCAAAATAAGTCTTATTTGGACACTTTGTAGCTCCAAAGTGATTAGTATCACTTAATTTCTTGTCAAATATTTGTACTTCAAAGTCTCAGGAAGTATAATTTGTAACATTGACTAGCGGGTAGAACTGCTGCTGGTGGCTCATGTGCTTGGAGGGGCTCCATGCTTCATGCCTGCTGTCTCATTTTATCCTCTAGTCCTCTGAGAGGTGGAAATTGTGAGTTTTGTCATGTATATAACAGAGGCCTTGGGTAGGAGGTCATCCAGCTGACTTCATACCTCTGCTTAAAACTCTCCAGGAGCCACTGCCTACATGAGGTTGGTCTCTGAGTCTTTGCAGTGTGTGTGTCCCAGTAAATACACCTTGGATTTCAGGTAACTAGTATGGGAAACAGGCTGTAAAGCACCCTACTTTTTAAATTGATTATCTGGTCAGCGGACAGTATGTTGAACTCATGAGATTAAACATAATGCACTATTACATGTCCTCTCAGAGCAGGCAGAGGTTCAGGCCTGGCGTGTGCTGTACGGTCTCCTGACCAAAGCCAGAGTTAGTGCTACGGTGTCAATGTAAGAAGACACCACTGTGTCTTCTAGAGGGTCGAACGCAAGACCGTATTCATGTATTTACATACTACATCCTGAAATTCAGAACAAAATACAATTGCACAAATTATACTTAGTGATGCATGGAGTTGCTGAGAGTTATAAGTGGCTGAGTTTGTTTATAGCAGATATCATTCTTAGAGGTTCTCGTTCAAGTGGGATATCAATGAACATTTCAAGTTGTAGCGTCTTAGATACAGCTTTCCAGGTGTTATCATTTGAGTATTTTTAATTCTTTGGGTTTGAGTTACTTTGTGACATTTAGGGTAATATTGTTCTAGAACTTGACCCTATTTTAACTATTCTTAATTTAGTTTTTAAAAAAAAAATATATATAGTTAAATATATGTATTTATATAAACTCATAACTATATAGTTAAAGGATACACACACACGTACGTACATACATACATACATATATATATACACACATACACACACAAACACACACACAGAGACACACACACACACAAACACACACACACACACACACACACACACACACACACACACATTGTGGAATGTCACTCCAGGTAATGAACTCTGAAACAAGGGGAAGTCACAGGGACTTTTCAGCTGCTTTTACACACCATTTAAGCACAGGGGCAGGAATCAGCTACTTGCGCATCATCCTGCTGAGTTCTGCTTCTGTGGCAGAGTCAGAGTAATACATAAATGTAGACTTGTGAGTTCCTAACTTGTTAAGTACTTTTCTCTCAGCTTCAACTTTTACAAATGAATTCTTTTAAATCTTTTTATGAGAAGGTTAGAAGAGTGTCCTGGAATAATTAACTTATTAAGATATTTGAGGGTTAAGAAAATTGATTGAAGGCAAAGAAATACAGAAAAAGATTTTTCAGTAAGTTATGGCTCATGTTTCACAGACTGCTATAACATCGAGAATGACTTTTGAACCTCAGAAAAGTCAGTTGCTAAACAACCTCCATTAGGAGGGAGAGCCCAGCCGACCTGTATGTGGGAGTCAAGCGAGCATTGTGATGCTGATTTAAAAGCCAACCATAAATCGGAAAACTGCTATTTACAGCAAATACTTGGAGACTACAGTCTCAGGTTTTATCTAAAACAATACTGAAGATATATTCACTGCCTTTACCAATACAAGCAAACTTCTCATTCAGAGTCGACACACTTTGAAAGTTGTGAGAGAACTTACCTTTTCCTTGACTTTTCATGGCTGCTGTGATCTCTCCGGCAGCGGGCTTCAGATAATTATAGATGGTTAAGGTTTTGAAGTGTTGGTAGTGATAGCTATCTTTATGGAGAACATAGTGAACTCACTATGGCATAGCACAGGGCAGAGATGAGAAAGTGGGTGTAACTGGTAGTTTGGACAAGCTAAGCTGATCAAAGTGGATGATGTCAACGGTCCACGGCAGCAGGGTGCACTGGCTTATAAAACCAAAGCTGATGAGAAGAATAGGGATGGCTGATGTGGGCTCACTAACTTCCCCAGAAGTCATCTGTTGGTCCTGTGCAGTACCTCAGGAACTGATTTTACATGGAGATAGGACCTGATGTAGAAGGCAGTGTGGCTGTGTTCTTACAGAGAGGCAGACTTGGGCACAGAGTCAGTTATGGGGGAATGTAACATGAACATGAAAATGGCCACATATGAGATGAGGCAGAGGCCAGAGCCTTCCCAGCCCCTGGAGGAACCTGCTTCCCCAACACTCTATCTCAGGCTTCTGGATCTTTGTGATGATGGATTTCTGTTATCTTAAGTCCTTTTATGTTACAGTGACCCTCGTAAAACTCCAGTGATGGTTTTGTAGGGAAACAATGGTATTGTTTTGGGTGGGGCATAACAAAAGGAAGCAGGATCTGTGCTAAGATGAGATACATATACCTGATCCTAATGTGTATGGGGCACAGCATCGAGGGTGGACAGGAGCACAGCATGGAGAGGACAGGGGCACGGCATGGAGAGGACAGGAGCACGGCGCAGAGAGGACAGGAGCACAGCATGGAGAGGACACAAGCACGGCGTGGAGAGGACGGGAGCATGGCATGGAGAGGACAGGAGCACGGCATGGAGTGGACAGGAGCACAGCATGGAGAGGACAGGAGCACGGGATGGAGAGGACAGGAGCACGGCGCGGAGAGGACAGGAGCATGGCATGGAGGGTGGACAGGAGCAGCATTAGGATCTGTCAAGAGTAGGAAGTAGGAGACGAGGAAGAGTCAAGGGGGAGATCTCTTTCAATGTGATCGTCTTGAAGTGCTAAGAGAGAGGTCTAGTCTTCAAGTTAGCAGTTCAGGGCCAGGAGGCAGGAAAGGAATTTTAGTAGTAGAGGACTAAGGGGCAGCCTTGTCAAAGATTGCTTCTAGAGGAGAGCTAGGCAAAGCAGCGGAGAGGCTCCTCACACCCTCATTGTGTCGGGTATGCAAGAGGGGGGCATGGGAGCAGAGAAGAGGCTTGTGTGGGGAAGAAAGTGGCACTGGGGGGAAAGTAGGGGAATGTAGGGGAGCAGAAATCAACAAAGACCAAGTATGCATGAATATACAAAAGCCAGTATTTTGTATACTAAACTTTGAATGAAGACTGAGTCCTTGGAGAATAATGTAGTGGTGAGTCCTTCCTGAAGAACCTGCTGGGACTGTGTGCTCAGAGTGAGTCCACAACACATCAGGGTCACAAGGCTTTACTCCCAGCTGCAGCCCAGGCATACCAGGTCAGAAACTTTGGGGTGGAGCATGTCAGTTTGTTAGCAAGCCCTACCTGGCCTCGCTGAGACAGTCTAGTTGGTGTAAACTTCTGGATGACTGAGTGACTGAGGAGACTGTCAGAGAACAACAGGATGTTGCTGTTGGCCATAGGTCTAGCTCCTAAGGTGCAAACGGAGATGTGGTGAGAAGGACGTATACAGAAAGTAGTACAAGTGAAAGCAGAATGCAGGCTAGCAGCAGAAGGAAGGAGGCCGTGGCTGTGTAGTGTGCCTGATTTTCTTCCTTGCTGTGACAAAATGCACTGCAGGAACCTATGTCTTTGCTACAGTCCATCATGGCAGGGGGATCATGATGGTGGATGGGACATGACTGAGGTGGCCCTGAGCTAGCATGAAAGAGCTGCTAGCTCACGTCTCAGTGGATCAGGAAGTAGAGACAGGACAGAAAGGCTGGACTGTGACCCTCAAGGCCTGCCCTGCCTAGAGACTCACTTCTAGCTAGGCTCCACTTGGAAAGATCCGCAGCCTTCCTACTGGGGACCAAGTGTTCAAACACATGAACAATGGATACTTTGTGTTTGAACTGTAGCATACAGGTGGCAGAGATTGTACAGCACTCAAAATTGTCACAGCAGGTGCTTGGAAAGATGTTTCAGCTGCTGAGAATACACACTGTTCTTGCAAAGGACCTGAGTTTTGTTCCTAGTACCCACATCAGGTGGCCTACAACTACCTGTAGTTCTAGTTCCAAGAGATCTCATGGTTCCTTCTGGACTCTGCAGACACCTGCACTCATACTTGCACAGACTTTCAGTCAGACACACATAAACACATGATTTAAAAATCTAAAAGCTGTCTAGATAGTAAAAAGCTAAGGAGAGGGAGGACTAAGGACATTCTAAAAGACACAGTGACAGAGGTGATTAGCAGAACAGTCCAGGTAAATGGAGTCTGCCCTTGACTGCCTGTCCTGAAACAGTTCAGAGGAGTTAATTGGTACAGCTTCAGAAGTTAGAACTCTAATGTGGAATTTCAAGAGGCCTCTCTAGTTCTTAGGAAGAGTGCTGCCATAGGGTAGACTGAGGTCATGTGCTTGCTCTGCAGTAACTCATGGACCTGAGTCTGGTACTGCCATAGGGTGGACTGAGGTCATGGAAGCGAGTCTGCATTTGGGAGGAAAAAACAAACAGTTGCAGCAAATGGTGAAAGTTAGAGAAAGTCTGCAAAGAATGCACCAAGTGTTAGTACTAGTCTTTCTCCCTTTGGCAAATTTAAACCTGAAATTATTCTAAAATGAAGAGTTTGAAGAGCGAGGTTGATCATTTCTAGCTATAGTTACTCACCCCCCTGGCATGCGTACCGTGAGTGGGAGATGAATGTGTTTAACTTTAAAATCTCTGTATTGCAGTTTTGATGAACTCAGATTTAATGATACTTTTATTATAGTAAGAGGACAGTGGTGAACGGCTGCATGAAAATATCATTAGGAAGAAGAGGACATTTTGATATTAAAATTTTAACATTGAGATGGATGTAATTTTAAGTACTTAAAAATGTGATTATTACTTAGCTGTTACAGTATGATTTGAAGCTGGCTAGATATAGAAAATATATTTGATTATTTTTTCACATTTCTTGGCCCATAAAGCTCATGTGGGTAAAACAAGAACTGTTTTCTATATTACTTAAGCTTCTCCCTCTGCACTGTATAATTCAGATAGAACATCCAGAAAGTAAGTCTCATTGTTTCTTTGTGATAATATCAAGACTCACAGGGGCTAAGGTGAGCTAAGATACTCAGCTGCTGTGAATACAAATACAGTGTGTGTGTGCGTGCGTGTGTGCGCGCGTGTTCACAGAGAGAATATATGCTTGCATCTGTGTGTATGTAGGCCTGAAGTGGAACTTGAATATCTTGCTAGGCTGTTCTCTGCTTTATACATTGAGACAGGGTCTTTCACTGAATCCAGTTTGTGATATCTTACTAGTATTGTCTGCCTGTCAGCTTGTCTGTCTCTGCCTCCCAAGTGCTAATGTTACAAGCAGCTGCCATGGCTTCCTAGCTTCTTTGTGAGTATCAGGGATCAGAACTCAGGTCCTTAAACTGAGTGTTAGATGTTTTATCCAGTGAGCCATCTCTCTAGCCTGGTACAAGTCATAGCCGTATGTCACTTTTACGAGCAGTGGCGCAGGACTGTTTTATTCTGTTTTGTAGATATGGACGTGATGAGACCCTTAATAAACGAGCAGAATTTCGATGGATCGTCCGACGAGGAGCAGGAACAGACGCTCCTGCCTATGCAGAAGCACTACCAGCTCAATGGGCAGCATGGGATTTCGTGAGTGTCAAGGGTCATGGGTCCTTGACTGTTATTACAGCGTGCCTTTCTCAGCCTCTCATAGGTCTGAGTGGTTTATGACTAAGAAGATTAAGGAGTCAGACTCCTCGATGCAGACTCTCCTTCTGTGAGAAAGGGACACTAGGCTATTGAACATCATGGGGATTTCCTTAATACTGATAGATATCAAATGCTGTATCCCTCAGAGAAAGATCTCAGAAGCGGGAGGGAGCTTGTGGGAGTGGGGAATGGCTTGTGCAGTCTGAGGAGGAGACAAGCTACAGGGGGAATGTTAGAAAAACCTGATTTGTTATCTTATAGTCATTACATTGTCTTAATAGTAATTGATGACTAAACACAGTCACATGAAATTTGATCAAGAGTATAAAAAAATAAACAACCACAAAACAAGTAATTCTAGGAAGATATTCTTGTTCCATAAGTTTGAATTTTGTAGTCTTCTTAATTTTAGTTCGTTTCTTCTTGGTCATGGAGAGTAACTCCAGCAAAGTAGAACCTTCCAAGGTCAAGTCCTGAGGGAGCTCTGATGATGTAAATTGTTATTTCACCTGAGGATAGCTTTAAAACCTGTATACATAGTTTTCATTGATGATCCCCATTTAGGGTGACAATCACAGATCAAATGTTTAGAACTGTAATTAGACAGTACAGTACAAGTTGTTTTATCTTACCAGTCAGACCTTCAGTATTTCTGATACCACAGCAGCAAAGTATCCTACGAGAAGATTGCTATTCCACATGCACAACACTTTCACTAAACATTTCACTTGATTTCCACAATAAATCTCTGTGCTTGTTTCTGTCGAGTGAAGATAGGACTGGACCCTAGGGCGATGGGCCCTAGGGTGATGGAGCCTAGGTTGACTTGGTGCTGCTGCTGCTGGGATGGGAACCATTCTTTGGTGTGTGGGTCCCTAGGTTGAACGCTTAAATCGTAACTTATGATTTTCACTTCCCAGATTCGTGCAGACCTTGATGCATCTTCTCAAGGGGAACATTGGAACTGGCCTTTTAGGGCTCCCTTTGGCAATAAAGAATGCGGGCATTGTGGTAAGGCTGTCTGTGCCCTCCGCCCCAGATACAGTTGTTTGTCTGCAAAAATGACTTCTCGATACCATATTGCCTCATCTAATATAAGCTGGTCAGGTGACATGTAGGTGGCCATTGGCTATTGTCCTGATACAGTTATGTGAACTGTAATCATGGTACCTATCTCAGAGTGATGTTTACTGTTTTCATTTCTATGTGATTACTTATTTTAATATTTAACAACAACAACAAGTTCTCAAACCTAACAAAACTTTCTGAAGATGGGTTTGTCTCTTTTGATATCAGGGGCTTAAGCCATAAGCCCATAGTGACTAATGTATTAAGGGAATGGATTATTTTTATGGTGTAACTTTTTTAGTATCTCAGAGTCAGAATAAGTTTGTATGCAGCATTCATATCTAAGAAAAATAGTTGAAATGAGTAACAGTGTCTTTTAAAGACAAATATCAAAGGGTGTTAGAGACCTCTACTATAATTACAGCATTTGAAAACCTTGTTGAGGCAGATTCATGGAGGGAGTAAATTAGACATAATTGGTTTAAAATGCATTGGTTTCCATAGAGATTGTAGCTTCCCCCACCCCCGCCCCGTGTTTAACAGTCCTGTCTGTGAGTAGTATAGAGTTTCAGTTGTCTAGATAAGCTTTGCCTAGTTCTGTTACCCTGCTGTAACCCAGGCACCACTGAGTTTGGCGAGGAGTACACACTTGAAACTTCTCATGAATCACTTTTTGAAACAATTATTTCCTAACTGCTGTTCCTTACACACACGTTCAGGCTCTCTAAGAGTAGTCTAGAGAAGGGTAATGACCTTTCTTCCTTCCTTTCTTCCTTCCTTCCTTCCTTCCTTCTATCTTTCCTTTCTTCCTTTTTTTGTTTACATAGGGGTGTAAGTGTGTATTATGCCCGTGAGACACTGACACTATAGGTTTGTCCTGTTCTGAATGTGATGGTTTTTTTTGTTTTTTTTTTTTGTTTTTTTTGTTTTTGTTTTTTTTTTTTTTTGCGGAGTGTCTGTACTCTGTAGCACAGGCTTCAGTTGCACAGTCAACAAGATAGCATTGATGTCTAAAATATCACCTGAAGTAATTTTTATGTACTAATGGTTTTCATACCTGTGATGATTTAATCAGTGGATCAAACAATCTTTTCATTGTAAATAAATTGTCCATTGACTCACTGCTTGTAAGTTCACTTTTGTTTTAAAAAATGAATGTTTAAATCTTCATATTTTCTTCTCCACAGCTTGGACCAATCAGCCTTGTGTTTATAGGGATTATTTCCGTCCACTGTATGCACATATTGGTACGTTGCAGTCACTTTCTATGTCAGAGGTAAATGTGGACTCATTAAGTCTATCTGATTAACTGTAAAATTTTGTGTTTGCTTACAGCATTGTTGTCTCCTGTATCTTTGCCTCTAGAGATCGTATTTCCTCCCACTGCATAGGCACAGCTAAGATATTGACCATGGGACAGGTTAGCATTTTCTATACTTAAGTTAGTCAGGATCTGGTCCCAGTTGTCCCTTTGTGTTTCTAGAGAATTGGTTCAGGATGCTCATGGATACCTACAGGTGTTCAAGCCCCTCACATAAAATGGTGAAACCTCTGCACAACCTTTCAGATGCTACAGTCATCTTTCATTCAGTATAAATGCCAGGAACATTATTATTCTATACTGTTTACCAGATAGTAATGAGGAAAATATATTTGTAATGTAGTCAACACTGACATATTTTTTTTCTTAAACTTTTCGTATGCAATTGGTTAGCCCACACATGAGGAATTTGTGGGTATGGAGGGATGAGTGTAGTTTCTTTTTTCTTTATAATCTTTATCATTGTCTATATGTATATCATGCATGTATGTCGGCACATGTATGCCACTGTACACACATGAAGGGGAGAGGATAACTATGTGGCATCAGTACTTTCCTCGACTTCATGGAGCCTCTGGGCTTGACCTCAGGCGGTCAGGCTTTTGTGACAGGTGTTTTAGCTCCGGAGTCATCATGCTGGCTCGTGACTACAGACTACTAGGGGGATGGTGGGTTCTTTGATTTAGTAGAAGAGGAATGGGAAGGTGGAAAGGGGGCCAAGGAGCTGTGCACGGAATGACAATGCCAGCTCTTCAGGTCATCAGCAAGTCAGTTGGGGTATAGTATCTTCAGTGATGGTTCCTGATGTATGGGCTGACGAACTGTCATAGAAATAATATATCCCCTTTTAGTTCTCTGTCACGAGATGCTTCTACTGGACAATAAATCAGCCTTTAGAAGTACTTCAGATTATAATGGATAAGTGGTCTGGACCCAACTCTTCATTAACTGTTCTTGAAACTGTTTATATCATTTATGTTATTTAAGTAATGCTGCGTACTCTAGAGAAGAAAATGGCATAGAGAATGGAGACATGAGACTGACGTCATGGAAATGTTCTGAATATTATACGAGACAGTTTATATGGAACTGTATAACAGAGCCTGGCACACTGTTACTCTGTGTGGTCAGGATGGAATAACCTTCAGAAGAACAGTATAGTTTGTGTTTTTAGATGCTTAAAATTTTTAAATCAATGAAGCACTAATGCAAATTTGTCTGAAACCTTCAGATAAGAAAACTTCAGCAGTGGATAAAACTTTGTATGCCGGTGATATTTTGAAATTTCTTGAGTGATGCTCGAGTACACTGATATTTACACTTTGAAAACAAATCTACTAATGTGCATCCCTAGGTTCACAAATTTATATTTATTTGATGCTATTTTCGTGAAATAGCCTTATAGACCAATTTAATACTTTTCTGTGTATATTTGTCATTAAATTTCAGGTTTAAGAAGTCAACATTGGGGTACAGTGACACCGTGAGTTTTGCCATGGAGGCTAGCCCGTGGAGTTGCCTTCAGAGGCAGGCAGCATGGGGGCGGTGAGCACTGGCCTTCCTTCTAACATCTTTGTGTCGAAGTTAATTCTATTTTTAACTATTTTCATCAAATCAGATATAACTCAAAGTATGACATAGTTGTGGGAACATAGTAAGTAGTCTTTACAGTTGGACAGACTCTAGTTCTAGTATTTACTAGTTTGCTGTTTTATGAGTTGATGACAGTTGACAGGATTCATCAATCAATCATGCAGTCTGACTGTGTGCTCTGTCCTTGTTCCAAGCCCAATATGTAGGATGTTGTACCTGGGGCCTGCCATGTTCAGATGCCATCACATAGATATCTGGCAACAGTTGTTCCCTCCTTCTACATAACTGCTTTATTTTCTGGACCTTTTCAGTGCATCTCACTAAAAAATAAAAACAAACTTACCAAAGAAGTCTCTAGAAGTTTGATTCATGTCTCCAACTCTTGCATTTTACTTCCTTATTATTTGGGAAGTAGTAAGTGTACTTACCATGTGTGCAAATGACCAGAGGCTGGCTGGGTAGAAACACACTGGCCTAGCGTGAGGAAGATCATGTCAAGTAGGAGGGGTAGATTTAGTTTAAACCATGAACCTTTCTTCAGCGCTAAGGCTTGAATGAAGATCTCTGGGCACACTTGGTGAAAGCCTCCACTAGGAGCCACACCACACCCCAAGTCTGAACATATTTCTGTAAAACTGATAAGCAGCCATTCTTACACAGCAGAATTGTTCAAGTAGGAAGTGATGTAAAAACCTTTGCCTTTAAACTGAATGAAGCATGCTTTACTGTTCTAGTCTAGACTGTGACATATGATCTTCATGGGAATCCAATGTTTAAGTGTTCATTATCTCAGGACGTAAAAGGAAAATGCTATTATAAAGTGTTTTAAAACAGTTAAGAAAAATGAGCTCTGCTGCCTGCTCAGAGCTCCCGTGACGCTTCCTGTGGGTCTGTGTTTTCAGGACCGTGGTTGACTTCTTTCTGGTGATAACACAGCTGGGATTCTGCAGCGTCTATATTGTCTTCTTGGCTGAAAATGTGAAACAGGTGAGTATGTCTCTGCTTTGTGACATTGCTTTCTTCCGATGCTTTGTTCATCACAGAGTGAGTGATGCCATGGTTGAGGATAAAGATGTTTCACTTGTGGTCATTTTTCATGTTCTCTCTTACAAGTTGGGTTTCTGATGCTATTGTTGTTGGTATTATCATGCCTGACATTACATCAATCATGGTTGTGCCTTTGGGCTGGTTTGTGGTACAGTGGTTCATTGTTTCTTGATTATTTCAAATTCAAATCTCAACAGTATGTGCATAGGTATTAGATATTCTTCACGTTGTTGATGTTCTTTAAAGGAGGCCTAAGATAGTATGGAGCAGCGGAAATCCTGGGGTTAAAAGAAGTGTTTATGCCTAAAGTTCAGTAATTGTTGCCAGTGTTTAAAAGGTTCTGAAATCACATGGCATCTTGCAGGCATTCCCGTGAACAAGATGCAGCAGCCTGTCTAGGCGCGTGCAGCATGACAGTAACGGAGCTAGTCATCCCATCCCCACCATGTTGACTTGCTTGTCTGAGTTGGTCTCATCTAATTCATGTTCATTTTGAACTTTTCTGTGTAGCTCAGGCTGGCCTTGAGCCTCCTGATCTCCTGCACTGCCTCCCAAGTGCTGGCCCACAGATGTGTACCACCACGGCTGGTCATTGCTGAGACTTTCCTAACTCTCCCAAGAGAGTTGCCAACACACCCTCTTTGAATCTAGGAATAGTGCCTGCAGTTTTGCTGAGAAACTGTGACACAGCATTAACTTTTACAATTATCCTGGAAGCTCTCTACTGCTCAGCCTTGTGTCTATGATTGACATCCCCTGAACTGCCTGGAGATTTTCCTGGAATGGAGCCCTTGGTCACAATTGCTCCCTTGTTCCCTACTGTGTTGTTTGTCAGTTGAGTACGGCCTTGGAATTGAGGATCTCAGTGCCTCAGTTTCCCAAGTGTTGGGTTCCTAAGTGTGTATCATCACACTTGGTTAGCCACCTCCTGGATCTGGTAACAGTTTTATCACTGGGTAGATCTCTCTCTCTCTCTCTCTCTCTCTCTCTCTCTCTCTCTCTCTCTCTCTCGGGGGTGGGGGGAGGAAACATTAAAGGCTTTGAATGACTTCTCTTATAAAACATCATCTGTTCCAGAGTTTAATGGAAATTTAAGTCATGAGAAGATGAGGTAGAAAAAGTTGCTCCCTGGGTGGTTGAAAAGAGAAATTGTCTTTTATAGCTAGAGGATGAAAGTCTTTTAGAAGCATAAAGGGAACTACGGAAAAAGACATGCAGTCAGACTTTAAAGAACAGCCCAAGGCAGCAGTGAGCACCCACATGGGCAGGGCAGGCAGCAGTCACAGAAGTGTGGAATTGGGAGTTGTCACTCTTGGAAGAAGTTTCCTTCCATTTGGTGGCTATGTACATTACTGCAAACACTGGTTACAACTCATTCCTCACCACTACCAGTATCACAGAGAAGCACTGTAGGATGACCTCACTGGTTACCAGTGTCACAGTGAGACACTGAGGGATGACCTCACTGGTCACCAGTGTCACAGGTAAGCACTGTGGGATGACTTCACTGGTTACTGCTGTCACAGTAAGACACTGTGGGATGACCTCACTGGTTACTGCTGTCACAGTAAGACACTGGAATGACCTCACTGGTTACTGCTGTCACAGTAAGACACTGGGATGACCTCACTGGTTACTGCTGTCACAGTAAGACACAGTGGGATGACCTCACTGGTTACTGCTGTCACACAGTAAGACACTGTGGGATGGCCTCACTGGTCACCAGTGTCACAGGGCTTGATTGTGGAGGGTATGGGTTTTATTTGATTTGTCTCTCTCATGACTGTAAACTGATGGATAATTTTCTTTCTCTGTCCTCTCCTGGTAACTGTACTGCAGGTTCATGAAGGACTCCTGGAGAGCACAGTGATTGTTTCGAATAGCTCTGATCTGTCTCATGCCTGTGAAAGAAGAAGTGTGGACCTCAGGGTCTACATGCTCTGCTTTCTCCCACTTATAATTCTCTTAGTGTTCATTCGAGAGCTGAAGAATCTCTTCGTTCTTTCATTCCTTGCCAACATTTCCATGGCTGCCAGTCTGGTGATAATTTACCAGTATGTTGTTAGGGTAAGTGTGCTTGTGAGTAACCATCCTGTGTTGTTATGTGGGTAAAGCCTTCTTCAGAGGTGAGAGTTGTGTTGTGGAGAGACCTGTTCCACATGCATAAGCAGTAAGTGTTGATTCACCTTCAGGGTGTAACGTTAGCGCATGAAGTAGACACTAAGGTGTTGAGTCTGGTTTTAACACTGATGATGATGTTTGTGGGTTTGTATCACTGTTTCTAAACATCCGCCTTCCCTGTTAGAGCTCTGTGACTCAGCTCATTGAGTTATTGGGCTTATGCTCTTGAGATTTGAATCAGTCACAAGGATGGGTGTGTATATAATTCTCTAAGTTTTGTGCTTGCTGCCACATGCCCTCCACTGCCATGGCACACATTTGTGACTCTTTTTTTGTTTGAAGACCTTGCAGTAGAGATCTGAGGTCACTCGTTGAAGTCTCAGGACTCTTAACCCAGTTATATCAGGCAGAGACAAGTGAGCTCAAGAAAGTTGAAGATCCCTGTTTTATTTCCACATGATCTAATCACTTAAATATATTACTTCTAAGATAGTCATAACATTTCCATTAGCAGTTCAGATACACTCATGCTGGGTCTGCTTCAGTTTTACGCTCTCTGGACTCTCAAACCTAGAGGAAAGAGGGTTGCCCAAGCCTTTCTGAGGCTCACCACTTCTTAGCTGGTCATGTTAGACTTGGTGGAGCAGAAAAGGTGGCTCCCCCAGGAGAGGGAAGAGCATAAGGCATGACAGCATCTGTGCACTTGAGAGCAGTTCAGCAATTGCAGAACTCACTCTGGTTCTTGCTTCACCGTCACACATCATCTTCATTTCCAACCTCCACAGTCCCCAGACTACCCACGTGCCTTCACACTTCCATCTGCAGGTCTTCTAGCCTTGATCTTGAATTCTACTTCAGTAGGCAAGGCAGAGAAGAAGGTGGTGGCAAGGAAGGATAGAATTAGGGTGTCTGGAAGAAAGGTCATTGTGGTCAGTGGTTTTGAGCCAGGTGTTCTGTAGTGATTTTGTCTAGATCAGGAGAGGGAAGCATTACTATGAATTGGTGCCAAGTAATGAATGACAATGGGGTCATCCCATTGAGGAATAGGTTGTGCATGCTGTGTCAGAGCACACACTGAAACCCCAAGAGACCTGTGCCAGGGACAGCTAAGGAGGAAGTCAGGAGCCAGGTGTCTTAGGAGAATGAAGGAGGAGGGACACAGGGAGACCACAGCAGTGCCTGGTGACTTAGGGTCTCTAAGCATGCCTGTATACTTCTTATATGGCAGGAGATGTACCTCATGTGCTGCCTGCAACTGGCCAGTGGATATAAGTTCGCAGAAGGAATGTGTGGTTGTCAGGGAAACAGTTCCTTCAGCAACTATATCCTAACAGCTTAACCCCCCCTAACATAGCATATATAGAGTGTTTACTAAATGTCATAACCTGGTTGCTTTGTGAAGCTTTTGAGAGTGTGAGTTTGCTACTTAATTTTAAATAATTTGAATTAGATAAAGCTGTAACCTGGTGTATTTTTTCTTCTTTTCTCTCTTCTGTAGAACATGCCAGATCCCCACAACCTTCCAATAGTGGCCGGTTGGAAGAAATACCCACTGTTTTTTGGCACTGCTGTGTTTGCTTTTGAAGGCATAGGAGTGGTAAGAATTCTCTGTTACTTGCTTTGTTTCTAAACTCTTTAACACAAGATTTTATATAGTCAAACTATATAAAAATATGTGTTTTCTTTCCGTGTTTTCGTTTTTGTACTCATGGACCACGATTCTCAGTTTGGTGGACAAATGACAAAATGAAATGAAAGGTGGGGTCTGTGACTACTCCTGAGACACAGAGAAGACTTTTATTATAGATGGAAATAGGCAGAGGGAAGAGTCACAGATGAGCATGGCCGGCAGACTAAACCAGACCGTGAGAGAAGACAGGAGAGAGCAAGAGAGGAGCCTCTGACTGACCAACACAGGCTGTTGTCCAAGAGCCCAAGAGACCAGTGTAGCCAGAATGGCTGAGCTATAAGGATCAGGCTGGGGGAAGTGAAGTTGAAGCCCAGCCCTGGGAGGGAGGGGTTTAGGGTAGGGTGGGGTGAGGAGAGCTGGGAGGAGCCACAGGTACTACCAAGTGAGACTTGTCCTGGATTTGAGACCTAACAGTCAGTGAGGTAGACTTGAACTATTGTTTGGCTTTTCTACTGACCAGTAACTTAATCTTAGACATGTTTTGTAGGGTCTAAGTCTTTTCCTTGGTGGGTAAAGTGATGGCATTAGACTAGACTTTTAGCATTTTTGGGAATAATTATTGGAAGTATGAGCCTATAAAAGCCTTAAGGTAGCATACTCTTGTTAAGTGTCATATAACCTCAGAAACACAACTCACGGACAGTTTTGTTCTGTCTGTGTCCCACATATTCAAGCATGCCCAAATAGAACATTTGTTTTTAATTTAAAAATTTCTGTTATGCATGTGGGTGTTTTGTCAGCAAGTATGGTTGTGCACCAAGTGCATGCCTAGTTCCCATGGAGGCCGGAAGAAGGTGCTGAGACCTTAGGACTGGAGTTACAGGTAGACGTGAGCCACCATGTGGGTGCTGGGAATCAACCCTAAGTCCGCTGGAAGAGCAACCAGTGCTCTTGATCACTGAGCCCTGTAATAGCACAGTTTAAAGAGGTCTATATGGTGTGGGTTGAAGAATTCAGAGCACGACTTTCAGGAGTTGGATCTCTCCTTTTACCTCACGGGGGCAAGACCTGTTTTATTTTTGCTGCTCTGAGATACTGCACGGTGATGGACCAGAGAGCTTCTAGGTGACCCTCCTTTCTCCACTTCCCATCTCACCAGGAGGGCGGGGTTATGCATGTGAGCCACCATACCCAGCCCTTCCTTTCTGCTGACCAACCTCAGGTCATCAGGCCTGTGTGTCCATCTGCCAGCCCAGACATCACATCTTATAAACTAGAATAGTTGAAGGCCATGGAAGGAATTGTAAAGTTGCTGTCAGGTGAAAATTGGAGATGATTCTCCCTTTAGGTTGGGCACATCATATTTGTTTTGAGGTACAGCATTATAGAGATGCCAATGCCAAGAGATATAACCGAGCCTCTAACATCTCAAGTATTTCTACTCAAAATACTCCCAGTACTTATGGCCTAGAAGTTGTATGTATAGGGAAATTAGAATATTAATGTCAACTGTCTTCAAGGCTAGTGTCTCATGGTTGGATGGCTTGATATCAGAACAAAATGACTTTAAATGTCTTCCTGTGAATGCGAATGGATGAATCTCAAAGGCAGACCCGTCTCCCTTTGTGGGCTGTCTGCAGGCTGAGTTCTTACAAGAAATTCTCAAACCTCTTGAGCTGGATTTTAATGTACGTCTGTTACTTGTTTAGGATCCTAATCACTGGATATTTAGGTAAACACTGATTCTCTGACATCTCAATTCAGCAACTGCCAAGTCCTACCTACACTTCCAACACCAGCCTCACCATCCTACCTCCTCTTCCCCTTTTGAACTTTAATGTAAAAAATTTGCTTTAGTTAGGACACCAATCACACTTTCCCATGGTATATGTGTACGTCATCTCCTTTGTTCTTATTTGCCTCCTGCTGTCCTCCCCTCTTCCCCTTGGCTGGTCCTCCTTATACCACATAGCTCCTTCTCCTTCATGGCAGGCACACATTCCATTACTATCTCCTGTCACCTTCCCAAGAGCTCTTGGTCTTTTTTGGTAGTCCCCTTTCTATTTTCATGCCACCCACTCACACACAGACACATTCACACTGCGCATGCACACACACACACACAGACACAGACACAGAGACATACACACTCACACATTCACACTGAACTCACACACACAATACACATTTACACTGAACTCACATACACACACACACACATTTACACTAAACACACACACATATACACTCTTATTCACACCCAACATACACAGGTATGCACACACACTCACACACATGTAATATAGAGCAGTTATGGACATGTATATTCATACGCATGTGTGTTCATATGCATGTGAGCTTTTACATGCTCTCTCTCCTGAGGGTTAGAAGCAATACTCCTCACATAGCACCCTCAGCATGGAAACCCTAATTCTAAATGCTGTGCGCCAAGAAAAGAACCAAGTTTTGTGGAGAAAAGTGTCTGATGAAAATCAAAACCATGGAATCCAAGATGAGTGTGGGGCTCTTTGTAGGCCAGAGAGGAAGGGAGTGCTTGGAGGGACAATGTGGCAGCATGAGAGATGCACACATGCCTGGTCATTTCACAGTTACAAAAGCTGGAACAGGATGAGTGACCGAGTGACAGTGACAGGTTGCTACTTGGTGTATATAGCAACCTCCCTCCCATGTCCACAGTGACATAAATGGTTGAACTAATGACTGCTCAGCAGATCCCTAGCAGAGCCTATTCCTTCCAGCAGGTATAGGTAATTCTCATTTAGGTCTTGGAGAATGGGCTAGAGTTAGAGACCCAGAGTATGATGAGGGGGTGGGAAGGTGACTTTACAGCAGTGGCTGGACTGAACCACACCACTCATCAGTCATGATGGAGACATGTGACAGGAAAAGCACTTCCGGGTGTGGTGTCCTCTGGAACCCACAGCACTCTCTTATCACAAGGAAGGAAGGCAGGCAGGCAGGCAGGCCCAGACTGTGCAGAGGATGCTATGCAGAGGACTGCAGTAAGTTAAGGCCATGAGCAAAGAAGGAGAGAGACCAGGCAGACCTTCGGAGCCTGAGGAAGCAGGGTGACAGATGCAGCTGGGGTCCTGGATGGGCTCCTGGCACAGAAGGTCTCATTGAAAAACTGGAGAAATTGAAATGGAATCTGGGGTTCAGTCACTAGTGATTGGCTCAGTTGTGACAACTGGTAATATAAAAAGTTAATCATGGAAAAGCTGTTTCAAGGGCATGTGGGAGCCATCTGTGTTTTTCTTTGCATTAAAAAAAAACAAATATAAAATTATTCTAACAAGAAAAAGTGTATAAAAATAACCAGCAAGGGGGGTGCTGGTAAGATGGCTCAGCAGTTAAGAGCACTGACTACTCTTTCAGAGGTCCTGAGTTCAATTTCCAGCAACCACATGGTGGCTCACAACCATCTGTAATGGCATCTGTTGCCCTCTTCTGGTGTGTCTGAAGACAACTACAATATATATATTGCACACACACACACACATATATATGTATATATGTATATATACACACACATATATGTATGATATATATATTGTATATATATATTTATTTACAAATATATTTAAGAAGTAGCCAGCAGGCCACTGCCTCAGAGCTGATTTTCAAACCTTTTTAGGAATTAAAAAAAAAAAGTAGTATAAAATCTACAGAAGCAGGGTCTGAGGAGGCAGGCAGAAGCTGCAGTACAAGAGTAACCTCACCACCCACATAACAGGCAGGGTAGAGGTGCATATGGAGTCCCAGTGCTAGCAAGTGGACACAGGTAGATCCCTAGAACTCACAGGCATGCAGTCTAGCCTAGTCAGGAAGCTCCAGACTCAGTGAGAAAACAGCTGGAACCTTGGTGTGATGGGGCACATCTTTAGTCCTAGAATGTGCAGGCAGAGGCAGGCAAATCGTTGTGAGTTTGAGTTCATGCTGGTCTATGTAGTTCCAGGCTAGCCAGGGCTACATTGTGAGACACTCTCTAAGAACACCCAAGGGGAAGGGGAATCCAAGGAGGAAAGCAATAGAGGAAGACACTGACATTAACCACACACACAAGCCTACGTACATAGATATGTCTACATATCACATAGGAAACTGGTATATGTGGATTGAAGACAAGATTTTCCACACAGACTGCAAGAGATGGACCAACTTGTCTATCTAACAAGACCCTGGTTATTCTGAAATTCCCATATCCTGCTCCTTAAAAGCAGCTAATGCTCTTCTCCTCTTAGGTGCTGCCACTGGAAAACCAAATGAGAGAGTCCAAACGCTTCCCTCAGGCATTGAACATTGGTATGGCCATCGTCACCGTGCTGTACATCAGCCTGGCCACGTTAGGCTACATGTGTTTCCGTGATGACATCAAAGGCAGTATAACACTGAATCTTCCCCAGGACATGTGGTAGGTGCAGATGACTTATCAGTCCTAGCTCTTATGTGTCTTAGATGTAATTTACCAAGATGTGATGGGTAAGATGTTTTTAAATTTATGATTTAAGCATTTAAACTTTTTACTATGATTTCTTTATTGGTAGAAACTGAAAATGTATTTGAGGGGTGCTTAAAATTTCAATTATGAGACATGGGTAGAAACAAGAACAGTCTTAATCCACAGAGGTGTCTGTGGAAAGTCTTAACTGCAAAAGAAACTGAAGAGAAAGCATACAGAGAAATATACCCTCCTATTCCCACCCAAGATCTGGAGGATGGGTAGGACCATGTGAAGGCATGCTCATATAGTCCCAGTTCAAGCCTGGGTGTGTGACCTTTCCTTGAAGTATCCCTTCCATAGTCTATAGCACTGCCTCACCCCTGACCCCTGCTTGCTGTGGTTCTAAAGTTAGAATAGAGCACGTTGGGACTTATGACTTAAAGACCATCCAATTATAGGTTAGCCTCGAGAAAGCCTTGCAAGTCACCCGATTTTTCAGCTAGAAAAAAAAAAAGCCTCCAGTAATTATCCCAGGATACGGTAGACATCCCAAAGAGCAGGAGAACAAGTCAGAGTAAAGAGAGGTTTCCGTTAGAGAGGTCTATCTGAGCCTCTTCCCAGGGTGGCTGGGTGCAGCCTGCCCTCTGCTTCTCTGTCTGCAGTTGTGGACCTGATACTATCCCTGGCTGAGAGGTATAGGTGGAGCTGCCTTTCAGAGGTTAGAGTGTTCTGGAAAGTGAGAGAGCAGGATGGCCCTGGGCCATGTGTGCCCTCATGTCTTCTGTGCATAACTTAGAATGCACAGCTCTGTGGTTACTTAAAACTGAAGTGAGAACAAAGGTCGAAAAGCTGAGAAAAACTGTTACGTGTTATTGGAAGTACAGATGCCAACCGTAGAAATAAATGGGCTTTTGAAACAGAAAATAGGTAAAATTGAAACGGGTGCTTTTATATGACCTGTTTAAACATACTGTCATTTCTGTATTACTCTTCCAGGGTTGAAAAACCAGTTTGTGTAGTGCTCACTTCTCTAGCACATATCTGTGAAGAAACAATGCTCCAGATAACACTAAATAATAGTACTGCATATAGAATGGTATTAGCATTAACTACTTTTTAGCCTGTGTAACTCCAGCTTTATGTCAGTGGAGTATAATTATATTTATATTCAAAGTGGTTGTGGGCCTATTTTCATTTTAAAGTATATTATTAGCCATACTTTGAAAACACAATAAAGCATAATTAGAAAAAAAAGCGATGTTCCTCTTTTAAATGAATAATGAATTAATGAGAATGTTTAATTCTCTCCAATTGCTTATCAGAGTATTTGAGCAAATTGTCACTTAGTAAGTTTGCATATTTTCAGCCAGAACCATTTGTAGTTAATTTTTAAGGCTCTAGCTAAACATATTGTTGGGTAATTTCTAAGTTAAGATTTATTATTTCCAGGCCTGGGGACTTTCCTTGGTCCTAATTACATCAGTTGCCACATTTCAGATCTACTTTTACTTTGTCTACTCATTCCTATGATGAATGTGCTGTGGCAAAAGCCCACTGAATCCTTGCTTGGTCACAGACTAGGGGCCTGTTTGTACTCTTACTGCTGAAAGTCTTAAGATGTTAGAAATTAGCGTAAGCCCTAATTAATTGCTTGCTCAAAGTAGAGTCCTTTGTATCCTTTTAGGATAATAGGATTCTCTCCAATGAGAGTCACTCTTCCACATGTATCCCGCTCTTGGTGAGACTGTGGACCTTGTCATTTCCACAGGGAAGAACACAGTAGGTAGTTCCTGCCCCAAACTGTATCATCCTCCGTCTCAGCACTGCCCCTGAGTCTTAGCACTGTCCCAGAGTCTCAAAACTGCCCCAGAGTCACAGAACTGCCTCAGAGTCTCTGCCCCCCAGTCACAGCAGTGCCCCAGTCACAGAACTACCCCAGAGTCTCAGCACTGTCCCAGAGTCTCAGCACTGTCCCAGAGTCTCAGCACTGCCCCAGGGTCTCAGCACTGTCCCAGAGTCTCAGCACTGTCCCCAGAGTCTCAGCACTGTCCCCAGAGTCTCAGCACCGTCCCCAGAGTCTCAGCACTGTCCCCAGAGTCTCAGCACTGTCCCCAGAGTCTCAGCACTGTCCCAGAGTCTCAGCACTGTCCCAGAGTCTCAGCACTGTCCCAGAGTCTCAGCACTGTCCCAGAGTCTCAGCATTCCAACCTCCTTCTAGTTTGTTTCTTAAAACATGCAAGCGAATTTTTTGATTATTTTAAATATAAAAATATAAAATAAACAAAATGTTAAAAGTACTGAATACGACATATTGATTTTATCATTTATCGATGAGAGGAGTAGGCTTATTGTTTACCCAGTTTGCCTGAGTCCACACATTCTCTCCGTTTCACTGAGAATATCACTTTCCCTAGACAAAGGGAATTTGCTGAGATGTTTACTCAGAACTGCATGCTGAGGGGCTGGAGAGATGGCTCAGCACTTGCTCACTCAGAGCACTTGCTGCCCTTCCAGAAGACAAGGTTTAATTTCCGGTACCCACATGATGGCTTACAGTCATTAATAATTCCAGTCCCCGGGGATCTGATGCTCTCTTCTGGCCTCCAAAGGCACCAGGTATTCATATGGTACATAGATATACATGTAGACAAAACATATAAATAATTAATTAAAAAACATAAAAAATAATGTGCATGTTGAGTTTTGGCAGGGGCCCATCACGAAAATAGAAATCTAAAGACAGTCACACATTTTATACATTACATGAAGTACTACTATTTACAGGGAACCCTCCAGAGAGGACCACTTAGACACAGTTTATAGCCAATTTATTCTTTATTCTAGCTGGTTGGGCCTACACTCACATATTTGGGTACCCAGCTTTAGCTCTGAGCACTTAGACCAAGGAACTTTTACAGGCAAAAACCATATCCTCCTAGTATTTCACTTGGCATCTACATGGGGGGTTTTATGTAAGCAAGCAGTTTAATGGAGGCTAAGATAAGCGGTTAGCTGGAGGGCAGGTTTACACAAGCAGGCAGTTTAACAGAAGCTGAGATACGTTAGCTGGGGCATCTTGACCTCAGAGACATGGAGCTGAGAATAAGCATGGTGTACTGTCTTGGCCCTAGACACAGTCTGGGCACCATGTCCCCAATTCTGTGCTCAGCCTCACCAGGCTCTTCTGTTTGCATGACGACTAGAAATGAAGTTAGTCACGGTTTTAATTCCTTGAGACAGGGTTCTTATTCTGTAGCCACATCCTGGTCTGGAAATTATGACATATGTAGCCCAGATTGATGTGGAACTTACAGCAATCCTCCTGCCTTGGCTTCCCGAGAGCTAACATTATAGTTGTATCCTAGAACACCTAGCTTGGTTGGGTTTTGCACAGACTAGCATCTTTTATTAGGAAGTTTCTAAAGTGGCTTCTGTTCTACAGCTCTTGTTTACCTTCTGAAAATTAAAAAGAGTGAAGTCAGATTCACATTAAGAAAAACTAAATGTTGAATTTCTTTTTTTTTCAACAGGTTGTATCAGTTAGTGAAAATTCTGTATTCCTTTGGCATTTTTGTGACCTATTCAATCCAGTTCTATGTCCCGGCAGAGATCATTATCCCCAGTGTCACTGCTAGACTTCATGCCAGATGGAAGCACATCTGTGAATTTGGAATACGGTCCCTCTTGGTTAGTATCACCTGTAAGTATCAGTCCATATCTGTAGCAATGGGTGACTTGCATGTGTTCAAATGGGAACTATTTAAATTATGTGTTTTGCAAACAGTTATTATTTAGAAATGTGGCTATGTTTGCAGATCAGGGGAGCTTCAAACTCAGTGTCCTCCTACCTCCCCACATTCCAAGATGATAGGTTTGCACCAGCCCTCCTGGCTTAGGGTTAAACTTGGCAAGAGTTGCACGCGAGTGAGCTGGGCACTGCTCAGTGTACCAGCTCAGAACACCAGCTTTGTTCACTTGGATAAAGTAGCCTCTGCGTTTCCCTACTGTAAAGACACAGTTACCTCAGTGAGGTAATTTGTGACTATACATATATCTAGGTCTCATTCAATTTTAAAAGTTTTGGTACTAGAAACAAACCTAGGTCATTGTGTGTGCCACCCGTACACAGAGGTAATCCTCAGATCTTGGGTTTTTGAGACAGGACCTTGCTATGTAGCTCAGGCTTTCCTCAATCTTATGGTCTTCCTGACTCAGAAACCCACTGTCTGGGATTGAAGCTTGCACCCCACAAGGCATATCCTGCTTTGCCCGCTGATTTTTTGTATCTGTCATTGACTCCTCCCTCTCAGTGAGTGTGGTATGTTCTCTTGATAATGGCTTTGTGGTACATTGTGTCCTGAAGAGTGGTTGGTTAGAATCCTGCTGTAAGAGCTGCTCTCACCGTGTTCCTGTGTACTCATGGCATAACCCTGTTTCATGTGTCATAGACTCTGCTGTATGGCTGGCAGAGGAATTCAGTGCTTTAAATAGAAGCTCCAATCTCTGAGCAAAATGTTAGGAGTTGTTTACATGAGAAATGTTGATAAGTATGAGTCCAGGAAATGTTACTCTGGTCTGTTCTTCCTCAGTTCAGAATAAATCCTATCAGTTTCCCACAAGTGGTGACTTCTGCTAATCACTGTCACTGTGTTAAGAAGATCTGCATTTAGTCCCTGCGTGTGTAGCACACTTGTCAACAGGAACTGTGTTTTTATTTTTTGTTTATAGGTGCTGGGGCAGTTCTCATTCCTCGTCTAGACATTGTGATCTCCTTCGTGGGGGCTGTGAGCAGCAGCACGCTAGCCCTGATCCTGCCCCCACTTGTGGAAATCCTTACATTTTCTAAGGACCACTACAACATATGGATGATCCTGAAAAACATTTCCATAGCGTTCACTGGAGTCGTGGGCTTCTTGCTGGGCACATATGTCACTGTTGAGGAAATTATTTATCCAACTACAGCGGTTGTCACTGGCACCTCCCAGAGTCCCTCTCTAAATGTGAACTCTACATGCGTAGCGAGTGGTTTGTAATAGTGGGAGAAGAGCGATGAGCTCTCTCTTGTCACCCCAGTTCCAACAGCAATCAAGAATGAGTACAGCGCATCACCACACACTAAACACAGTGCCAAACGTAGTTTTTATTGGCAGAATATTGTAATTTGATGGTGATCTGAACATCTTTTGCAGCTATGATAAACTATGGTAGGTTATTGCTTTTATCTAATGACAATGAAAATTTTAAATTAACTTTGAAAATTGAAATAATTTAAAATTCAAAACATAAACAATAAGCATAGCCTATTATTCTTTGTCTCTGTAAGAAACTCTTGGATTAAGAGTTGTTTTTCTTACCACTATTGAGAAGATAAAGGATTTCAACATTGTATAAATTAAATAGGAGCATAATTTTAAAAACCTCTTTGAAGCATCCCACAATAGCAAAGTACACCACCTGTGTACGTGTGCACAAAAATGCATTGATTGTGTTTTTATTCCATGGGCAATGCTGCTGGCAGGCCCTGGAGGTATAGTAGATTTCTACTGACCACCATGTAAGCATTAGAAAGTTCCCAGAGCCAGAATCACTTTACTGTTCAGCTATTACAGAGAGTAGAGCTTCATAGTCACCAGGAAGCACTGAGCAAGGTTCTGACTTTCTGTTTCTGTCGTAGGTGAGAAGGTCGTTGAGGTTTCTGGAATATTGCTCCCTTAGCTATGTCTTGGTTAGGGTTTCTCTTGCTGTGATGCAGCACCACAACCAAAAGCAGTTATGGAGGAGAGGACTTCAGTTTACAGTTCCACGTCACAGTCCATCATCAAGGGAAGTCAGGGCTCAGGAACTCAAGGCAGGAACTTCTAGGCAGGAGCTGCACAGAGGCCATAGAGGAGTGCTGCTTACTGGTTTGCCTCTCATGGCTTATTCAGCCTGCTTTCTTATAGCACCCAGGGCAACCAGGCCAGGGGTGATACCACCCACAGTGGGCATAGCCCTCCCACATCAATCATCAGTCTGGAAAATACCCTCACAGACTTGCCTGCAGGTTAGTCTTGCAGAGACATTTTCTTTATTGAATCTTCCAAAATGACTCCAGATTGTGTTAAGCTGACATAAACTAGCCAGATGGTTACCATTGTAGGAAATGGAGTCCCAGAAATGTTAGGTGACTTGGTCGAGAGGACTTAGCCTTGAGTCAAGAGAACCCAATGCAGAGATTGAAACAAAATTAATTTTCATGTCACAGTCAACAAGAATAATAAAACACATTCAGCTTAATTTTAGTGCAAAGTTTAATTATATTTTCATCCTTTGGGAGTGTGTGTCTTATCTCTGAATAGTGTGTGTGACATGATAAAAAGCCAGAAAGGAAATCCAAGAAACCTGCCTAGTGGCTTCATAGACCTCAAACGGGGAAAGAAGCTAACAGGCCTTTAAATAGGAGACTGGCTTGCCGCAGGATGTGCTGTAGGGTGGAGGTCACAGGAGGTGAGGCCCCTTAAACAGTAGGAGACCGCTGGATAACTGTAGTGTTCTAGTCACATGCTCCCTTGTCTCCTAGGTTTGTAGGCATTGTAGATGCCTGACAAAATACAGAATTCCAGATCTTCCTAGCTACATACATAGCATTCCTTACTGCAGTCTTCCATTGATCTGAGTGGGCAGAGTAAAGGAACTGTCGAATGAATGTTTAGGAGAACGTGAAACAATAGAGAACTCTCTAGTATATACCAGGGCACTTCAGGCATCCTCCAGAGAGATGCCACCTTCTCTCCATCTTCAAACTAGCCAAAGCAACCAAGCTCATCTGATGATGAAAAGGAGAACAGGGGAGTTTGAAGGACTGAGTGGGGTCGTCTCCTGGACGTCTTTGCCCATTGGCTCTATGTGTAGCTGGAAGATGTTACCAAGATGTCTGTGGAATTCTCTATTTTTTTATGTAAATATTAACTTATTCAGGTGCAGCTTTGCTTACGTCGTTTTATCTTCAGGTGTGAGCCTATACGTATATCAGAAGCTTTATTTTGCTATGCATTCATAAGAACCAAAACTTTAAAACATTTATGTTATTTCTAATAATTTTTGATGATATTTTATGTTGAATCGTTACTTCAAGTCTTCAGTCTTAGGCCATGGATGGGGTTGTGAGGAAAGTAATTTCATTGGAATTTGACTGTGAGACATGTATTAGCTATTTTAAAATGTACAGTGGCATATGGTGAGTTAAAGACTCCCTGCCAAGGAAGCAGCATGCGGTTCTTGTCAGCTTTGTTCACGTTGTATTTCTACTTTTCATGTTCAGTTTTATTTTTGTGTCTTCACCTGCTCCTTGTGGAATTCAAGTGCAGCAGGTTTTTAACTAGTGGGTCACTGCAGGGCTTTTTAAGTTCTGCACACAGGGTGTGAGCATCTTATCATCCAGGATTTCTTATGTAGTAAGACTGCTGAATCAACAGTTCGTATGGAAGTCCCCAAATTTATCAACACAAGAGGAGTCACAATACAGAAAGGAAGACATGCTGAGAGAAGAGGAGATAGTTTCAATTTGTAGTATGAAACACTGTTCACATGCAAAGTATAAAAGACACACACAGTTGTTTAAAGGTGCCTGAGGACATACTTACCATTTGATCATTTTTCTCTGATATTTAGTTTTACAGAATCATATTTCTAAAGATTTTTGGAAAAGATATGTTGATTCTAGCAGCAGTTCCTTTTGTTTGGGTGCTTGGAGGAAGGGGAAGCAGGCACACTTGTTGAACTCATGTTTGCTGCCTTGATGGATCCCATGGTGGCTGAAATGACCGCAGCTGTTACTTCCTGTCACAGTGGGAACTTTCCCTGAAAGCTGATCAGTTGTATGGGTGCTATTTTCACTGTGAATCCTTGAGAAGAAAGCTGTTATTTACCTCCCATGGGCAGACTCTCAGCCGTTTGCCTCGCGTCTGTTTTCTGACTTTCCAAGGAGTGCATTCATGTCTGAGTCCGCTCGTTAGAACCCTGTTCCCGCATGACTTAACACAGGCTCTTTCCCTCTGTGTGGCCCCGTTTCTCCACAGTTGAAGAAGTAGGAGCTGGGAAATTTTCAGGTTAGCTGTGCCACTTAACGTAAACAAAGCTGTGTTTGAGGTGTTCCAGTACTTACCTGTTCTGTTCTTTCTGACCTGTCACCAAAGCTGGCTTTGAGTCTTGTTAGATGATGTATACTTAAAGTGTTTATGAGCCATTTGTGGCAGTGCACTTGTGAATTTCTAACAGGGTTTGATCTTATTTGGTATATATGTATTTGTGGTCCTAGAGAATGTCAGCTTAAGTGCATATCGATGCCCTTTCTAACTAAGTTTTACGTAGTTCACCGTTTCCCTTTGGTGTCCACAGATGTAGCACATCTGTTACTGGCAGCATGTGTTAGGCCTTGTGTGCAGCTCCTTTCTCTTCCATCAAGATGGAAAAGATACATATCAGAGCCAATGGAGATAATAAATGCAGTTGTTTATAGAACGTGAATAGTTCAACAGATGTTAACTGTTGAGCAATTAAACTGTTATAAAGCATCAATAATGTAAAATTATAAAACGTTGGAAAAGTTTTTGTTTTGATCATCTTGGCTCGGTTATCTTCCCTTAATTAAGAAAATGTGAGGGATTTGTCTAACACCGATAACAGGATTTTTCTTATCATAAAATGGCTGCATGTTACCGGCCACACATGACTTTCTGCATCTCATTGGTTTTGACCTAGGATATAAAAGAAATACGCTTAGGAAATGTCTAGGTCTAGAATTTATTGCCTAACAAGTGAAATGACAAATCACCCAATTGTTCTGATTTCCTGTTAGAATTGGCTCGTTCCTATGTGCATCCATGCATGTTACCCCATAGGGACTCACATCTGAATCCATTTCAACTACCCTACCCCAGATAGGACCAGATGATGATCACATAGGAAAATCCATATTCATGACATGAACAATTCAAGCTGTAGATTTTTGTTTTTTTTTAAGAATGATTTTGTAAGCTTTATTGAAAGTAAAGTTTCATTGGACTTGTGTCATTTCTTATATTTATTTTTCTTTGTAAAAGAGTTTGAAAATGTCTGAAAGTACTGTGAATTCTGAATTGTCAATAAAGTATAATTATTTTGCTTGCTAATAAATGCCTCTTAAATTTTCTACTCATAAGATTAAATGATGTAGGAAATATCCTAGCTGAAAATGGCACAAGGAAAGTATTTTCTTTTATTAAAGCTTTAAATTTTATTTTATTTATTATTAAGTGGCCCTGTATGCCACGATGCGTATGGAGGTCAGAAGACAACTTTGTGGCATTGGTTTTCTCCTTCCATCTTTTCATTTTAGGTATTACACTCCTGTCCTCAGGCTTGTGTGGCAAGCTTCTTTAACCACTGAGGCAGTCTGCTATCCCTTCCCAACTTTTTATTTGTAAGTTTTATTACATTCTTATTCCTGTGTATGTGTGAGAGAGATATGTGAATACTATCTTAATGAATAGTATGAACAGTCTTTATGGGTAGTTAGTGCCTCAAAGATTTAAGAGTAGATTAAAGTGAGAGGACACTAAGAACCATGTGCCTAGTGACAAGCCTGATTCAACTTACCACGTCCGTAATGTCAAAGGAGCTGAAATGTGTTAAATGCTGATCCAACTAAGGACTGATCAGTGTTGAGATGACGGGCATGTCAGCTCCATGGCTTGAACACCATACATTGTATACGTGTTTTAAAATCTCACATTGTGCTCCATAAATCTGTAGAATTTGATGTGCCCTTTGAAGAAGCCTTGAAATAACCAGGTATCAGTCATATCACTGGATTTGTAAAAATGGGACAATGGTTTCAGAAAGCACTATCCCATCCCCCTATCAAAGGAAACAAAGATGTTTATATCTTGACTCTCAGAAATTCTGATCCTGTGAACTTGTGACAATGACATCTCGAAGTATGTGAGAAACTTCACCAAGAGAGAAGCTGCAAACAAACCAACAGTAAAATAATAGCATAGCCTTGCTGGGCAGGGGGAACATCCTAAGACTTAGTGAGGAGATCTGAAACTCCTGACCAGGCTGGGCTACTGAAGAAGACCCTATTTCAAAAACCAAACCAATAAACAAAAGTCCCTTGTTTGTGGAATGTATGTTTGCCTCACAAGAGAAGAAACAGGCCACACCTTCCTTCCTCTCCACTGTAACATTTAGGAAGATGTCTCCATCATGAGAAGTCATATCTAATGGTCTCACTAGTTGTAAAGTCTAATCCTGGTTTGTGTTACAACATATTGAGTCCTGGTCCCTTCTCCATGTGGAAGTAGCATCCAGATCTTTTGCCAGTGCCACTGCCACACTCACCACTGGAGGGAAAGAAAAAACATGGCCTGGAATAGAGAGGTGCTGTTTCTACCTTCATGGAAAAGCTTGGAACTAACCACATGTCTAGCACCAGTCCAGAGGGGCTGAGAAAGCACACATGTTAGGAAGAGGAAAGAGGATTGAAAACATCTGTTGAGTGTCTTATGGGACACTAGTTAAGAGTATTGTTTTTATATATCAAAAGGCAATTTTGCTATTAAGTATGATTTTAAATTATGAAATTTAAGACTTAGGTGCACTACTCCTAATGAAGTTTAAATTTTGGGATTCCTGTTTTGAGATTTTCTATGGACCTCTGAGGAAACTCATTGGCACTGTTGACCAGGAGCTGTTTTGGCAAACTGCTCTTTGGACTTTTCATCCTCAGCAGAAGCTGAAGTTAGCTAGAATTGGCTCACTCTGAGCTGTCCATATGGGTTCATCTTCATCTCAGTTATCAGCATGGAAAGCCAAAGCATGTACAGGACCACACTCAGAGCATCCCTGCCCACACATCCTCAGGTGACTCTAGGTTGGGTCAGATTAACAATAACAACTGATCAGTACAAGTTGCTGTACAAAGCAATAGGCTCCAGGGTGGTACTTTCTATACCTCCATGGCATTATACTGTGATCATATAGGTCCTTTGTCCACTGCCCCCTTTCACAGCCCCATGGCCTTCCCTCTCCTTACATTGCCTTTTTCTATTAAGGTTTTAGAATTCAAAAAGCAATAAAGAAACCTTGACTTCAGGGAATACGGAGTAATATTCCATTGTGTTTTGATTCTGAGATTTGCATCTACTTCGTCCTTTTCAACCCCCAATTCACAGAGTTCTGCAAGCACCATTCAAGGAGTGCAGATGCTGAGATGCATGTAAATTTTCCTTCTAGGCATCAGACACTGTCAATAAACATTTGATGAATTGAGGAACAGATGCAGAGCCTAAACACTGCAGGACCCAAGGCTCTACCATTATTCATTTGAAAGATAAAATCAGTAATTAAACCCGCTGTTTTGAGTCTTCACTTTATTTCCAGAGACTTAGTAGCATGCTTGATCTTGGCATGGATGGAAGTGGCTACTTGCTGTAAGGTTTGTATTTTAAGTAAAAAGCCTTGTTTAATATAATATTGAAAAGAATACTTTTGGAGGATATAGGTAATGCAGAAGCTGTTGGGTGTGATTTGGGTATGGTTTAGATATGTTCTCCAAAAGGTTCATGCACTTGGGAGTTGGTCCTTGGTTTGAGTGGTGGTGCCGTGGACCCTTTAAGAGATGGAGTGGTATAACTGGGTCCTCAGGTAATGCTATGTCCAATTTTCTGAGGAACCACCAGACTGATTTCCAAAGTAGTTGCACCATCTTACAATCCCCAGAAGATGCTCTAACATATAACAAGGACATATGCTCCACTATGTTCATAGCAGCCTTATTTATAATAGCCAGAAGCTGGAAAGAACTCAGATGTCCTTCAACAGAAGAATGGATACAGAAAATGTGGTACATTTACACAATGGAATATTGCTCAGCTATTAAAAACAATGAATTTGAGAAATTCTTAGGTAAATGGATGGAACTAGAAAATATCATCCTGAATGAGGTAAGCCAATCACAAAAGAACACACATGGCATTCACTCACTGATTATTGGATATTAGCCCAGAAGCTTGAAATACCCAAGATTCAACTCACAGACCACATGAAGTTCATGAAGAAGGAAGACCAAGTGGGGGTGCTTTGGTCCTTCTTAGGAGTAACAAAATACTCAAGAGAGCAAATATGGAGACAAAGTGTGGGACAGAAACTGAAGGAGGGGTCATCTGGAGACCATTCCACCTGGGTATCCATCCCATGTGCAGTCACCAAAGGTAGATGCTGATGTGGAAGTCAGGAAGTACATGCTGACAGGAGCCTGATATAGCTGTCTCCTTAGAGGTCTGCCAGAGTTTGACATATTCAGAGGCAGATGCTCATAGCTAACCATTGAACTGATCAAGGAGTCCCCAATGGAGGAGTTAGAATGAAGACTGAAGGAGCTGAAAGGGCTTGTGGCCCCATGAGGAGAGCAACAATACCAACCAACCAGAGCTCCCAGGGTCTAAACCACCAGCCTGGGAGTGCTTAGGGAGGGATCTATGGCTCCAGCTGTATATGTAAGGGGCAATGGCCTTGTCAGGCATAGGTGGGAGAGGAGATCCTTGGTCCCATGAAGGCTGGACACTGTGTGTGTGGGAATTCTAGGGTGGGGAGGTAGGAGCACATCTTCATAAAAGCAGGAGGAGGGGTGATGGGATAGGGGGTTTCTGGGCGGGGGGGATGGGGTAGGGGGATAACATCTGAAATGTAAATAAAATATCCAATAAAAAAATTAAAAACAAAAAAATGAGATGGAATGGAGAGAGCCGTGCATAGGTCATTAGAGGCATGGCCTCAGAAGAGATGCGGAATCCAGCCTCTTTCTGACTTACTGTTTCTCTATATACTTCTTAGCTCCTAACATGTGCATTTATGAGATTGTCTGGCGATCTGACCAGGCTTTCACCATGAACTCCCTATTTGGTGCATTACGAGCAGTTGCCCAAACAATTTCCTACGAAGTAACAATAGCCATCATCCTACTCTCGGTTCTTCTTCTTCTTTTTAATAACCATAACAAACAAATCCATTTTAATTCAAGTTACCTGAAATATTGGTCTAAGTAAACTAATAACAAATAAAAATACAAAAGAAAAAATTATCAGATAATATGTGTAAGCAGATTCAAACTCACTAGAACTGAAAAAAAAGATAATATTTGTCAGTATTCCAACACCTTAAAATATTTCTCTTGTGTGTCATTGAAGAACAAAAGAGATTTAGTAAAATGAGGATTAAGTCTCTTAACTCTCAAATTCTTCCTGGTTCCATGTTTTTCTTTTCTTTTTTTTTTCTCTTTTGTCTCTCAAATTTATTATTAGCAATTATATTCATTCATCTGCTCAATAGTTACTTATTGTGCTTAGACACTGTCCTGAATAGTAAAAATATTTTTTGATAGTTCTTCTTTTTTAAATTTATTTTAAAATCAAATCGTAATTTTTACTTATTCACACAGGGGTTATACACACAAAAAGGCAAGACATGGGGAAGAGGATGACACTGGAGTGTGGGTGTTCAGGGGGAGGACAGATATCTTTCAGAACAGGGTATCGGCTGGGTGAAAGTTCAGGGGACAAGTCACTTTGACTCTGCCTAAGATTCACTTGTCCTTATCTAAGTTGGTATTGTCTGCCCAGGCTACCTATTTACAAGGTCTATGACTACTCAGGCTGGTAAAATTCCACAAAAGCTGCCTGTTTACAATAGCTTATAGCTATCGGTTTCAATGTTTTTCCACAGAGATCCAAGACTTTGTGTTAGCATACATGTATGACAGGCATATTGCTGATTTTAGGCCTATGGCTGATTTTAGGCCTACAGTGTGTAAGCAGGGCTGCCCCTGACATCTCCTCCCTTCTCTAAGTATAGAAGGGCTGTGGTGATTCTAGTCTTGCGAAAGTGAGGATAGAGGCCTGACCTCCAGTATTTGAAGGGGACCTTGTAATGGCTCAGGTCCCCCTGTCGTTGTCCAGTGAGGCATGAGGGCCATACCCATCCTGATGTCTTTTTCCTGGAGAGGGGATACTTTTGACATCAACCCCTATGCAGTCAGGTTTGTCCCTCAGGGAACCCAGAGAGATATTTTTAACTTTTATTTATATTCCCTTGCAGTGCTTAGCTTCGAAGCCTAAGCAAGAATTCAGCTCACCAGTCAGAGGGGGTTCTGGGTGTCCCCTCTCTGCTTGGTCTAGGGGCAGAAGTCCCCTCTTTTAGGTTGGGTGGAGATGGGTTTTGAGAATACTCTGAATAGAGTAGTAACAACCTCACCTTGCTACTCTCAGTTCTCTTAATAAGTGGCTCATTCTCTTTACAAATACTCATCACCATCCAAGAACAAATGTGACTATCATTCTAGCCTGACCAATAGCTATAATATGATTTATCTCAACCCTAGCAGGTTTTATCTGTCTTCATAAATAATTTATCTCTGGAATTTTGCCTTAACAGAATAGCAGATAAAACACAACCAGACCTCCTCCATAACAAGACCGAGACCCCATCCAAATCAAATTAAGGTCTGTTCTTTTGTGCTTAGCTTTCACCTGCAACTACTACTTTGGCTGAACTATCTGCTCATGGCTTGCATAATGAATAAACCCAATAGGCTAGCATGTGATTGATATAGTTTACATAGATTATGCTGACTTTTTTCTGGAGAGTTCTGGGTTCTGTGTGTAGAGTCCATGCTGTGCATGACAGAGTAACGCACCCTCTGTGTGAGCATGGGGCAGTGCTAGCCGAAAGAAGGCTGAGGTCCTCATATGCACCCCAGTGTCCCCTCACATGCAATCTCTCACTACCCCAAGAATAACACTGTCTAACTGTGTTTTGTAGCTTGCATGTTATTTATCCTGCTACCTCATCTTTCTGTTAGACTCACTAAATAGTGGTCTAATGGCCTGAATGAAACAGTCTACAAATTAGCCCATTTAATCCTGACAAACACTTGGCCACAGTAGCTGAGTCACCACAGGGGTTCCGATGTTGCCAGGTCAGCTAGCTTTGAGGATACTGCTGAGAAAGAGAGAAAACAAAACAAAACAAAACAAAACAAAACAAAACAAAACAAAACAAGAAAGGGCAGGGAGAACCTGGGAGGAGTTGGGGGAATGAAACCAGGGTCAGAATATATACTGTGAAAAATATTTATTTTCAATTAAAAACCTAATTATTGAAAGTTTGTGAAAACGTTTAAAAATTCCCTCTCCTTTTATATGCTCAGAAAAAAATGTTTAAACAAATAAATAAAACTTCCAAACTTGCTTTCAACTTTGACTATCTGGAGAGATGAGAATAGAATTGCCCTCTTAGATTGTCTTTACAACACAGTCCAGGACAGATGATGCTCTGATAGCCCAGGTCAAGCAAAGGAAGCATGTCCAGTCAGTGTAGGGCTCTTTCCAGCCACTGTCACACCTGTTTAAATCTTCCAACCACACATGGAGGCACTATTATTATAACTCTTTCGAGAAAGGGAATTGAGAGTTAAGGTTCACAGCATGCCCAAGGGGTTAGGGGAGACCCCCTGACCTGGCCCACACTAAACCTCATGCTTTAGCCAATACATTACTTAATACATCCATTGCTTCTCTGTGCAGGGGGATGACTCTGAACAGTTAAAGATCGAATTAATTACCATTCTGTGGCATTATTCAATTTTAACGATAATAGCCCTTGGCATTTTTCAAAAGTCACACAATGTGGTAGGGACTTCTTGGAGGTGATTATGTGATGCTTCCAGGATGTTCTAGTCTCCTTCAAAATGTCAGGAGATAAAAGAGGGAGACAGGTTCAAACTGGAGGAGATCAGATGTAAGAAGAATTTCCTATGAGTGTAATAACTATGGAAATTTATGACTAAGAAATGGAATGTGTTAAAGCATCCTCAAAAAGTTTAAAGGATTTGGCCCAGTACAGGAGAAACTGGTTACCTTAATTTTGAAAATTTTCAATGGTTGTCATTACTAAGGAAACCCCAAACTCAAATTCAGCTCCTTGATAACATTTATCTAATGTCTTGATTATAATCAGGAAGTATCAAACAATACCATTCTCTCTGGATGTAAGAGTTAATTAGAAAATTTAGGTTTTGATAATATTTTACAGCTATTTAAAAATTCAAGAGAAATTAAGAGACCATATAATGTGATGTTTCAATATTAATTTATTATGGCTACAATTGCAGGATATGTATATATGTATATATATATATGCACCATAGATATATGTATCATACACAAACATACACACACACTCACTCACACACTTATACGTGTGTGTGTGTTGGTTTCTCTTTTTGTCATGTTGATACAGGTTGGAGTCATCTGGGAAGAGGAAGCTTCATCTGAAGAATTACCTTCCTCAGTTCTGTGGTTCTGTCTTGGGGGTGTTTTTTAGACTGATAATTGATGTAAAATGGCCCAGCACACTGTGAGTGGTGCCATCCTGGATTGGTGGTTAGTAGCATGTACAGGAAAGCAAACCGAGCAGGCCAGGAGGAGTAACCCAGTAAGCATCTCCTCCATGGTCTCTTGCTGGAAGTTGTAAGTTCCTGTCTTGGCTTCCCTCAGTGTCGTGCTGTGATTGGAACCTGTAAGCCAAATAAATCCCTTCTTTCCCAAGTTGCTTTTGGTCATAAATTTTAATCACAGCAATTGAAAGCAAACTAGAAAAACCATCACAACAACAGACAAAACACACACACACACTCACTCACACACACACACACACAGAGATTACATTCCTCTAAAGTATGTATATATGATTAGAATGAAAATAGCTGACACGTTGATTTTTATGTTGCATGTTTGAGGTTATAAGGCAAATCAAATGATAGTCTCATTCTGTAAATGTGAAAACCTAAAGCATTATGCTAGGCAACATAGTCTAGTTTCCAAGATACTAATATATCGGTGTTAATTCATTTCTGCTACACACACACACACACACACACACACACACACACACACACACACACACCAAGGGTCGGCCAGGGATTAATCAGGGATAAGATTTCTTGATGGCAAGGCCCACATTTGACTGTCTTCATGTGAGATCCCTTTGACAGGGTAGTAGAGACACCAAAGGAAATGTACACATTAAAGCAGGGAGAATTGCAGGAGAAGATCAGTCAACAAAGGATTCCTGAAATATGATGTCATCGAAAGTGCGCAAATACAGGAGACAGCAGCAGGAAAGCTCAGTGCAGAAAGTGATTCTAACGCTGCTGTGGGAGCAGACACAGATCTCAGTGGAACCTGGGAAGCACAAACCTCTCTGCCTCCAGCTACGGAAGTTTATGAATGAGCAGGGAAATTAATCACAAGCCTATCTTCAGAAGATCTGTGTGTGCCAGCTCACCTCAACCTCCAATTCTGAAAGCTGACCTAGTTTTAAAAAGCCGAAACTAACTCGTTACAACGTCTCCTAAAAATTAAAACGTAATTCATACTGTGGAGCCAGACACTAAATTCCTGATCCTAAAACCTGATAAAGATAACAGGAAGAGAGAAGATTGAGAATCAATATTCCCTTTAAGTATAGAGGCAAAAATACCTGAGAGGAGAACCCCAGAACACATTAAAAGGAATATTCAAAACAACTGTCTTTCTTAATTTCTGTTGCTGTGAAGAGACACCAGGATCACAACAGCTTTTATAAAGGAGAGCATTGGATTGGGACTTGCTTATGCCTTCAGAAGTTTAGTTTATTACCAGCAGAGCAGGAAGCGTGGTAGAAGCATTCAGACAGACATAGAAATGGGGAAGGAGCTGGGAGTTCTATATCCAGATCTGCAGGCAGCAGGGAGAGCTGCTGAGCTAGCTTGCCTTCTGCTTTTGAAACCTCAAAGCCCACCCGCGGCGATGCACTTTCTCCAACAAGGCCATACCTCCTAATCCTTCCAAATAGTGCTACTCTATTAGTATTTGAATATATGAATTTATGTGACCATTCTTATTCAAACTACCACAATACCTAAGGGGACTTGTCCCAGGATTCCAAGATCCTTTAAGCCTTCACATGTCAATTAGTGTAGTGTGCTGTTTCAATAGAAGAAAGCCTCAAACTACAATTAGCTCAATAGAGAAAAAGCACTTGTTGGAATTAAACACATTAACCTAGATCAGCATGGGTTATGTAGCAAACTTTGTCATAAAGAACAGAAAGCAAACTCCCTTGCCAGAAGATTCAATAATGGAACGAATACAACTGACACAGAATAAGTGAATTTGAAGACAACACAAGAGACCTGACTGAATTTGAATCATGGAAAGTCCTCAGGGATCTGTATAGATTTGTGTCAATAGAATTAGTGTTTGTATTATGACAAGATGATCAGAAACAGAACAGGGCTCTTTGAGGAAAAGTAGTTCAAACTTTTGAGCAAGATTCCCTGTTTTAAAACATCAAAAAATTTCATACATTTTCTTACCAGAGATACCATATTTTTAAATTTTATTTATTTTTACAGGAAAAATATAAGTTGTTTAAAAACCCACAGTTACTTTACTGTTTTTTGTGTTGCACAATTTCCTTAGAACTTGTCAGTAGACATCTGCAACACTCCTCAGTCATTCAAACAGCTCTTTTGCTCCATAAAGTTGCTAGCTCCTGGGACATCCTGCCTGAGGTCTGAGGATGGCCACTGGGTTCTGCATCTGCCCATTCATTCAACAATACCACTGCTGCTTGTTTCCACACAGATAAGCAAGTGGGTGTTAGACAGGTGTCTGCAGAGAATGCTGCTGTTGACTGTGAACCTTTATTGTAAAATCATTAAGTGGTTCATAGCTAAGTTTATTTGTGATACTTTAAGAAATACTTGTCATTCCCAAGTACATTTTATTTCTTTTTTACATGTCCTCCCCCTCTTTCTCCTCTCTCTTCTTCACTCTCCTTCCCTTTCCTTCCTTCCTTCCTTCCTTCCTTCCTTCCTTCCTTCCTTCCTTTCTTTCTTTCTTTCTTTCTTTCTTTCTTTCTTTCTTTCTTTCTTTCTTTCTTCCCTCCCTCCCTCCCTCCCTCCCTTCCTTCCTTCCTTCCTTCCTTCCTTCTTCCCCCTCCCTCTCCTCTCTCTTTCTTTCTTCTCTTCAGTTTACATCCTGATAGAAATTCCCCTTCCTCCTCTCCTTTTAGCCCCACCCTCAAATACCCCTCCCCACAACCCCCTCCTCTTCTCTTCAGAGAAGGTGACAACTCCTCCCCTTCCCCTGTGGGTACCAATCACCCTAGTGCAGGACTAAAGGCATCCTCTCCCACTGAGACCAGATAAGGCATCCCAAAGAGGGGAAGGGAATCCAAAGGCAGGCAACAGAGTCAGAGACAGCCCTTGTTCCTGTTGTTAGGAAACTCGTATGAAGACCAAATTACATCTGCTACATATGTGTAGGGGGCCTAGGTCCAGCCCATGCATGCTCTTTGGTTGGTGGTGTAGTCTCTGTGAGTCCCCATGGGCCTAGGTTAGTCATCTTGTGATGTCCTTGACCCCTCTGGCTCTCTCAATCTCCTCCACCTAACTCTTCCAGAGCTCTGCCTAATGTTTAGCTGTGGGTCTTTGTATCTGTTTCCATCAGCTGCTGGATGAAGGATCTCAGAAGACAGTTATGTTAAGTTCCTGTCTGTAAGCATAGCAGAATATTATTAATATCTTCAGAGGTTGGCTCTGTCTCATGGGGTGGGTCTCAAGATGGACCAGTCATTGTTTGTTTCTTCCCTCAATCTCTGCTCCATCTTTATCCCTGCATATCCTACAGGAAGGACAAATTCTGGATAAAAGGTTTTGTGGGTGGGTTGATGTCCACCTCCCTCCACTGGAAGTCCCACCTGGCTACAGGAGGTAGCCACTTCAGTCTCCATATCCACCAACTGGTAAGAATCTCAGCTAGGGTCATCCCCATAAACTCTCAGGAGCCTCTCCAGTCCCGGATAGTCACCGGCTATCCCGGAGATGCCCCCCTCCATTTCTGTTCTCTCTCGAAACACCCCCAACATACTTGATCTCCCAACTCCTCTTCTACTCAATTCCCTCGCCCATCCACCTCCGATGTCTATTTACCCTTCTGAATGAGATTCAAGCCCTCCCTGTTACCTAGCTTGTTTGGGTTTGTTGATTGTAGCATGGTTATACTCTATTTTATGGCTAGTATCCACTTATAAGTAAGTACATACCATGAATGCCTTTCTGGGTCTGGGTTATCTCACTTAGGACGATTATTTTCTAGTTCCATCTATTGTGGAGAGATCTTGGTGCTGCTTCAAGGATACTGGCAAGAATATGTACATTGGGCTAGGACAAGGCTCAGGATGAATACAGCTGAGTAATGTGTTCTTTGTGTTTTGATCATCTTGTCAAGTCCCTGAATACAGTAATCATGGGATTTTTGTTTATGCTTTGTTTGTTCCTTAACTACTTTGTTTATGCCTTGTTTGTACCTTGACTACTTTGTCTTTGACCTAGAACTGACCCTATTCTTTGCATGTACCTAGAATTAAAAGCAGATTGGAAGAAAATAAAGCTGCCTCAGCAATTGCTGGGTTCATGTTATAATGTTGTCTACTTGTCTCTTTTTTTCTTTAATCCTCCTTCTCTCCTTCCCTCCCTCAAGACCCTGTTGACTGAACTAGCTTGGTCAATCCATTTTACCTGCAAAATTCAAGATGTCTTTGTTTTTAATAGCTGTTCCATTGTGTAAATATACCACAGTTTCATTATCTTTTTTTGTTTGTTTGTTGAGGGACATCTAGGTTATTTCCAGTTTCTGACTATTACAAATAAAGCTGCTATGAATATAGTTGAGCAAGTGTTCTTGCTCTTGTATTAGTAGATTACCATAGTAAAAATGGTTATCTTATCAAAAGCAATCTACAGATTCAATGTAATTCCTATCAAAATTCCAACTCAATTCCTCAATCCCTTGAAAGAACAATTTTTAACTTCATATGGAAAAACAAGAAAACCCAGGATAGCTAAAACAATCCTGTATAATCAAAGAACTTCTGGGGCATCACCATCCCTCATTTTAAGCTTCATTACACAACAATAGTAAACAAAACAAAACCAAGTAAACAAACAAAAAAGACCACCACACGGTAGTGGCAGAAAAGCAGACAGGTTGATCAACAGAATAACATCTAAGACCCAGAAATAAACCCACACACCTATGGACATTTGATTTTTGACAAAGAAGCCAAAACAGTACAATGTAACACTAGCAGTGGATGTGTGCAGCAAAGGCATGAGTCCTTGTCAAGTTAATTAGAATTTTGTGTAAAAGGTACTAGACCAGGGCTGGATTTCAGGAAAATTTTTTGTTGCTAAGTCCTATGAATTTTGTACCTATTTTATTGTGCTGAAAGAAAGATCAGAAGGCCACTTCTATATTCCATGTCCTGATAATACTATTAACTGAAATTTGTGACCACAGAGGCTAATTTTCAAAAATTGATAGGATTTATGACTTCCAGATACAAATTAACATATGCTAAAGGTTTTATTGAGTAAGTACATGAATCATAGTACAGTAAGAAAATGTTGAAATGAACCTGGAATACTATTCTACCTATAAGGCAATAGTTAATTTTCTCCCTACTGGTCCTCTCAAATTTCAATGTCCATAGACAGCCATTTTTGTACCGCTGTTAGTTTATTAGAGGTTAACTCATATTTAATGGAAGTGTAAAATCTCATAGAAAAGTCACCGCTGTGTGGAACTGAATAACTCCTGGAGTTTTTCGCTTTTTGTTCAAAGGTTACCCAGTGATCTTTTATTGCCCATTCCAAAGTCATCCTTTCTATAGTGATAAAAACTATATAAAATTTGCCTTAGGACAGTTAGAGAAAGTATAACAAGAGACATACTCATTAAAACTATCAGAAATAAATCACATTTCTTTGATTATTTTTAAAATACACATAAGCAGATTTTAAAATACCATAATTTTTCACTATTAGGATAAGAATACTATAAGTAAATGTGTGTTATGGTTATCTGAGCAGAAATGTAATTATTTATTACTAGTAATTAAAAACATAAAATATACACACACAGTAAACATGTCTTCTTATGTGTAATGATTTCTCAGTGTCAGTTAAGAAGCAAAAACCATACATTTTTAAGATTGGAATTTACTCCAATAAATTATTTTCACCTTAGTAACAACATGCTCATTTGTGTCAGAAATTAGAGCTGTGGAAATCTAGGGAGACAGGAAGTTCTAGCTTAATGTAAATGGCCTAACAATGTCATTTGGAGGTGTCTAAGAAGGGATTCCTTTAAGTGCTGAGACGGGTTCCCTCTGGAATTCAGGTATCCATTGCTTGTGTTGCAGTTAACAGTGATGCAGTGATGATGCATTTTAAGTTGTGAGCTCACCAAGCACTTCTGCTGTTAGGCCCCCTGGAGCCTTGATGTTGTTACCTGCTCTCACTTACTTCGATGTTGTTATCACAGCTCACTGAAATCAAGGCCTTCCTCAGACATCACTCCAATGTGGACCAACAGCAGAAGCTAAGACCAAAGGATGGGCTGGTAGTTCAGATCTAAGGAAGTGGGTGAGGTGAGGCTGGCAAGTGTGGCAGAGCATCAAAACACAATCAGTTGAGCAGTTCTTGCCCTTCACCCTGATTCACAAGATCCTTCATGGCAGTCTCTGTGGAGTTCAGACAGAGTTTCGACTTTTCTGTAATTGTACCAAAGCAGTATCTTAAATTGTGGGCTGAATGAGTCTTCTGCCCAAATTTCTCTGACTACCTCCCTTTAAACCCCCTCTACCATGTGAGTTTGTTATGAGGCTAAGAGTCTATGTGCCTGGCTCCAGTACCTGGAACACTAGAATATCATAGGCAGTCCTATGAATGTTTGTTAACTGAACAGTTAAAGAATAAATAACACATTAAAACAAGACTAGAGCATTTTCAAGTTACCAAATATCAAACTTCACAGAAAGAATGAGGCTCACCCAGGAGGGAAGCCTAAGGGATTCCTTCCTAATGCCTGGGTGAGACCAGCAGGGAGTGGAGGATTTTGGCAAAGGTCTGAGGCTAGGGTAGAACTACCAATTCCAAGCTTGAGCCAGTAGAACAAAGGACACTAAGAAGCACTGGGCCAGTCTCCCTTCGTAGCTTTTGCTCTTTCCTACTTGACAGTGACTAACAAGAACAGCACACCTTTTGGAAAGCTAGGCACAAGGATAATGAGGGAAAGCTCTGCCACCCATCTTGTACCTGTGTCCACTCTTGGAAGGCCAGAGCAAGGACCAGCACTCTTGAAGCACAATTCACGTGAGGGACAATGGAGCCTGAGTTAGAAGGCAGCCACTCTTCATGAAGGATCTACCTGCTGGGAAAAGGATCCTTCATTCTGAGTGGAACTTGTGTCTCAGAAGTGTCTTCCAAGACTACCTCAGTTTCTCTTTCCTTCTTCATCTTTCTGGCTTCCCTATTTTCTTCTTTACCTCTCTCACAGTAGCACCTACCTCCATTTCTTTCTCCCATATGTGGGGAGATACAGTTATAGAGATGAACAGTTCTGAGTCTCAAATCAACATACATCATATTAGAGAATGGATACCTTGCTGTACATGAAGACAATGGGCTATTGTTAAGTACAAAAGAATTGAGCCATAACAAGATAGGAAGCAACTTTAGTGTGTCTTACAGTGCAAGCTAAGTTAAAAGGGTAGACCGTAGGTGAGTCCAGCCATAAACTTTCTGGAAAAGACAAAGTTATGGGAATAGGAAAATACTAGTGATTCCCAGGGGATGAGATGGGAAATGGTGGCTAGGCATGACATGGAGGACTTTTATAACAATAATAATGGATACAGACCATTACAGGTATGCTGAAACCTATTGAAGGTATGACATCAAAAGGGAATCCTAATGTCACTGCTGTGGGGTGATTGTGATGAGTCAATACAGGCTCATCAGTTACAACACATGTATCATCACTCTGGTGTGTGCCTCTGCTACTAGGGGAGGTTGTGAGTGTGATGGCTCAGGGCAGGAGGTATGTGTGAAATCCCTACAGTTTCCACTTGACTGCTCTGTGAACTTGTACTTCATGAAGCAATTCTATTTTAACATGCTTCAAGTCACCACCCAAATAATTTGTTAGTAAATCAAGGTCAGCTTAGGTTTTGGCTCCATATAGGATATCACTTGTCTTGGTGAAGTTGGGATGATGTAACAAATACTGTAGAATAGGGGGCTTAGCGATAGGAATGGGTTTGTGGTAACTCTGGAGACTGAGGCGATTAAGAGCAAGGAGGCAACGATTGAGCCACTGGGGAGGGCTTCCCTCTTTACAACAGAAGGACTGTCTCTCTCTTATGTCCCTTTGTCTAACCAAACTTGCTCACAAAGGACTCCACCCTCATGGCCCAGCCACTTTCCAGAGTTCCCATCCACATAGCTCAAAGACAAGAACAATGGTACCATGGATGTGTTGGACAGATGTTGGAATCTGTGTGTTTAAAAAGATACAGACTTGCTTAGTAGTTTAAAGTTCGTGTAAAATAAGTTTCTGAATATTCTCAAAAAAATGATCAAGTTATTTGCAACTTTATTCTCTGGGACAAAGCAACAGAGAATTAAGAAGTCAAGTTCATAAAGGCAGCACATGAAGTCATATTAGTGCAGACAGTGAACCCTGTGGGTGCGGATGTGCTGTATTGTTAAAGATTAATGGTAACAATTCTCCCTTGCCAAGTGTCCCTGGTTCTGGGATGAGGCTTGTGAATTAGAGTCACCTGGCAAGAAAGAGCTTCAATTGAGAAACTGTTCCTATCAGATTAGCCAGTGGGCATGTCTATGGGTATTTTTAAAATTTTATTTATTATTTTTTGTTTTTTGTTTTGTTTTGATTAATGATGATATGGACGGTCCAATCCTAATGTGAACAGTGCCACCCCTGAGCAGGTGGTCCTGCATCTGAGCAATCTGAGCAATCCAGAGGGGGAATCTAGTAAACGTCACAGCTCTATGGTTCCTTCCTGGCCTTCTGTCAGTGACAGAGTATTATTGGGACTTGTAAGCCAAGCACACCATTTCCTCCCTAAGCTGCTTTTGGTCAGTGTTTTATCAGAGAACAGAGACACAGACTCCGAGACAGTGATTCCAAAGTAAAACAGGTTCATTTCCTTCCTCCTCTTTTTTCTTTGAATTTGGGTATCAGTGCTGAAAGACTTGGATTCTTGCTGATCAAGACCAGCAGAGACCAGAATCAATCACCATTTACATTTTTGGGAACTTGTTAGAGATGTGACTCTTGATCCCATCTCAGATCTTCAAAATTAGAATCTTAATTAGAATAAGATTTCTTTTAGAATAAGATTTTTAATTGAGCGAATTATATGTTAAAGTTGATTAATATTTTCAGCCATTTTGCAGAACAGCATTAAATATAAACGAACAAACAAATAACACCACCACCAACAAAACCAAACTAGAGGGTGAGGATGCAGCTCAGTTGGAAGAGTATCTACCTAGTATACATGAAGCCCTGGGCCTCATCCCCATTGTTCATAAGCCAGGGCATGACTCACAAGGTGGAGCCAGGAGTATCAGAAGTTCAAGGTTATTTTTGGTTATATGTTAAGTTCAAAGCCAGCCTGTGATGTATGGTATTTTCTTTTAGAGCGTTATCCTATTTTTATGTATGTGTCTCTCCATGTATTTCAGTGTATATTTACACTTGTGTGTAGGCACATTCAGAGGCCAGAAGTGGTGGTTCCTGGAGCTGGAGTGTGGCTGTGAGTGAGCTACCTAGATGTGGGTACTGGGAAGTGAACTCAAGTTCTTTAGAAGAACAGTAGGTGCTTCTAATTATTAAGCCATCTCTTCAGTCTTGGTACATGAGACCTTGTACAATGTATTAGTATTAATGACAGTGTAGTATTAATGTCAACAATGATAATAATTATCTTTGTTATAGAAGCACAAAGAAACTCCTGTTTCTGTGTGTCTGTATGTTTGGACTGATAGTTTCTACTATTTCATAGCCATAGGATTTAATGTCCATAAAAATCCATGAAGTAGGATTTTATAGATAAGAAAATGAGTATGTATATATGTATGCCTTTTACTCAAGTGAACTAATGGCATTATTGACAGAGCCAGGTCTGGAAATCTGGGTTGTTTGCCACCAAGGCAAAGGTTCAGCCGTGATGCAACACTGACCTCTGACACACATCAGTAGCTTTCTACCCAGACTATTCATCTCCAAACAGTTTTCTACATACCAACTATGAGACTCACCATGTCCTCAGTTCAAGTGTTACACCACTCCCACTGAGTGTAACCTCATGACCTTCATTCTTCACTATCTGATATGTGTCTGGCTGGAAGGAAGGCAGACACAAGCTTCCCAGAAATGCTCATGCAAAGGAACTGCAGTGGTTTCAATAAGAAATGTCCCCCCTGGGCTCATGTGTTTGTATATTTGGTCCACTGCTGGCGTAGCTGTTTGCTCTTTGGGGATGTTGAGGACTCTTTAGGGGTGAACTTTGCTGGAGGAAGTATTTGGGCTTATAGCCTCACTCTCCTTCTGCTTCATTCTCTCAACTTCTGTGTGTGTGGACTATTCCATCTGGCAGTTTCTCATTCTGGCTGTTTGCTGTCATGCCTCCAGGGCTACTGTGAACTCCCCTTATGGAACAAGAAACCCAAATGAATTCTTCCACTTAGATGTTGCTTTGGTCGTAGTGTTTTATCACAGCAATAAAACTAACTACTGCAGGGGCCTTCAGTGTCAACAGTGTTGCCAGGGGAAAACCTCGGCAGAGCTGATAGGAAGAATCCCCTAGGAAGGCCTCAGGAGGACATTAACTTTAGGCTGCTGGGCTGTGATTTTCCTGGCTATGAACTCTGCTGTGGAATCCTGACAGAGCATTTCAGGCAAGACCTTGGACAGTCTTTTTTGCTTCTCTTCTGTGTGTTCATCTCCACAATATAGGAATGTGAATATTGCCTTCTTTAACATGATATTTATCTGTTCTTAACACAGTACCTGCCAGATGAAAAGATACAAATGGACATGGGCTACAGACATCATATGTAAATTGGTGATATTGCCTACTTCACAAAGTTGCTATTACAGTGAAGTTATCAGAGTAAAGAAGCCACTTGGCAGTGTGCCTGATGTAGCAGGTGAGCCATGAGTGACAGGGATGAGAAACAGCTATCATGGTCATGGTTCCCATGATAGGTATGGGGCTTGGAAAGAGACTTTGAAATCTCCAACTGTGTACACAGACACTTTGTTCCCAAGGAATAGCACAGAGAACTACAGTTGTGTTTGGCTTTAAATCAAAGCCTGACATTATCCTTCTTCCAGAATGAGGATCCGTGCTGAGTCTCACTACCTGCAAAATAGGAAGGGAGGGATAGCACCAAGATTCTTTCTCTTCTTCTTCCTCTTCCTCTTCCTCCTTCTCCTTCTCTTCCTCTTTCCCTTTAAATTTCTCCTCCACTCTTTCTTCAATTCTCCTCTCCTACCTAGTCATCTTTGGACTGGCTAGGTACAATAAGCTAGGGACTAGCTGAGACTTCTTTGGCCTATGTATGGCTCTTACACTTCCAGCCATATCAACAGAGCTTGGAGAAATCTGGGTGCTCTTAGACATCCCTGTTCAGAGGGAGAATGCTTTTCCAAGGAGGCAAAGTAATTCTGACCATACCCTCCTTTTGGGATCATCCATACCATTAATTAAATCTGCTGGGTTCAGGTTTTGCTTTTTGTGTGTGTAGGCCACAGGTGGACACTGAATATCTACATCAATCATGTCCTATTTGAACCATTTTCTCTTACTTATCTCTGTCAGGAACCATCAGGGAGAAGCTGAAAACTAACAGGAGATCTTCCTGAGATGGGTCAGCCTTTGGATTAAAATCTATGATGTATATTCTCTGGCAGGCAAGGCCCAGGAGAAATTTATTTTATGAAAGATTCTTGTTATTAATATTGTTTTTCTATTTGAGATATATATATATATATATATATATATATATATATATTAGCCCACCCTTTGAACAGATCTCTGCAGAACCAAAATGTACTGTCTTGTAATGATGCTATATATGCTATATAGACAAATAGATGACTTCTTAATTTTTAATAATTATCCTATAAGAATTCCTAAAATTGTATTAGTAATTATTAAGCTTTTTTTTCTATAGTGGTACTGATATTAGGTTCTCTCTGATATTCAAAAATAAAATGAGAACTCTGTTGATCTTCAAGTGTCATGAGTTAATTGTTTCTAAGATAGCAAGCAAACTACTACAACTTAGAGCACATCCCAAAAGGTTGTACAACACTTAACCAAAGGTCATAAAAAGTAAACTAATGATTTACTATAGATGCAAGAACAGAAGATAAAACATTGACTGGGTTTATCTAGACAAAACTTCACTAGTACTTAGTCACAAAATAGGGTTTTTAACTCTCCATGAACCTTTAAAGCTGATGACAGAAAATGAATATTTCACCATATAATTATTCCTAATGGATATGTATGAAAACATTCTCTATTGTAAATTTATTTGATTTATGATTTGAATTTATATGTAAACTTGTGGTGAACTTTTTACCATGTGATCATGTATTCTGAAAGATATATAAGTACTGAGGACAAAGAGGAAAAGAGTAACTTTTTTAGACAGAACTGGACTGGACTCAAGAGAGAAATTTTTAGACAGAACTCAAGAAGAACTTAGAAATAAAGGCACACCATTGGGAGTAATGGTATTGAGAGTAAGGACATTATTGTGACATCAGAGCAGGAAGAAAGAGCAAGATTAGAAGAAGAGACTAGCAGTAACTTTTTAGAGAGAACTTTTTTTTTTCCTTATTTCCAAGATTTATTAGAGATTCATATTTTGAGAAAACATTACATTTCATAAATATGTACAATTCATATATGATAATTATTATTTTTTTTGTGTAAACTGTGTATTAACAAACTGCTTAAAATTTTGGTCTATATCTTTTTTTTTTTTAAATGCTTTTTTATAGCATGTTTTACAAGGGGAGGGGGTAAGAAGGGCAAGGTGGTGGAAAAGTACAAAATCTTCTTGGCCTGTGCCTTGAAACATGTCATGGTCTATAAGGTACTCTGCCTTGAATTATGATCTACCTGCTGTTCTAAAGAAGATATGGTACACTGCTTGAGTTATGGTCTCCCTGCTATTCTTAAGATGATATGGTACACTGCTTTGAGTCTATCTGTAGTTGCTAAGCAGGATCTTGCAGTTGCCAAGCTTCAGAGGACATTGTGCAGGTGGGGAAAGGTAGGGAGTGAGGGTAAGGGCGAGGGTCCTGGCTTCTGGCATCTCCCCCTTCTCTGTTTAGTTAGAGAAGGCATCTTATGATCAATCCCAACTATGTGAATTTTGAATTTGGATGTCTAATTATGGGGGGTCTTAGACAAGTTCACAACCCCAAAACACTGATGTGAGACGAGTCACATCGATGGTCGAAGGCTTTAGGCTGTCGACGATGGGCAACGTCAAGGGATTCTGATGTGGGTGAAAGGAGGGTGAGAGCCCTGTCTTAGGCCATGTAGGCTGCACCCACTCCCAGCACCACGCACTCCTTTTCGGCTGCATTGGGTGGGCCCCTGGGAAGTGGACCTACAATAATCCCGTCATTGGGCTAACTCACAGCCATCCTAATCCCTTTGTGAATGTTCAAGTTACCAACCATTTGTCAGTTTGGGGTGTAATATTGTCATAAAGGAAGGCTCCCCAATGTTAGCGGCCATATCAAGGGCGGCCTTGGTTTAGGAAAAAGCCAATTTTTGTTGTGGTGATCAAGAGGCCAAGCTCTCTAGCGAGAGAAGCGAGGACAAAGCCAGGCATACCAGGAACCCTTCTGGAGGGTGTGGAAGTCTAGCGGTCGACAGTAGGAGGAGGCAGGGGAGCTGGCAGCTGTGTCAGTCTCCTGAGGAGTCACTTCTGGATCCTCTTCAATTTTTGGCTGATGGTAATGAACTTCAACCGTCTTCTTGATGGCAGCATCAACCTGGTTCCGTGGATGGCAGGTCGCCGGCAACGATCTCTGTCTCACTCAATCTTGATGTCGTGCGCACATCCTCTCAATGAGGGTCCATCCAGAGGGGTCCATGCCTCGAGCCCCATATCTGGGTGCACTTGACCCGACCGGCAGGTCCTAGTTATTCGTGGGGGCGAGGAGGACTGCAACCTGCTATTCTTCAGAAGATATGGTACACTGCTTGAGTTATGGTATCCCTGCTATTCTTCAGATGATATGGTACACTGCTTTGAGTCTATCTGCAGTTGCCAAGCAGGATCTTGCAGTTGCCAAGCTTCAGGGAACCTTGTGCAGGTGGGAAAAGGTAGGGGGTGAGGGTAAGGGCGAGGATCCTGGCTTCTGGCCCATCTGGATTAGAACTTCTAATAGCAGGCATCACAGGTGATTCATTTTTACCTGGAAAGAAAAAAGAAGAGGATTCTCAGGGAGATTTCTCTTCTCTGGATGTAAATTGTTATTCATCGTATTTATGGTTGGGCCTGGCTTTGTGAGAGTATCTATTTTTTTCATTAATATTTGTGGTAGCCGGTTAGCTGTGCCTTCTGTGGTATTGGACAGGCATATCAGTCCTCGGCTCCATAAGTGAACTGGGTCTGGGGCATTCCCTTTACAGGTATGAGGGTCTTTCCCCATATCTGTGGTAAAGTTTTGTTGGTCTTGGTGGTGCCCGAGGTCACCAATATGGTCAGCAAGAGATTTGCCATGAGCTTTCAGCTTTAGAGAGAGAAAAGTGAACAAGGCATGATGGAGAGTATTTCAGGGGGGCTCCTTCTGAGGGGGTACCGTTCCCCCTCTTTTGTTTTTAAAGCCAATTTTTCAGAGTTCTTGTAAAATCAGGGCAGAAGCGCCAACAGTTGCTCCTTCTACACTCAGAGAGTCATGAAGACCTTATTTAAGGATATATAAATCTATATTAATAATCTTTTGTCAAAGGACTTTTATAGCACCACTGACAATTAATCAGACTATATGATATATCGATTGGAAATAGCTTTTTCTACTTTTTGTGAGATTACCTCTCTTCTGTCAATTAACTGTTGAGGGAGTTAGGGTTTACCTAGAGAGAACTTTTTTGAGGAGAACTTTTATAGAAACTTTTTGGAGAATTGAAGAACTTAGAAATACAGGCTAAAATCACTTTTCAAGTGTTCCTCTTTTTTTTCTGTGACTTTAGCAGGTTGGAGTTAGAGCCATGCAGTTCCTGCAGAGATAGAACAAAGGTTACTTAGCTTCATCCCTGCTGTTTTATGATGAGGTGCTAAACAGGGGAACTCAGAAGGCAGGTCAGCTACTGAAACATAGTGACTTCGACTTAAGACAGGTAAATGTTTTATTATTATAAGGAACCCTAAATATTTCATAAGACTAAGTCTTAGACTGCTGTTGCTCTTTCCCATCTGCTGCCTCAAGAAGAACCAAGAATAGGAAAGAAGAACTGCAGGGGTTGGCCCCCAGCATATCCCAGAGCTCACCAGTATAGTAAGACTAAGTGCTTAGCAAGTCTTACTCATCATAGGTTCTCACTGTACTTCTTCTGCCCTGTCACTCCTGCCTGTAAGCAGATTTCTTTAACTATCCCAGAAACCCAAAGTGTATGGGCTTGATAAGACATTATAATTCCAATTCTCAAGACCATCACAACATGTTGCCTGTCTGTGTCTTCAGCAGGAGAGGAGAGAAGGGGCACTGAGTAAGAATGTGGTTACTTAGTTCATCCCTTCAACAAAGGATTTGGGGGTCATGTAGCAAGGTATCATGTAATAGTAAGGTCATTCTTTCTTCTTTCCTTCCTCCCTCCCTCCCTTCCTCTGTCCTTCCCTCCCTCCCTTCCTCCATCCTTCCCTCCTTCCCTCCCTCCCTCCCTCTCTCCTTCCCCCTTTCTCTCTCTCTCTCTCTTTCTTTCTTTCTTTCTTTCTTTCTTTCTTTCTTTCTTTCTTTCTTTCTCTTTCTTCTTTCTTTCTTTCTCTCTCTCTTTCTCTCTCTCTTTCTCTCTTTCTTTCTCTCTTTCTTTCTTTCTTTCTTTCTTTCTTTCTTTCTTTCTTTTTCTCTTTCTTTTTGATTTTTCCAGACAGAGTTTTTCTGTGTATCCCTGGCTGTCCTGGAACTCACTCTGTAGACCATATTGGCCTTGAATCCAAAAATTCGCCTGCCTCTGTCTCCCACAAGCTGTGATTAAAGGTGTTGCACCACCACCATCCTGCAATTTGGGGACATTCTTAACTCTAAAGCTAATTTCTTATGTGTGTGTATGTGTGTGTGTATATATTTATCTATATGTGTATGCCCTTGAGCATTGTACATATGAGGAGACAGAGGATAATCTTGGACTTCATTCTTCGGCTATGTACTCTTTTTGTTACTTTTGTTCTGTGACAAGGTTTATAATTAGCCCAGGACTCACCAAGAAGACTACACTAGTTGCCCAGCGAATTCATGGGATCCACCAGCAGAAGGATTATAAGCTTGTGACACTATGCTTGGGACTGAAGCTAGGTCTTTGTGCTTGTAAAGCAAACACTTTACCAACTGATTCATCTCCCAGCCTGTCAGAAACCAATTTTTGTTTTGTTTGTTTGTGGGAAATTCAGTGTAGCTGTTGACCTGTTGGAGATGTCTGGTTGTGTTCTTTAAGGTCACTTAGAGAACCTGCTCCAGGGCCAAGACTTAACAGTGATGAAACGGAGCCTTTCTTTTTGTCTTTCAGCCGAGGGCTTCAAGATCAATTTTGCTGTGGATTGTGCAATTTTCTGAATAGTAGTTTCTAAAATGGAATACTTATCGTATTAAATAGAGGCAATTACATACGGTAATTAGCTACATTTCACTTTGCTTCAAAATAAAATATGAAATGAAGCTAAAATTATGCTAATCTGAGTCTTCCACAAACATGAGTTTTCCTGGGCCACACTAAAGAAAGGCTTCCAAGAGATTCTGGGCATTCAGTGATTTGTGACATAAGTGGGAGTCTCACATGCCTTCTGCTTTTATCTATTATGATATAAAGGACAGCTTACTTGTGGCTGACTCAGTGTTTTCTTCTGAGGGCTTTTTACTCAGTGCCCAGATAAAGTAACTATAGACAGTGTCTTTGGAATGAAGGCAGCCATGGTTTCAAAATATGTGAGTGATAAAGATAACACAAGAACAGTAAAGTCATTGGTTTGTGAAGGTTTTATTTCTTTATTTTTCAGTTTAAATTTAATTTGATGGAAATAAGAGACGCTTTAAGGACTCTCATGAAACATGTCTAGAATTGGAGCACAATGAGAGAAGAGGCTCTACAGACACACACACACAAGGCTTAGAGGGGAACCAGGAAACAGAGACAGTGGCCTGCAGCACATAGAGGGTGACGGTGCTCTGCTTGTAGAATTGGGATATAGATCTATCATAGAGGAAGGCAGTACACCAGGAGCTTCAGCTGTGTCTTACATATCTTAGTGGAACTTTGGGATCAGATGCCCAAGGTTCTATATTGCTTGGGTTATCCTTTGGGCTAGCCTTGTTTTTCTCATATTTTTAAAATTCGTATAAAACATACAGTTCCTATATCTGGTGGGTCCTTCCTTCTCTTACTATATCTGTGTCTACCTGCATATGTTTGTGTTTAAGGGTGTGTGTGTGTGGGTCAGAGATGGACATCGAGTGTCATCATCAATCACTTTCCACTCTTCCAGTTCTTGTTTTGAACAAGGTCTCCTAACTTGGAACTCAGCAGTTTAGGCAAGACTAACTGGCAGCAAGTCAGAGAATAAGGATGACAACAGAAGTTAATGAAATAGGAAAAGGTCAGGAGATCCATAAAGTCACTCTATATCATGACAGCCCAGAGGGAAGGACTAGCTGGAGAAGTGCCTTGCAGTTAGCTGGGACCTTAAATGCTAGCAGGTTTAGTGCTTAACAAATCCTTTCATCAGAACATCATGCGTAGACTCTGAGTTTAGCTAGTACAAGTGCACAACCAGGCCTCTATGACCATAGTCACGACCTGACTTTAGAGAAGTGTTATCCCTGTACAGGGATACTCTCAGGCAGTCAGTTCTCTTTCCATTCACTATTTTGCACCCAGCTAGGCCCTGGAAACCACCAATGCATGAATCTGCTATCTTTATAAATACTTACCCCTTTTCAAAAACATTTCATACAAGTGGAATTTTATGATACCTGGCCTTTTCCGTCTGGCCTTTGTTTATCTAGTATCATGTTTTCATGCACGTTATAGTGCATGTCAGCATTTCAGACCTTTTCATGGCCAAACATTTTTCTATTACACAGGCATACAGGATTTCATCTGCCCATTGATAAGCTGATTGGGATTTTCTTGTTTATGTCTTAGCTATGTAAATGATTCCCCTGTAATCACTCTTTGTTTGCTTTCATTTTATTTTTATTTGTGTGCATGTATGTGCACCTACCTGCTTGTCGGTATGTGTGTCACTTGCATCAGGTACTTGAGGAGGCCAAAGAAGGATAGAAGATCCCTTGAAACATGAGTTACAAGTGGTTATGAGCTGTCTGATACGATGTTGGTGCTAGAAACCTTGATGCAATGGTAGCACTTGCTCTTAACTGAGCCATCTCCCAAGCCTGGCTTCCCCTCTTTTAGAGAAAATCTCTTGCTGTGCAGCCCAGGCTGCCCTTACCATCATGATCTTCCTGCTTTGGCCTCCGAAGTTCTAGAATCATAAGCATGGCTTGCTGTGCCTGACTGGTTCTGAATGCTCTTGTGGAAGGTTTTATGAATGTGTTTGAATGTGTATGAATATAAACAACATTGCCACAGTTCTTTTGTATTTTGAATGAATGTCTTATTAGACTTATGACTTGCAAGTGTTTTTATTACTTATGGATCTTTTCCTTTTTTCTTTGTGTGTGTGTATGGTATATGTATGTATTTGTGTATGTGAGTTTGTACATGTTGGGGCATAGATATATGCACAAGTAGAGGCCCAAGGTTGATGCCAGGTATCTCTCTCCATTGTTTTCTACTTTATATATCGAGTTGATTGCTTACCAAACCTGGAGCTTGTCATTCTGGCTGATCAGCTGGTTGCTTGCTCCGAATTCTCTGTTTCTATCTTCCAGACTCTGGGGTTACAGGTTGATTGCCATAACTGCCCAGCTTTTACTTGAAGTCTGGAGATCTGAACTCTGGTCCTCAGGCTTGCATAACAAGCTGCCCCCTGAGGCTCATTTCACTTTCTTGATGTCACTAATCACAATATAAGATTTTTAGACTTTGATAGAGTCTTGAGTATTGTTGTTTTATCTGTTGGATTTAAGCTTACGATCCATTTTCAGTGTGGTTTTATCTATAACTCAGTATTTACAAGAAGTTATAAGATGGATTTTTATAATATTACCTTAACAGCTATGACTCAGACTCTAAATGAGTCCTCTAAGTTCAGACTAACACATACTGATGCTAGGAATCAGACATAAACATGAGGCCACATCCAGATATAGATTTTTATCATGCCACAGGCCCACTGAGCATTACCCGCCATAAAACCTCAAATCGTTATTTTCAAATTACAGAGCACACCCACAGTCTGTGATTTAGTAGGATGGAGAAGTTAGGATTTTATCCAAAGAAGTGTTCCCTTAGGAATTGCTATTTTATTAACATTTATACTGGGAAAAATTAAAATAATTTGGCAAATATTTTCTGCTGCCGGAGTTCATTAAAAAGACATGTACTCAAGATGAAAATACATATCAGAAGGTCAAATAGATTCTCTAAAGGCACAGTCAGCAAACCATAGGCCATATTCCATTCCATTACCTCTTTCCTTAATTAAATGACGCTATACAAATTATTAAAGTGCATCTTTCCTAAGATGAAGCCAGCAATCTCACTAACTTCAAAGATCTGACTTAGACAAGTTGCTTCAGGACCCCAAGTAGTTCATCTGTCCTGAAGGCGTGAGAAGCTCAAATGGAATAGACATTAAAGTAACCACCTGTCGGAGGAAGAAAAATAAGAGGAGAGGAATGGCTTATAGTGACTCCTCCCAACAGTGTGTGTTAGTGGACTGTGAGTTCTAAATGACAGTGGGATATGATGGCTGCTGGAGAGCGTTGTCTGCTTCATGGTTTCAGAGCCCATCACTTTGGCTGTCATACCGGTTGCTCTAGATTTGGTGACTTAACAAATAGTGGTCTGGAGGCTCAGAAGTCATTGTGGTTTGCATAACTTTCTTGTCTATATTCTTGCATGGTAGAGAGACAGGGAGGAGGAGAAGGAGATATGAGGGTGGTGATATCTGTTCTTACAAGGGCTCTAAGCCCACTCAACAGGGTTCCATGCCATCCATAAGCCAAGAAGTACCTGGTATTGCTGGAAGGGAGAGGGGATGAAGGAGCAGATTTTCCAGTCTGTAGACAACTTCATCCCAGGATGTGGCAACCTGTGGAATGAAAACACCAATAGGAAATATTGTTTGTCCTTGAAATCTCCAAGTCTGGAGACAACTAGACAAGTAGCAGAGTCCAAAAAAAGTAAGACTGGCTTAGACTGACTCATCCTCAGGAAGACATCTTTAGTGGAGTTCCTCCTATGCAGAATAGTCTCCTCAAGGTCTGGTCTCCTATAAAAGCACCAATGCTATCAACTCAGTTCCTGGATATGGAAATTAAGGGTAGGAAAAATACACACTGTCCGAGGTCATACTGTCCATGAATAAGTAGTGAGTCTGACTGTAAAAATGTAATGATAATGAATATAGAACCCTTCCTGTGTCCCGGCAAATCTGTGAGGACCTGATATGTGTGCATATGGTTTCAAAGCTGCCCCACTTAGTATTGGATAAGCAATTAGGGGATTTATTCCTAAGAAAGACTAATTCTTTCTCTTTCAGCAGCCATTTGTTGTCTATAGTTCTGTCTTGCTCTGGGTCACTTATGAGATTTCCCTCATCCATGTTAGCTTGTCTGTCTGTGTTGTCATTGTTCAGTCCTGTGCAGGAAGCCATATTGTTGAGGTATTATGGATACAGCTTCCAAGTCATTTCTAGGAATTAGAATCTTACATCAGACTTCCTGGTTCTCTGACTCCTACAATCCTTTCACTTGCTTTACCACCATGTTCCCTGAGCTTTATGGGTAGGAGTTGTGTTGAGGATGTATCCATTGGGGATGGGCAGTCCATAAGCAATTGATCTGTGCATTTAGAGCAGTTGTGGGTTTTCAGAGATTGTCTGCTTCAACGAGGGTGAGAGCTACACTTACCTGTGGGTGTGAGACAGTGCACTGTGCCAGGAAACTTGAATGGGTTGAATGGGTTGGAAGCCCCAGAATCAGAGGGGATGGTTTACCTGCTCATGTGACCACACTTCCTATATAGGAACATGATCTATGGTCACCTAGATCAGAACAGAGTTCGCCATGCTAATGAGGTATTTAGAGGCCCTGAAAGTTAGCCAATAAGCTTCCCTTCTTGGACATTTCTTCCTGTGAAAGGTACTTAATCTCGGGTCTACACTGAGGAGGTGGTATACACCCATTTTCCACAATCGATAAACAGTTTGGAACCAAGGACTGTCTTTCATCAAGAATGGCCCTAGGTAGAGTGGAGGAAGCCTTCATCTACAGAGCTGAGCCATCTAAGCTATGGACAATCACTGAGAAGCTAGACTGGAGTTCTCCCTCCTCAGGCCCCGGGCTCTTCAGCCTGTGGGCCTCTTCCATTCCCAACTCCTCATGACCCAGTGTCGTCTGGATGTCTAGGAGCCTCTGGCCCTGGGTTCCTCTTTGCAGACCCATGGATCCCTGACCCTCTTTCCTGACTCCTTTGCACAGTTTTCAGAGGCTACTGGGCACCCGGGAGTCAGGGAACCCCAGCTTTGGCCTCCCATATCCAAGACTGCATTCTCCTACCACATGAGCTGAGTATCTGTGCTTCCCCTAAGTTCATCACACAATAGCAGGTACAGGGTAAATTCAGTCTAGCACCTCTGCTATTCTTCTGCCCAGCAGCTTCCCATATCCCAGCAGCTGGACAAAATGTGGAAGCACATGTGGGTCTAAGTGAGCATTTAGGAACTGTGCTGGTCTACTCCAGCGGCAGTAGTATTTTCTCTAAGATCCACAGCCTCACTATCTCCAGTTAGTTGCCTAGGTTGCTAGTACCAACCATGATTTCCTTCCTGCTGAGTGAGCCTTAAACCCAGAGACAGCTGTTGGTCACCACAGAGATCTGAGTGCCAGTACTTCACCTTGCTCATGTCTTGCCATGCTGATTACTGTCACTCATAGATAGTGACACGGCTGTGTAGGACTTGATTACTTTGATTACTTCCCTCCCTTGACAGCTTGCATGGCACCTTCTGACACTCTGGAATCGAGACCTGAAGAAGCCTTTCAGGTCATATCCAACTCTAATCTTCTAAATTCTACGTTCTAAGTGTGTAGTGTCTTCGGCACTAGGGATTGACCTTCAGCCTCTGGGAGGCAACCAAGGATGACAGCAATAGGCTACTTTATAGATTTAAAAAATCTAAACTTTAATTCTAAAGCCTTTTGTTCTTACTTGAAAGTGCATTTCTTCTGTCAGTTGATGTTATCAAGGGTGTTGACTATTTGAGCTTAGTTTTAAAAATTACATTCATTCAGTCATTGCTTGTTTAGAGACGGGGGGTGTGGGAGGGAAGGAGGGAGGGAGGGAGGGAGGGAGGGAGGGAGGGAGAGAGAGAGAGAGAGAGAGAGAGAGAGAGAGAGAGACTGAGAGAGGCAATGACAGAGAGAATGTGTCATGATGAATGTGAAAGTCAGACAACAGCTTACTGACCTTCTAACATAGCCGATTTGGGAATTGAACTCAGGTCATCAGGCTTGGCAGCAAGCACCTTTACCCATGGAGTCATGTCACTGATCCTAAAACTAAACTTTATAATCTTGATTTCAAATAACAAAACAGTGAACAATAACAAGACAAAAAAGATACCGAAGAGGATCAAGGGACATTTGAAACAACATTTGTTAGTTTGCTCAGCAAAACAGCAAGGCAATGGATTTATTCCAGAGTTGGGAAAATGAATGCCATTGTTTTTCCCTTTGATGTTGGTATACATTTGTTTTCTAGAAAAACCCACAAAAGCCGTGGAGCTGAGCTCTGTAGGGAGCCATCCGGCCATCGTACTTTCATTACTTCTGGAGAAGTTTATGGTGTTGTCTCCTGAATTATAAACATGAGTGAACAGATGGCCTGGGAGAGAAGCTGTACACACTTATTTCTATGACTGCAAATTGTCCTTCGAAGCTCTGCCTTCGCTGGAGCTTGCTCTGTGTGACCTTACCCAAACTATGTGGATATAAAACGATGCTATTTGTATTCCATCTAGGACTTGAAAGGATTTTAATGTAGTTCATATTAAAAGACATTCCTTTAGGTAATGGAATTAGAATAGAAAAAAATATAGGAAAAAGACCATCAGCAATTCCTGGTAATAGCCTGGCTAATGTAATTAGCATATCATTTTGTTCTAAATTTCCAGGAAGCCTAGGCAGAAAGGCAATTCCATTATCAGAAAGAAAGACATATTACATGCCTCTTCAGATGGCAGAATTGAGGAAGCACCGGACTGCTGGTATGTAATGCTGTCTGCAGCATTTTTCCGTCCACTGAGGAATGCTCTCACCCCTATGTTGAGGCTACAGTGCAGCAGGCTAGCAAAGACTGAAATAAAGAGAAAGTGAGCATCAGATCCACATGGCTCATTCAGTTGACTTGTTTCCTATTTTGTTCTGACTGGATGGAACTGACCAACTGCTTTGCTATGATCAGAACCAGGCTGTGTCCTTATGACAGGAGCAGCTGTATTTAACAGGAATCCAACGTAGCCAAATGGCCTCATCCCTCTCTTCTCCTAGGAGAGGTTTATTGCTAGTAGATACTTTTTCCCCCTGAGCAAAGGTGAAGCTGGAATTTTCAGAATGGTTTCTTCTAGCTTTGGCTCTGTGATCTTTATCTTGTTGAAATCTTGAACAAAATTATTAGAACAGAAAGAAGGAAGAAAAAATAAGACAAAAAAAAGGAAGAATCATGGCTTTGGATATGTAATTCAGTGTTTGCTACACAACCTTTGTCTTTTTCTTTAATGTTTAGAAAACCTAAAGGAAGGCATAATGCCATCTATGAATTTTTATGCAGTTCGGGTCTCACTATGTTGCCCCACCTCTTCTGGAACTCACTACATACAATGGGCTGGCTTTGAACTCACAGAGATCTGCTTGCCTCTGCCTCCTTGTGCTGGGGTTAAAAGATGTGTACCACTATATTCAGCTAGGAGGGTTTTTTGTTTTTATGTGAGTTATTTCTAAATCTTTTTTGTATTTTGTAAAATAGACTTTATTTGTTAGCATAATTTTAAGTTTGAACAATAAATGGTAGTGGAGAGAGTTTTTAATGCTCCCAAACCCCATTTCCCACAATGTTTTGCAGTTTGGCACATTCAATAAATGTTGATACTTCGTTAATTCAAGGTCACAGTTTACTTAGTTACTTTTCCTGATTATGTTTGCTAATCCAGAAAATTCTGCGAGACACATTGCTTTGAATTTCCTCAATCTACTGGATTTCTCTAGACTGTAATGATCTCTCAAAATCTCTGATCATTGTGGCAGTTTCAAGTTGTACTGACAACGTATGTTTAGGATTCCCCTAGTGAACTTAAAAAGGGGGCATGTTTAATGCAGTTAGCTCTCAGAGGGAATTAAACTGAACAGGAGCTGGTAGGGCGCATTTTCCCTCAGCACCCCAGAGGGGAGGTTGAAGAAGAAAAAGTCAGTGGAAAAGAGTTCAGGCTGATGAAGTCTTCTGTCCATTTTGATCCATCCTTTTCTCAAAAAATCCCAGGCTGTGAGGAGTAGGGTACTCTCTGGCTTTCTCTCTATTTGACTAAGTTTAATAATTCTTGGGAAGAAAACAGCACAGGAAAGGGTCACTTTTATCACACCATGAAAGAGGACACGATGGGTACAAGACTGATGGTGGTTGCTGAGATTGGCTCTTGACCAGGGTGGGATTTGGGTTTCTTCATAATAACAAAGTTTCTTCCAACTGCTCCCAATAGCAGCACTCTCAGAAGGAGCACTCAGTCCACATATTGAGAGGGGAGCCTTCTGTATCCACATACATCTTTTGACATTTTTTTTTCATTTTTAAATTCACCTAGAGTTTCATACATGCATACGATGAAACATGGTCACATATACACCTATTTTCCCCTCTAATTCTCCTGTTTACACCAACACTTCTTAATTTTATGTCTTCCTTTTTAGGTAACCCACTACCTTCAACTAGTGCTTCATATGTGTATGGATGTGGTCTCACCCACAGAAGCATGGGAAGAAGTCTCTCAGTGGCCAAGCCCTCAAAGAAAGGCATTTCTGTCCTCAGCTGCTTTCTATTGACAATAGCTCCTCAGTAAGAGGTGGGGCCTGCAGATTTTCTACCCCATCTATGCTGGAGTTTGGGATAAATTGATCATGATCTTATATAGACAATCACAGCTAGTGTGGTTTTATGAGTTCAATAACAATGTTCAAAAGAGCATTTCACTGCACTCCTCCTCACTTTCCAGTCTTTCTTCCCTGATGTCTATAATGATCCCAGAGCCTTGGCAGACAGTAGGATGTTTGTTGATAGACATGTTCCATCTAGGGCTGAACACTCAAGCCTCTTCTTAGCCTTTGACCAGCTTTCTGTTTCTACATGCACTGCAGCTGGGTTAAGAGCAGTCAGTGCTGGACTCTGAATGCTACAGTACCTAACTGCCAGGCAAGAAGTACCCACTGGGCAATAATGGTGTGACTATAATGAAATAAAGAACTGCTTTCTGATAGGACTTACAGCCTGTTACACAGAAGAGGATTCTATGCCCAGTACCATAGCCCTAATCAAAAGCCTATGGCTGGGGAGGTCCTAGGCACAGAGGTAGAACCAACTATTGTTATTTTGCTAAACATTGCTAAGTTGCCTTCTAAATTCTGTTGTTTATACCCACCATTTGCAATTCTCAGGCAAGAGAAGTTTGCCCCTTGTTTCTCCTCTTGTCACTCATTTACTTATGTAAATGTAAATTCATGGACATTTATTTTCAGGTTGGACTGTAATCTAATTCCATCTTGTTTGCTGCTCAAAAAATTCCTAGTTTTGCTCATTGGGGATTTTTTTCAGTTGTTTACTATACTCTGTTGGAGTGTCCCTGTCAATTTAGGCCCCTTTTTGCACATTCCCCCCACTCCCTTGGTATTAAAAGATGTCTCAGGTGCCTCTGGATGTTTCCTACCTAGCTCCAAAGTCAGTCATGCCCCCAAGGAGAATGGCAGGGTTGTTGTACTTGTTAGTTTTTATTGCTACCTTGACACAATCTAGTGTTATCTGACAAGGAGTCTTAACTTATTGGACAGCTGAGATAGGCCTATGGCCATGGCTTGATCGATGTGGCAGTGCCCAGCCCACTGAGGGCAGTACCATTCCCAGGCAAGTAGATCTGGGCTTTATAAGAATAGTGAGTGAGCAAGCCAGTAAGAAGTTTCCTCCAGTTTTTCTGCTTCAAGGTCCGTCTTTCATTACCTTTCATGGTTTCCCTGGATGAAAAAATGTAACTTGCCAGAAAATAAACTATTTTTTCCCCAAGTTGTTTTGGTCATAATATTTGTTATAATAACAGAAAAGCAAACTAAGTTCAACCCAGATTGTGAAACTCATCTCAGCTTCCAGTCCTCACTGGTGATAGAGGAACACATTGTTTCCTCTCATAATTTTTACTTACATATTTTAAAGTATAATGAACATTTTTAAGGAAATTTCAAGTAAGCAGCCCAGGCTTCAGAAATCTTTATTATTGACTTCCAGGCATAGTTATAAGAATCATGAGATTATAAACATTGAAACTTGTTGGATGTCACACTATGGAGGAAAAGAAACAACCAAAAGGATTTCAGAGGGACCTTGGCAAACTCACCTGGATGTGCTATTTCTCAATAAAGGAAGGTCCCTGTAGGAGTTTGAGTGGTTGTTGAAACAGGAAGAGGCCCTTGTGGTAACTCAGTCTTTGCAAAGACTGCAGGGGTCCTGGCAGAGATTCTATAACTCAAGCTAGAGTGACTGGGGTCTCCACAGGAAGCTGTCTTTGTAAGATTCAGGTCTCTTGTACATACTTGTTAGTCCTGGCTAGCTAATGGAAACCCCCAAGGGCAGTCTAGAAATAATGCAATGAATTAAGGGTGCTTTGGATGGAAAGTTAGACTTTTGAAGCAAAACGGGTCTTGTTACTAGAGCCATACATGAAAGCCCTCAGACATTTGGGAGGCAGAATGGACTTCACAGAAGAGTGCCTGGAAAAGGTATTAGCACTGCATGCTGGGATATATGTATAAAGTACATTTTTCCTGTGATTAAAACTCATTGCTGCTCACATTTTATGACTAGGAGGGAAAAATTATTTGCTAATCAGAATGAAGCATTGGGATTTGTCACCCAGAACTCTGTTCTTCACAGACTTTTTGTCTAGCATTTCCCCAGGGCACTAACCCAGGGAACTCCTGTTCTCACATTTCAATTTAATTTCCTTCCAACACTTTACTGCCTTATTAAATCTCTTCCTTTTCAAAAGTTTACTAGATGTGCTCTGTTGTTCTTTCTAGTGTGTGGAGATTTCAATCTTCTTCATGTTCAGTCCTCACTTGGAAAGTAGAGTCAAAGTTAAAGGTAAGTGGGCACCATCTCACTACAGCAATCTCTGTTTTATTGTCTTCCATAAATGTATCATAGACAGATTAGATATGTTCACATTTTTGATGAGCAAAAATGTCTGAGACTTCATGCAATGCTCTGCATACATATTGTTTAAGTTATATATAATAAATGTCACCAGTTCTGTCTTTTGCCTCTAGGGATGTTCAGTGATGGGTCTTCATGAATGTTAGCTAGCATCTGTGGCTGTTAGGATTCAACCAGGAGATGAGAATCAAGTCAGCTGTTTTTATAGGAGAGATAACAATACAAAAGGTCCCTAATTAGGTATAAAGACATGCTGGTTGATTAATTAAACAGTCAAGAGAAAAGGTGAATCACAGAGATCTCACCTGCTGCCCGAAAGGCTCAGGGAGCACTGCAGAAGAGGAGGTAGTAAGATTGTAGGAGGCAGAGCTGGAGTAGACTTCTGGGAGATGGTATCTTCTGGACAGCACTTAAGAACTCAAAGCAGCTGTGGTTACCTATGGTAAGACCAGGACAAGATCAAGCCCAAGAGCTCTCTAGGATGGTAAGGGTGGGGCTGGTGAGTTGCTCCACTCCCCAGCTGAGGAGCAACTGGCAGTTAGTGCTGACAGAGGGTCAGTTCTTGTCAGGGGTATGGCCCTGGGCAGGTTGATGATGCTCTAATGCATAATTTTCTACCTACATGCGTTTGGATAGCACTAATCTGTACTCAGTGAGTTACTAAAAAGAAGAGGATATAAAATTGCAGTATGCTAGAGGGATCTGGAAGGAGTTGGAGGGGGAGTGTCAGGGTGGGTATGATTAAAATAAACCCTGTGCATGTGTGGAATTCCCTGATAACATCAACAGTGATAACAAGAATAAACGATAAAACATTTTAGGAACAGCAATTTCAGAAAGCAGCCACCATGCTGGGCTGGCAGACCAAGAGAAAGAAGGTAAATGTCCAACATTGAGAAGTTTGGTTGGGACCACCACCTGGGCAGGGATGACAGAGGATGGCACAAGTCTCTTCTGGCATTCCTATGCATAAAGAGACACCAGAATGTGACACCTAGCCCTGTGGGGAGGGGACACAGACTAAAGGTGTTGGAGTCTCTGGGGATCACAATAATGGTGCCCCTGTGAACATGGGGACATCTGTTGCTCCTGGCAAGGAAGAGAAGCCAAGTGGTGACATCGGTAGGTGACCTGTGTTGATGTTGGTGGGAATCTGAGAAGGATGGTCAGCCTGGGCAGTTGCTGTTACCCACATTACCGTTGGAGTCAGAAGAACTTCTTTACCATCCCAGCACTGTCACTTTGAGCTGGTTACCAACCCTGTCCCCAGGTGTAAATGAGACTGCTGATCCTTATTTGATTTTTTTCTGAGCGAGACCGGAGAGTGACAATCTTTGTGAATTGCCTGACAAAGGACCTTGGACACAGGCCCACAGCCCATGCTGCTGACAAATGCAGGGGGATTGTAATTACTGGTTTTTCAGATCAGTGTGATTTTGTTCCCAAAGAACACTTGGCATTGCCTGGAGATATTAATGATCACCATGCCTTGAGAGTGCAATACTAAACAATCCTGCCAAAGATGCTGCTGAATCTCAGGTCTGCTACTGAACACCGTACGGTGCACAGAACAGCAAGTGGTTATAGGACTCCAAAAATCAGCAGTGCTTGGATCATACACAAACCTGGTTTGAGCTGACCAATCCAAGAACTCAGAGGCTAAGGCAGGAAGAACATGATGGAGAGAACAGGTTAATCTCCTTAGTTCATTAGCTCTGAGTAGGGCAAGAGGCTTAAACTAAACACTGGGGACATCTGAGTTATTTTTTCTCATTTTTGTGACAAAATGCTCATCAGAAAAATATAACCGATGAGCGGTTTTTCTTGCTCATGGTTTCAGTTAGTCATCCTGGGGTAGACCTGGTCATGGGGACAGACAACTTACTGGGTCTCACAGCAGAAAGCCAAGCATTCTATCAGCAGGAGAGAAATATACAACTAGACTGAAGATAGACACCATGATAGGTCAGTTCTGCTAGAGAGAAAACGCCCATTAAACTGGGGAGAACATCGGTATTTCTATCCCCAAAGCTTTCTATTTGTACTATGTCAACTGGTTTTGAATCAATCCTAAAACAGGAAGGCATCTCTATTTTGATCACATTCTTACATTTCCTTAGAAATTATAGTAAGACATCCATATCACCATCTTCAAATGTCCTGTGGGCTTTTATGAGTATATATGCAAACATTTGCTTTGAACCACTAATAGTATCATTTTCTCTATTAGATTTCTCACTCCAGGAAAAAATAGCATTTACAATATAGTCATTTTCTGCAGTTGAAATGCTCTGCCCCTGGGCTGTTTCCTCTGGGAATATAGTAATTTTCTTCCAAGTCCTGTTAATGTTACCAAACAGGCTCAAGAAAACAAAACAAAACAAAACAAAAAAAAACAAAACAAAAAAAACCAAAACAAACCAAGACAAAACAACTACAGCAACAACACCGAGGAACATTACTCAATGCTCAATAGTTTATCGTCCTTTTTCTGGACAAAGGTCTCACATCCTCCTTGGAGCTGGTCTCTTCTCCTTCAACAGCTTTCCATTCCGTGCTAAGGTCTCTGTGTTCTCTCCCTTTACATGCAAGTGGCTCTTTCCATAGACACCTGTCCTCATATTATGATGACAGACTAGCCATTACAGCCCAGGTGCCACTTACACATTGGGTACATTGTCTGCTTTACACAAGTGAAAAGGTGGCCAGTTTTCCTTCTTCTGTGACTTTACTCCTGTGTTCATAATTTCGAGGTTAAAACTAAAGCAGCAAAGACCCCTTGTCTCTAGCAGAACACAGGCTCTTCTCCCAGTTAAGGAGGAGACACAAAGCGCTCCATTGAGTGGGTAACAAAGAGTCTCCTATCATTAGTGCTGAACTACCTTATTACTCTGTTTTAATTAGCCTTCTAATTACTTTCAGCTGCTCCTAATGAGCTTCAACCATGGTAAGGAACACATCCTTGAGTAAGTGCATTGAAAACTCCTTTTCAGCTCAGTGGAGAGCGTATGAGAGCAGGCTCACGGCAGCTTTTGGTCAGTGGAGAGGGTGTGCTGGGAGATTCATGAGGATATTTTTCCTGTGGAGACTTAATTGTATTGAACTTCATCAAATGGTCACTCTTATTCTATATTTTGATTCAACGTTTTCATGAGTTTTCACTACTCAGGCCCAGAGGTTCTTAGACTATAGCTCACTTTAATTTCATGTAGCTCACATAAACCTGGGGAAGTAAATTTTACCTGATATCACATTTCAAGGTATTTTTTAAAAATTATTTTTATTTTATTATCTAATGTGTGTAAGGGTTTTGCCTGCATGTAGATCTGTCCACCACATGTATGCAATGCCTGAGGAGGTCAGTAGAAGCCTTCAGATCCCTTGATATGGGAATTACTGATGTTTGTGGGCTACACTGTGGGTACTGGGAATCACAGCAAAGTCTTCTGCTAGAGCCCATGTGCTCTTCAATTGCTGAGAAAGTAAAATATGGACTCTTCAGCCCATATTTTAAGACATTTTTATTGTTCTATTTAGTGTGGGTGGGGTGGGGTGGGGTGGGGCGGAGGTCAGAGCACAGAGGGTCAGTTCTTTCCTTCCCAGGGCCTTGAGGACTGAATTGAGGGTCTCAGATTGAGGTGCCCAGCAGGCACCCTTACTCCCTAGTCATCTTGTGGGCCTTGGAAGCATATCACGTTCTTTATGTGTGAGCATCTTAGGCTCACATACTCTGAATGATCATACCAATTCTTTGTAGGTTTGGTGGAGTGTGAAGCATTGTGGAAGCCTTTTTTCTTTCTGTTTCCTTCATCAAATCCTTGCTGAGAGTTTGCTGTGTGCCTTCAGTTCATCACACCACAGAGCAGCTTACGCAGTCAGTAATGTCTGTTAAAGGATAAAGCCTAGGTTTCTCAGCCAGACCTTCTAGGGCTTCCTGTAGCGTCCATTCCCTCTCTAGTGTTCCCCCCACACACAAGTACTGTCAAGTCATGGGCCCTAGTTCTTCCTTTGAGCTTTCTATCTTTCCATAACAACTTCTTAGATTCTCCCTACATGTATATGAAGCCACTGTGACTGTTTCTGAGGACCATCCTCCTGACTCCAAATATATGGATCTATGCCCTCCCTCAAAGTCATTCTTTGTGTGGTCTTTGTAGTGTGCTGGTAACTATCTCACAACTGTATCTCCAGTGAGAAGACAAGCTGATTTACAACACTCGAGCAGACACTTCCATTGTGGCTGTGTGTGTGGAGAGAATGCAGGATGTAGAGTGGGACAAAGATGAGTCATTGTTCGAAGGTGTCTCTATCAGACAAAATGACCTCATAGCTCAGAGAATGGTGTTATACAATGTGAAGGTATGTCCATCATCAGGAACCATAAACAGCCTTAGCTTGGACAATGGCATAATGTAATAATTTAGAGATGAGTGATGAGCATTTGATACTTTTATTTTAATAGAGCTTATTTAATTGTGAATTGATTTAATTTGGCTTTAACAAAGGCCATGTTTGATAGCTGACTGAATGTTTGACAATAGGCTTTTGTACACTATTACAAGCCACCTACAGGAGCCATAGCATAGCATCTCCCTGTGCACATACAAAGCATCTATATAGCCTTGGGTTTTTTTTTCACCTTTCCCAAACATCTTGAACTTACTAGTAGCCGAAGAGGGCCTTGAGTGTCTGGCTTTTCTATCTCTATCCTGAAGTATTTGGATTATGGGTGTCATGTACCATGCCTAAATTTATCTTCATCTTTCTTGTATAATATTCCATCCTGTCTTGTGGCTTTAAATTCCCTGTGAGTGTAGAGATATCCACAGCTATAGTCTCAGCCCGACTCATCTGACAAACTTTTCTGATAGGATATCTTTTGAATATAGGTATTTTTGTTAGAGATTTATCCAAAAGGCACCAAAAGGAAACAAAAATGCACTTTCAGATAGAATTGGTTCTGTGAATAAATTGAAAATTCAAGACAGTCAGTCATTCCTGGGTGGAGAGTGAGATGTTTATATGGAGACCAGTGGTAAAGCTCACATGGGGAGCTGAGGGAGGGATGCCTGTTCTTAGGGATAGCAGTTTTTAGGTATCTGTTAGTGTAAGGAGAAGATAATTTTAAACTTCCATAGGATATTAAACCATGGAGAAAGTCAGGACTGAGAATATAGCTGTAGGTAGCTCTACACATATATTTAAAGCCATATGAGAGGATGAAATATTATACAGACAGAATAAAGGAGGACTCAGGCATAGGGACATAACACCTATAATCCCAACACTTCAAGGTACAGATAGGAAAGCCAGATACTCAAGGCCAACTTGGCTACTAGTGAGTTCAAGTCCAGCCTCAGTTAAATTAGACCCTGTTTTAAAATGAGGAAAGAGCCCTGAGAACCTCTTTAAAAGTAAAGTGAAGAGTAGTAATATGTTTTACACTACATAACATTTTCATGCACTTTGTCTTTGTCTTATAACCTTGAAGATAGAAGGCTCATGAGACACACACCAGCGGCTTTCCATAGCAGGTTTCTATTGACTCCAAATGCAGAGAAAAGGTTGTGGAGACTTTGTATAAAGCTTCCCCCTCAGCATCTGCTGTATGCAGGGCAGTAGGTAGGCATGCAGATCCATCCTCAGCAGCCTGCATCCTCGGCAGCCTGCTGGTGTGATAGCAGAACAGGACAGCGATGTCCACTTTGCCAGGTACATCATGTGGAGCCCTTTTCCCCTCTCCACTCAACCTCCATGGGGGCAGAGAAAATGCTGTCAGAGCCACCTGTGAAGAGAGCAAGTTGAGTGAGAGCAGTTTCCAGCTTCAGCAGAGCTGTGGGACAGAGTCACCGACAGCTAGCATTCTAGTCTCGACTGATCAGGGTTCTGGAGAGGCAGAATCCCCAGGTGTACTGGGAATCCAAGGAAATGTCAAGTTGAAGGTCTTATTAAGGAGTATAAAACAAAGACTTCCACTGAGAATAAATAGCTTTTAAATCTGGGAAGGAAAAATAGAGTCTGGCTAACAAAGTCGGAAACAAGTTATTATTCAGGACAGCTTCCCCTTCAGTTGGCCTGGTCAACTCACTTTGCAGGCTGGCAATTTGTCTTGCTAATTGTAGACTCAGGGGGTCTAGAGAAAGAATGCTTCTTGCATTTGTAAACACACGAGAAACTTCTTTTCAAAGAGTGAAACACAAGTTTTAAGCTTCCAAGGAAATGAATGTAATTTGTTTGCCTTTCCCTCCAATGACAGGCAAAGGAAGACCAAATGCTCTGCTCTTCCTGTAACTCGGCATCTCTCCAGATTCTTCAGACTCACTGATCTGAGCCTGGGTAATGCTGCCTCTTTCTCTTCTCTGCCCACGAAACAGAATTCTGGCACAGCTAAAGAACCGGCGAGAGCCTGCTTGCTCTCTGAATCAGTTCTTCACCTTTTAGACCTCTGTTTCTCCAGTCCATTTCCCCTGCCTCTTAGCTTTCCATTAATGCAACAGGGTGTCTGAGGCAATTAACTTGCAATGAGCAGAGATTTATTTCAACTCACAGTTTTGGAAGCACCTGACCTAAGTTCAAACGACCTCATTATTTGAGGTCTTTGTGGAGGTAGCGTATTGTGGCAGCGCTGAGCTTTACATATCACAGGGACCCTGGAGGGCTCTCTTCCTCTTCTATACTGTAACACTGAGTTGGATCGTTTCTGGGCTTAGTCAATGCTGGATAAAGAACACTTCATAGATGACACACTATTCATCAGATGTCCTTGGTGTCTCACAGAGACCAACCTATCTTGTCACTCACCTAAGGGAGTGGTCATCAGCTCATTTCATGACAAAGTTTATTTTGACTTTTACACCATGATAACGTTGTATGCTAACACTTTGGCCTGACCCACTTGCACAACCATTGACAACAGCCTCCAGAACTCTGAAGTTAGGAAACAATGGAATATTAATTTCACTTTCCAATCACATTCATTACCCCACCTTGGCTCCTGATAGCTTAGGACTTTTTTTTAGTATGTCAGGGTTAATTAACAATTCCTTTCCTGCTCTTCTTTATCTGACTATGCTACCCAAGCTCAGGGTCCACCTTCCTCAGCTCCTTAGTAGCTGGAATTTCAGGCACATGCCTCACACCCTACCCCATTAGTTTCTCTGGTGTTGAAATTACTGAAATTTTTTTTGGTCCCATCAAGCCCATTTCTTTAGAGAAATTATTATTTTCTTAACATCTTTAGTTTCTTGTCAAAGAATATTAGTCTTCATAATCTATAAATATACCAATAACATTTCCAAATGGGATCATTGCATATTCTGTAACACGTGTCTTTTTGCTTCTTCTATCTTCATTGGCAAGGGTGCTTTTTCCCCCAGAAGGTAAAGATGCATTCTACTTTTGGTATAAATAATGGAATAGTTATTTGTCTTATAAATATCTCATCTTGCAGAGGCAATGACAGTCTGCCTCTGCCCATCTCCTGCTCTCTGCAGACATGTGTCTCCCTCTAAGAGTTACATAAGCTCCCATAATAAACACTATTACAATCTGTCTGTCACAAACTGAATCATGCTTCTTACTGCATTTAAGTTTCTCCATGGCCCATTTTCACCTTTCCTTCAAGCCTGTCTCATGCACTAATAAAGATAGAAATTTCACTTTGTCTTAAAAGAAGACAAGTGGGAAGCATACAATTCCTCTTTTTTTTTTTTTTTTTTTTTACAAAGCAAACTGAGCAACGGTATCCACTGAGGTCACTCATCACAGAGGGCCCTCCTTACATCACAAACTCACCAGAAAAGAATATCTGGAAGCTACCTTGGCTGGGCCTGCTCGTGAATCAACCCAGACCAGGCTCCCACAGCTCCCCTCTGACCTCAGAGCTGCTTGCTTCTGTGGCTGCATCTACCTCAGTGCAAACTCTAGGTTTCCTCAGTAGCAGAAATTCACATCAGCTAAGATTTCTGTGGATGAAGGATAAATTTAGTTCTTCTAGGGTGAAGGCTAGGCAGATCAGATACATTGATGCTCAGGGAAGACCACCCAGGTACCTCCTCAGGCTGCTCATGTTGGACACAGTTGCACATAGTTCATTTCCACTGTTTGAAACACAATGGGATGAAGTTCTTCATATACTGCTCTTCAGAAAGGCTATGGCACTGAAAAGATAGTACCTAATAATTATGCCTAAAAAGTAAATAAGAAACAGGTGGAATGGTACATAAGGATATCTTTTTGTTAGTCAAATATACCTAAAATATCTTCCTAAAGTAATGGATATTAAAACTTTAGTAATGGAATATTTCATGGTTTGTGTGTATAGATGTGTGTGTGTGTGTGTGTGTGTGTGTCTGTCTGTCTGTCTGCCTCATAGGATTTCCTATGGCCCATGCTACTTTTTCTTTGAACTCATATACAGTTAAGAATGCCTTTAAATTTTGGCTCCTCTTCCTTTTACCTCCTGAGTGTTGGGATTGTAGACTATACTCTTCCTTTTACCTCCTGAGTGTTGGGATTGTAGACTATACCACTGTGCCCAGGTTGTACAATGCTGGGCATTGAACCAGCTAGAACTTGCCTTACAAACTAAGCTATATCCCCAGACTTCTTTTTTTAAAAAGACACTATTTTTGCAATTTGATGCGTATTTTATGCTGACAGCTCATTTCCTTCCAGCAGGCATAATTCAAGTACTTGGTTGCCACATGAATGACACTGTCTAAAAGGCAGGTAGAAGCTATAACCATGTTTTCTCTAGAGGAAATGGGTGTGTTTTCTTTATGTGTTCTATCTAATGAGTTCGCCAAGTGTGCCCTCTGAGACAAGATTTGAGATAATTACTGTTTTACTCGTAGTACATTCAGTTGGTTCCTGTGGTGGTTTGAATAAAAATGATCTCCATAGGTTCATAAGGAGTAGCACTATTAGGAGCTGTGGCCTTGTTGGAGTAGTTGTGGTTTTATTGGAGGATCTGCATCACTAAGGGGTGGGCCTTGATGTCTCAAATGCTCAAGCTAGATCGAGAATGTCATTCACTTCCTGTTGCCTGCCTATCTGGATGTAGAACTCTCAGCTGCCTATCTAGCACCACGTCTGGCTGCATACCACCACGGTTCTCACAATGACAATAATGGACTGAACCTCTGAACCTGTAAGCCAGCCCCAATAAAATGTTGTCCTTATAAGAGTTACCTTGGTCATGGTGTGTGGGGAAAATTTAAGAAGGCCGCCACAGTGGCGCAAGCCCCGGAGGGGCTTCCGCCGCCGTGGCGGGTCCCACATTAGAGAAGAGGTCCTATGGTTCCAGCGGCCTGAGGGCCTTGGCGGCGGCAGGCCCCAATAACACGAGGAAGTCCTTGGTTCCAAAAAAGTTTATTGTCATGGCGGATAATAGATGGATCTAGGTGTACCCCCCAAAAACTCAGGGCAGTCCCGAGTTATATAGGGAGGGAGAAAGGGGGAGGATCTGGGGGAGGCATGTTTAATTTGCTCTGCCCTCTGGCCTTCATTAGTATGTAAATCCCTAGGGCCTGAGGCCTATAGCCTGGCCTATGTGACTGTATGGAGATGTGACTGCTTTTCAGGATCCTGGATGATGGGAGAGACTGAACTCCTGCCGGTTCTCGCGCAGAATTCCATGCAGCAGAGTCTGCAGAGTCTCGGGGTTCTAGGCACCTGCTCAACCATGACCCAGTATACCCTTACGCAGTCCCACATCTCCTCCCTTTACTTTTTTTAAAAAAGGGGGGTCACTGTGAAAATTTTGGATGAGGAAGTCGAAAGAAAGCACTACGTAGGCCAGAGGTATTAGCACAATTACGTCACAGGGTAAGGGGAGTTGGGGGGTAGGGAAGGTAAGGGATCATTGAATCAATTGAATTTAGGTGGTACAGTTTGAGGGTAGTAATATCTGACTAATCTAGATAGACATTATGTTTTCCTCACTAACATGTAACTTTAGTAATTTGACTTTGGCAAAAGAGTTCATTTGTAGCTGGAAGGTCTGAATCTGTCCACAGGACTCAGCATCTCTGGATCTTGGCATGTGTCTCTGGATCTCAGCATGTCTCTGAAATCTGTAGTCAGGTGGTGTGGCTGTAAGAAGACAGCACGGCATCCTAGGCAGGTTCCAGGAGGCTCTATAAGTCTCTGTTGGACTTGTGGGAGCACCTGTAGAATAATCACAACAGAGAAGTGGCACCCCAGCAGGGGGATGTCTGTAAAGGGGTAGCAAGCATTAGGCTACTTGGGATCAGGTACGTCATGGTGTGTCGTTGAGATCCTAGAAAGCAAAGGTGTTTGAAGAAATTTCAGTTTTAGAAGTCACCTTTGAGTCTGTTTTAGCTGACTGTGGAAGAAAATCATATTAATTATGTAGGTAGCAACAGTTTGTCTGTAAAAGGAAACTAGTTGTTAATTAATAGCTGAAAGATGTTGATCAGCTTCTTGATTTAACCTGTGGAAGTAAATTTAGATGACTTTCACACCTTGAAGAAATTTTAAAAGTTGAAAAAAATTGTTGAGAATATATCATGAGTGAAAAGGAGACATTTAAACAAAAAGCAAAAAATTTTGGGTTGAAAAGCACAAACACTGTTGTTCCAGGCATTCCTGATAGGGGAAAAGGCATTAATGGCAGATTTAGAAGTAGTGGAGGAAAGGCCTGTTCTGCCATGTGGTGGTTTGGGTTACCAACTGGTGGCTGGATGTTCTAGCAGAGAGGCCAAGGAATTCCCCCTGTTGTTTTTCTTAGAGAAAAGAAAGGCTAACTTTGAAGAAAAGTTTAAAGAAAAAAACATAGAGGTTTGATTAACAGAGTCAGAAGGAATGAAAGGCTGTGTGAGACTGAGCTATGGCAGAGAGACACCTAGAGGTTGAGAAAGAAATTGTAAGTTAAACAAAGGTGAAGGGGCGCAGATAGAGTCTCAGACCCTCTGCTATCAGGCAAGCCAGCTGGGGTATAGCTGGTCGCAAATGACTTAGAAGGTGAAGGGGCAAACAGGGAGCCAGCCCTGTTCTTACAGGCAAGTCAGCTGGGCTGTAACCAGCCGGCCGCAAATGGTGGGGAGTGGGGGAATTTTAGCCCGAAAAGTTAACCCCTGGGGGAGGGGCAAACCTCTGTGTAGGCAGAGCTCGGGAGATTTTTTGGGGGGAGGGGTAAAGAATGGCGATTAAGGGGTCTCCGCCATTTTGTAGCGAACACGTGGAGAAGAGGGAGAGAGAGATCTAGTCTTTTGAGCCAGGCAGGAGCTAGTGGTAGTTAAGATTTAGAGAGAAAACGTTGGCCTGAAACACGTGGAGAGAGAAAGAGGGAGAAAGGATAGAGAGAGAGCCATCTAGTCTTAGGGACTAGGCTGGAGTTACTCATGGTTCCATGGAGAGGGTCTTGGCGGGCGCCAGCGGGGGGTACTCTTGGAGCTGGCTTTGTCCAGATCCTCTACCATCTGTAGGGAACGATGTAGGTTCATGCATGGGCACGCACGGGCGTGAATCTCTGTTGTGTTGTGTGTCCGTGCGTCTATCATGCCTCAGTAGGCCAGCATGGCAGGAGCACATGGGATCTTGGCTGAGTTTATTCTCTGCAACACCAGGTGAGCGAGGTGGGGCCCCGCCCAGCATGGGGAATTTTCACTCAGGTTCCATGGGGGTGTAGAGCTCTTGGGGCATATGGGCTCGCGTCGGACAACCCACTGCCGAGAAAATGAAAGGGGTTGGGGATCTCCTGTGTTCTGGGGCAGCCAGGGACCGGTAGGTCTCAAGCCCTTGGCTCGGAGGGCTGAGACGGGGTATGTGGGCTCATGTCGGACAGCCCACAGCCGAGAAGAGGAGAGGGATAGGGGAAGAAGAAAGAGGCCATAGCAGCACCCGTGGGAGAGACTGTACTTGCTTAGCAGACTCGGTGGCCTGGCCAGCTTGTTTGGAGATGTGGGTCCTCGTGGCTGGAACGTAGAGATCCTCTAAGTGAGCGATTAAGGAGCTGTAGCTTTAGTCAGCATGGGAGAAGCGCAGAATCTTTACAGAGTCGATTCCTCACAGCACCGGATAAGCAGGGTGGGAAGCTCGGCTGCGTTCTGTAGCAGACTGGGGTGGCCCAGTCTTTGAAGTCCGTGGGTGTCTGTGCCCCACGTTGGGTGCCAAAATGTGGGGAAAATTTAAGAAGGCCACCACAGCGGCGCAAGCCCCAGAGGGGCTTCCGCCGCCGTGGCGGGTCCCACATTAGAGAAGAGGTCCTATGGTTCCAGCGGCCTGAGGGCCTTGGCGGCGGCAGGCCCCAGTAACACGAGGAAGTCCTTGGTTCCAAAAAGGTTTATTGTCATGGCGGATAATAGATGGATCTAGGCGTACCCCCCAAAAACTCAGGGCAGTCCCGAGTTATATAGGGAGGGAGAAAGGGGGAGGATTGGGGGGAGGATCTGGGGGAGGCATGTTTAATTTGCTCTGCCCTCTGGCCTTCATTAGTATGTAAATCCCTAGGGCCTGAGGCCTATAGCCTGGCCTATGTGACTGTATGGAGATGTGACTGCTTTTCAGGATCCTGGATGATGGGAGGGACTGAACTCCTGCCAGTTCTCACGCAGAATTCCACGCAGAAGAGTCTGCAGAGTCTCGGGGTTCTAGACACCTGCTCAACCATGACCCAGGATACCCTTACACAGTCCCACAATGGTGTCTTTTTTCACAGCAGTAAAACCCTAACCATGACACAATTTTTGTTTAAAATCTTTGTAGATATGAATAAACACACCTTTTATCCCTTTACTTCTTATTCTAGTTAAATTCTGTTGCTTTGACAAAATACCCTGACAAAGAACTAGCTTAGGGGAGAAAAAACCAGTAAGTGGCTTGCTTCTAGGCTACAGTTCATCATTAAGAGTAATTAGAGCAGGAGCTCACGTAGGAGCTAAAGCTGAAGCTGTGGAGGAAAGCTGCTTGCTGACTTCATTATGGGCTCATGCATAGCTAGAGTTCTTAAACACTTTAAGATCGCCTGACTAGGACAGTGGGATGGACCTTTGTATATCAATTAATAACCAGAACACTTTCCACAAGCCAGTCTAATTTAAGTCATTCCTTAATGCCTTAATGGAAACTTTCCTCTCAGACGATTCTAGGCTGCATCAAGTGGACAATTAAAGTTAACTAGAACAGGCTTTGAGGGCAAGCCTGGGTTCTCTAGTTTATCTATAGCTTTGCTTTGTTTTGTTCTGGGGACAGTATACAATGATAGTAGGCTGGGATGGAGATATCTCAGTAGCCCGTGGCAGCTCTTTGTAAAAAACAGTTGTTCCTATTTCTCCTAACCTTAGCCCTGGAAAGCAGCTGTATAGATTTCTTTTGTGCATGACTATTTTTCAGTTGGCCTTGGTGTGCATAACTATTCTATTATATCTGACTTTCTTACTTCTTTCTCCTTCTGCTCTGGTGAATTCTGTGAAACTAGATGTTCCTTGATGTAATAATTCTTAAACAATTAAGAATTGAGGCATAGGGCATAGCACAGCACAGCACAGTCCTAATGGCCCAGGTGTGTGCTGTGTGTTCTCATCTTAGAAACAATGTAATAACTGTACAATGGTAGTTCCAGATTAATGCTTGACTTGCAAAGAAAGTTTGAAGAAATTATTAGAAAATGAAATAGAGCCAACACTGGGCCCCAAGAAAGGAAAAATGTATTGAAGTTATGAAATAAGTTTTGCATAACATTTGAGAGTGGTTCCTAGATAAGGAAGTATAGAATATATAAAATCTTATACTAGTAAAACTAAGTCAAAACACTCAGACTCTTAGGAGAATCATTGTGCGCAATGTACAGAAGCAGAAAGCTACAGAACGACTAAGTTAAGGGTTAATTTGATTCTTTCTGGACACTGCCTGGCAGCTTTGCCCATGTCATTTATCATTAGAGCTTCATAGGAAAATGCAAGTAGCTGACCTTGGAGCTCTGTGCTCTGAAGTATAACAAGTTAAAAGTTAAAGTTTAAATAATAATAATAAGTTTGCAATTATTATTATTTTGGCTACAGGAAGGAAGCTTGAAACTTTGGGGAGCAATTGTAATTCTTAATTCTTTGTGGGACATGGTTATTCTTTTGAATTTGATTTGGCAATGATTATACAATGTCTTTTTTATTACCTGCTTTTGGAGTCTCAATAAAAGACTGGGGCAAGAGAAAAGTGAAGAAGCATGTGAGGTGAATGTGGAGAGAGAGAGAGAGAGAGAGAGAGAGAGAGAGAGAGAGAGAGAGAG
>NW_021604596.1:2774054-2788876 GCF_004785775.1 Grammomys surdaster | reverse complement strand
GAGAGAGAGAGAGAGAGAGAGAGAGAGAGAGAGAGAGAGAGAGAGAGGATGAGAGGATGAAAACATGTAGAGAGCGAGTGAGAGAGCATGAGAAGAGCATGTGAAGAGTGAGTGAAGAGAGAATGTGAGGTGTGTATGGAGAGTGTATGTGTATAAGGAGAGTGTGTGGTGTGTGTGTGAGGTGTATGTGAGATGTGTGTGAAGAGTGTGTGAGAGTGAGAGGGGAACACACAGAGGTGTGTAGGAGTGTGGGAGTTCAAGAAAAGAAAAGTGCACAGGAGAAAAGCAGAGTGCACAGGAGAATGCAGAGAGTGTACAGCCTCAAGCTGTGAGCGAATGAGTGAGAAAGAAAGCAGAGTGAGAGAGAAGAGAGAAAGAAACTTTAAGCCTTGAAGAATTGCCTGTCAGCTTGTACCCAAAAAGTAGTCTGCGTATATTTATTATGAGCCTTTTAGATATCCCTGCTTCCAGTTGAGAACTCCAATCCTGTGTTGAATCTAGATTCCTGAGAGTTTTGTGGATGGACACATGAGCAATGCCAGCAGACTCAGCTTCCTTATCTACAGCAGACTCTGAAGAAGTGCACAGGCCTGTGGCTATGAGCTACTGGTAGAGTTCCTTCCCTTCAGCTTCCAAGACAAAAGATTACTTGAGACACACAAAACCAACCTATTGGGTACAAATCATTTGTTTTCCATGGAGTTTGCCAAGGAAGCAAAATGTCAATCTCTGGAATATTTAACAAGCATAGAGGCCTCTATAGGGTCATCAGAAGGAATCATGCATGGATGAAAATATTCATTTTCCCCATACAATTAAGAATTACGTATTTTGTAATTGTGTACTTCACATGGTTTGCCTTGCCTCAGTGGTCAGAGCATGTCTGGAATGAGCTTAGTGAGGGTGGCATGACATTCTGTCATGCTTTGATCTTTGCAATTCCAGCCCAGTGTGCTCAAGAGTCTCCAATCTGCTTCACTGAAGTCTGAAGGATTGCCTCCACAGATCAAAGGCCTGGGAGACTGCTGCCGGCATGAGGCAAGTTTCTAAGAAATGGCTGATAACATCTTATCTCCATTTCCCATTGGTTTTTTGAAACATACACACAGACAGAGGGGGCCGTTCCCAGCATTTCTGTCTTGAAAGCACAGAGGCGCACACTTCACCATCCTGATAATCACACTGGTGGAGCCCCTGGATGAGTTCCTTTCTTAGCCTTTTCTTTACCCCTGCTGCATCTGTCACACACGAGGCAGCTGCACAACAAAGATCAAGGGCTCGTTTTTTCTTCTTTTCAAAATCATCAGACTTTAGGGGCTTTTCAACTTGTCAAAATGGACTCTGGCCCTTCACAGCATTCAATGTGATACTATTATCTCAAGGGCCATCTGGTCTCTGTGCTGTACCATGTACAGTCTGAAGAAATAAGCTCCCAGTGTGGGTCCCTAGGAGAAGCTCCCTAGAATGTCCTCCTGAGTAATCCCTCAGAGGCAGGGCAAGCCTTTCTTTGTAGAGCTGACCACGAGAGAGGATCAGGAGTGCTCTGCCATACAAGCTGCAGCAACACAGGCTCTGAAGCCTGCTCTAGCTGATGTGGACCTGGGCATCCTCCCAATAAACAGCAGCCACACTGTCTCTGTGGTGTCATTTGTTCTGAAGGTAGGAACTGATGGTTGGAAAGCTCCTTACCAGACACTAGAGTTCAACTTTCCTCCTGGAGCCATGTTCTTAATATACTTGGGTCCTAGAGCAACCTAGAGCAACCAACCTTGTGGTAATACCCCCAATATATTCAGTTTGCTCTCTCACAGTTTCTCCCCACTAGGAAACCACAGCATTCTTCTATTCATGGTGCTTGATGAACATACCAGCAGAATGTATTTAGACTGCAGAGCTTCCAGTCTCCGAGACTTGACTAGTTCTTAGAAACACTCCCTTTATTCCTCCAGCACATGCAGCCCACACCAAGGCTTTATAAACCTAGAGGGGTTGGATGACAACTTTAGCCTGGGTACTCTAGAGATAAATACTAAGTTTGACTTTCACTGCAATCCTTAGGTACCATCTCCCCACCCTTTCGGCTGTAGGAGTAAGCAGATAGCATTTATGCATTGACCCCTAAGAGGAGCCCTGGGTTCCGAAGACAAGTAAAATTCCCTCCTGCAAGGTGGCTCCTGAGAGAGTGGAACCAATCCTGAGCCTGACTCATTTTAGCAGTGGTAGTTTAGGAGCAGCTCTGTAGCCTCCCTCTGGAGAGGCATCCTGGAAGAAAATGATTTTCAGAGTCATGGCCGCTTTGGGAGCCTCAGACCTCAGATATTCAGAATGGAATGATGGGTCCATGTAGAAGTGGTGTGTATTGAAGAAAGAAATTCTTCCCGTGAGCCCATCACCCAGTCTCTTCTCTACTCACAGAACTCTTTATTAGTAGGTCAACAGTGAGCCTTGCCATGCTCTGCAACAAGGATTGTGGCAGCTTGGGTGTGTGTGAATAGCAGCAGCCCTATTGACAATGGTGGCTCGATAGAAACTGCTGGACTCTTATCTGCCACCAGTCTTTGCATCCTCGTACTCCAGGGCTCTGTAAAATAAGGTATCTGGATTGGATTTCCCAGATCTGTCAACTGTATTCAGTGCTCTGTCAGTTTAACATGGTTTCTTGGTTTTTTAAAAAAAAGATTTGTTGGCTCCAGGCATGGTGACACACACCTTTAATCCTAGCACTGGGGAGATATAGATGGGTTGATGTCTGGGATTTTAAGACCTCCCTGGTCTACATAGTGAGTTCCAGGCCAGTCAGAGCTACGTATTGAGACCCTGTCTCAGAAAGAAAACCAAATCAAGCCAAAAATACGCACTGAACACTTTCAGAAGGTACTCCTGGTTTCACACAGCTCCTATAGGCCTCTCAGCTTTCAGTTTATGACTTTGATGAGAGGGGCTACAGGAAACCATCTCCTCAGTCCATCCCAGGAAGTCTGGGTAGCTCCTCTTCTGAACAATGACATGTGGTTCAGAGGGACCCTCTCTGTTCTGGAAACACTGAGGTCTACGGTATAAAGAAATTCACAAGCAACACTGCAGTAAAATTCTCAGGCCTGCTGAACACCCCCTTCCTGACCCTCTGCCTTCCCTCTCCCTAACATGCCTTCGGAACCTCTGCCATGCTCTGTGGAGCCTGTGTTTCTAACAACTGTTCCAATATTGTGAGTCTCTGAAACATTTACATGAGGATGGATGGCCATTTTGCTATGTCAATACTACTGTGGCTTTGAATTTTTAGTACTATGGGATGGGGTCTGTGCATATTTGTACTGCTAATAATAGTTAAAATAATGAAAGATCAGGGGTAGGGACTTAAGAAAGTGTTTTAAATCATCTAAAAAATAGCATATTATATTTATGGTATGAAAATTTCTTTTAAAAATATTTAGTACAGATGCCAAAAGTCCACATGTAGGTTAACCTCGACACTTTAAGAGAGATAAGTTATCATATGGAAGAAAGTATCCAGAACTTCATACAGTTTGTGTGGATGACAACCCTTCGACTATTACCAGATTTTACACCAGGTATAAGGTTATGAGAGACAGCTTTTTACTAAGAAATTGGTGGCATTCTAAACATGTGCTTTGAAAGAAAACTTTTATTGAGGGAAACACAAGAATCAAGTCTTGTATCCCAGCATCTTCACAGTGATACAAATACCTAGACAAATATCTAGTTCCCTGTTTTCCCCATTTCCTGGAAGAGCAACTTCTGTTCTCTTACTATGAAGCTTCGGGATACTGTAGCAGCTGCCTGGAGGTGAAGTTTCCAGGCACTTGCTGAGGTGCCTAGGACAGGGAGCAAACTTCTCTGCTTAGAGAAGTAAGATTTAAGGCTGTTCTGTGCTTCTATGTGAATAAACTTCTGTGCTGTGGTGAGACTTGATTACTTTTCCTTTTGCAGAAATCTGCTAAGGAGAACATTTGATTCAGAGAGGCCTGTGCCATAATACTTAATTTTCACTGGCGAATACTATTTTGAAAAGAATTTAATACTTAAACGGCAACATAGGCCAAAGTCTGTTTGTAATGTGTAGTTTGTGAGTTGCCCTTGACCTGTTAAGCACACAGCCCTCCATGGTGACTTTCTAGTGCTGGAATGCAGGAAAGCTAATGAATTTAAGACAGAAGAATGTGTGTTACAGTGATCTTAACATCACTGAATTCTTCCACAAATGTGTGTACCCAAACAAAAACAGCTTCAATTGTTTTAACCCCCAAAGTCTATTTAATTGAGTGCCATTCATTCTTACAGCAGATGTTCCCAGGAAGAAGAACAGTTTCAGAAGTCTGCCACACCCTTAGCCTGGTCTCTCCATTGGCTGTAAAGAGTGGCTAGTTGCCAGCTGATTGCATCCTTTGCATTATGAAGGGCAGCAGTTTTTATTATCGTTCACTGGCTAGGAAGCAGGGTCAGAGGGCTCCCTTCACCTGTTTACTCTGGGGTTCTATGACAAAACAAATTACTCTTCATTTCCAGAGCACCTGTGCACCTTTTCATATCGGGTCACACCACAGGGCAGCACTCCTCTGAGGAGATACCTCTTTTATAATTAGAGATCTGGGCCATCCTAACAGTGCATTGAACATTAGCTTTGTACTAGAGAGAAAAGACATGATCACCTGCTTTCTGGGTTACCCTGTTTACCAGTAGTTTTAATTACCTCTTGAATAATGAAAGCCTCAGATCCATTCTGTGTAGCCAGGGACTCTTATAAGCTTGTCATTTGTTCACTGTACTCAGTGTGTCTCATTTCCACACTCTAGACATTGTCAAATCACCCTCCATCCAGAGCCTCCTGTGTTCACATGTAGGTGGCTACTTCAATAGGGATTCATTTCACATCCGTCATGAAGAGGTCTTCTTGCCATCCAAAAGCCCAGGCAGAGAGATGCCATTTTCACATGTAATTTTCAGGGTCATTCTACACAGGATAACCAAGCAGTGAATAAAGCAGAGAGTACAGATTTGGCCTGGAGCCACATTACCAACTGCTACTAAAAATGTCATGTACATGAGATCAGCTAGCTGGCCTGTCTGGATCACTCTGTATCTCTTTTTTGAAGACCTTTGGTTCAAATACACTCAGCCTTCACAGAGAAGAAACAATCTTCATTTGAATCTGCTAGAGGCACTATTGACTTCAAGCAGAAACCAAAGAAAGAGTCACTAGATTTTGGTGTTTTTTTTTCCATTAATGAACAAAACCATTAAGTATATAAAAGTAGTGTAGTCATTAATATTCAGTCTGAAAAGTAACAGAGTTATGGGTTCACTAATTACAGACTTAGTGAGTACATTTTAGAGTGAGCAAAACCAATTTATTTTAACAAATATATTTAACACCTCAAGTGAACAAATAAAGTTTCCTAAAATAAATGTTAAGCAAGTTTTGTAGTTATAAGACATGTGTGGTTAAGGTTTACAGTCTTGTGAAAGTAAATGAAATGTTCACAGTTGATTAGCCAAGGACCTTGGAGAACCAGGTTGCTTTCCAACAGCCTGAACTATCAGTTGGAAGCAGAGGAACATGAAACCAGAGATGCATGGCAAGACCCCTGTATGTCAGCAGGCATTATAAAAGGGAATCAATCATGGGAAAAAGAATCGTGTGGACCAGCTTTCCTTCACAAAATACAAATACCAAAAATGCCATGGTAAAAGACCCCAGGCTAGATTCAAAAGGTAAAAACACCATGAAGTTACAAATAATAATGGAAATTGAAGGTGATATTTACATAGATGCTTCGGAGAGTCAATAACAGTGTAAGAAGATACAAAACTATATAAATGGATAAAGCAACAGAGAAGTGAAATTCATCAAAAGTAACAAAACCTTGAAGAGAGCGAAAACCACTTAGCAGATTTAATCAAGTAACAAAGTCTTTCCCCACACAAGTTAATTTCAAAAGCAATTTCTTCCTAATATTAAAACAAAACAAAACAAAACAAGGAGGAGAGAAAGAAGAAGAAGGAGGAAGAAATAAGAACGAAGAATGACCTAGCTGGAGAGATGATTCAGCCTGTAAAATGCTTGCTGTATAAATATGAGAGCCTCAGTTCAGTTCCTGAAATCTGTGTAAAACGCTGCGCATGGGGATGAGTGTGTATAACCCCAGCACTGGGGAGACAGAGGCAACAGGCACTGGCCAGGCAGCCTGGCCAAGTTAGCAAGCCCTAGGCCAAATAAAGTAGATAGTGTCCTGGGTATATCACTTGAAATTGACCATTAGTTCCCTCCCCGTTCATAGACACTTGTATCTTCATACCTGTACAAACATGAAATGCATGTACACATGCATATATCCATACATGAAAGAGGATGAGAAGAAAAATTAAGAGAGTTGAGTCATAGGAAATAAAAGCGTCATCATTGGAGATAATGAACACATCTGAAAGCCTAAGTACAGCTGATAGAACAACTTAGGTTCTTAAATTAAAAATATGTGAGTCATGGTTCTCTGTATTATATCGAAATTACATTTTAAGCAGCATCCTTTTTAGGGATGAATGAGTGTAATCAGTGGCAAACACAGAGCTGTCTCTGCCTCTACATGTTGAGGAGCTCTCAAGTGGAATCAGAGGTTACAGAAAGAGAGCTTACCAGCAGGTAACCAGGCGCTCTGCAGAGTAAATTGGTATAACCATTGCTGGACTCACTGGTGTTCATTCCACTCTGGAACTTAATGGCTACCCCAGCCCTGGACTGCACAACCACAGCTCCCCAGAGCAGAGTGATTCTGCCACAAGCAGAATGTCTCCAGGATGACCTCCCCAGGTCACACTTATGTGAGTGAGCCTGGTGGTGGGAACCATGGGATGGGAACCATGTGACAGTCACAGAAGAAACTCGAGAACAAAAGCTTCTGGGATTAGGATCCTATGTGTCTGAAGTATCTTAGGTAAAGCTTACAAACAATGTCCAGGACTTTCTGAGGAAGGATAAATATTACTGGAAGAAATGAAAGCAAATCTACATAAATCGGGAAGTATATAATGATTAAATTCAAAGAGTTGATATTGTTAAAATATAAAACTTCCACATTTTGTTTAGAGATTATTATGATTCCAGTAAAAATCCCAAGGAGATTTGTTTTGTCAGATTCAATAAGATGGTTCTAAAATTCCTATGGGAATTACTAAAATCAAGAAAAGATAAAGATCTGAATAGGAAATTTGGTTTTTTAGAAATTAAGACTTTTGCTGGGCGGTGGTGGCACACGCCTTTAATCCCAGCACTTGGGAGGTAGAGGCAGGTGGATTTCTGAGTTCGAGGCCAGCCTGGTCTACAGATTGAGTTCCAGGACAGCCAGAACTACACAGAGAAATCCTGTCTCAAAAAACCAAAAAACCAAAAAAAAAAAAAAAGAAAAGAAATTAAGACTTTTAAAAAAGAGATTGTGATAGAACTAGTTTGACCTAGTGAATGGGTACATATAAGATCAGTGAAGCAGAGTACCAAATAGAAAGCCCTAAGAAGTCCTGTTAATGTGTGAACAGGAAACATGATGGGCAGGCACCCTAGGCTAGTAGACCACATATGTCTTCACAGTAAATCAGGCCTGCGATGGACAGAAATTAAGCTTAATTCCTCCTCTTACACAGTCAATTTCATGGGGAAGGCAACCTTATAAAGGCTGGGCTGGGATTCTTTTTAACGAGCTGTGTATGTGTGTGTGTGGGGGGGTGTATGTGTACATGTTTTCATGTGTGAATGTGGGTACAAAATACAGATGCCCATAGAAGCCAGAATTCCAACATATGGTGTCTTCCTCATTTGCTTCCTACACTATGTTTTCAGACAGGGTCTCTCATGAATTTAACAGACAATAGAGCTCATCAATTTATCAAAACTAGCTGCCCAGGGAGCCCCAGAGATCTCCTATTCCCTAGGGATCTCCTGTCCCCCAAGGATCTCCTGTCACCCCAGGGATCTCCTGTCCCCCAAGGATCTCCTGTCCCCCCAGGGATCTCCTATCCCTGCCTCCCAGGGACTCACAACAGTTAATCCCAGTCCCTATGCAGCTAAGGTCTGAGGGTTGGAAGTTTAAGGCCAGTCTGGGTTACATAGAAAGATTCTATCTCATTAAGAATGAAAACAGTATTCGAATAACTATGTGAAACATTGCATTCTGACCATTAAAAAGGTAATGATGGAATTCTTATAGTTTAATGTTCATGCCAACTTATAATTGTGTCCTTAGCATACATTCTTGAGAAGTACTGTCTAAATTACATGCCTATTTCTTTTCAAAATTTTATTTTGAAGACATTAATGTATCGCAAAACTGAAAGAATTGAACAAATGCTCAGGCTTCCACCAAGATTCTTTCTGCAAGTCTCATCTCTCTTTATAAACTGTATTCCAAAGTGTTGTGTACCAAGAGCACCATAGCATCCTATCCCTCCCTACTCAAGCCTGTATTTCCTAAGAACAAACTCATTAGTCTGCTTGCCTCAGCACCATCATCACATAAAACGTGCCAACACTGACCAAATGCCCTTATCCAAGTTTCCTGGTTACGTCCCTGACATCCATCTGTGCTCTCCACTTCTGGATTCTAATGAGGTTTGTTTTATTACCTTTGGCTGTTACATTTTTTTTTTTTGTTCTTTAATGTTACACCACCTTTAATTTAGAATAATTCTTTCACCTTTTGTTTCCTTTCATGTCTTCATTATCTGTTGTTTCTTTAAACTGACCAGAACCAACCATAAATGCTCACTTGCTGTTTCCTTTGGTTATGAGTTTGGGGATGTTTTCACTTGCATTCTGTCCAAGGAGAAGCCTCTTATGAGGTAAATCAACATGTGGACTGGAGATGCTGTGTCTGAAGGCTTGCCTTGAGGCTGAGGCATCGCTTCCAAAGTCTCTGACTTCAAAGTCTGGCATGATGGTTCTGACTTTGGCGGGAACCCTCAGTTCTTCCTAACTTGAGCCTTTCTGTGAGACTTTCTCATAGTACTGTGGCCAGCTTCTTCCTCAAAAGCAAATCTACATATGTCAACAGTCAAAGTACTTTCAGCAGCCTAGCCTTGGAAGCAGTCCACAGTCTGCTCCACAGTACCCTGCTACTGCATGTAGTAGCCCTAGTCAGTGTTGGGGAAGTGTTGTATATGGCACCAACACCAAGAGGCTAGAATACAGAAACATCATCTAAGGTGTTTATCTATAGGACACTGACATTTTGTTAGACAATGAGGCTCATTGTCTCATGGAATACACTGTGTTCTGGAGCTGTGGGACTGCTTTTTCTGGAGGAGAATGGTGAGTACTTCCAGCATTTCATCTGGAGATACGTAATGCCTGCTTGTCTGTTGTTGCAGCTCCCTAATTAAGGCCATAGTCTACCATGTATGGATAGCTCCTCTGACCACAGCACAAAATGGAAGATTCTCTTTTCTTGTCGGAGCTTCCTCTTCTCTTCCTGATTTGGGAAGCCTCACTCCCAATCTTCTACCTGAGGAACGTCATAGTCCTTGGCAAACCTACAAGTTCAATTTCCTCTTTCCCAATAAGAACTTACCTAGCAAGTACCTGGGATTCTTGGAATGACTCTCCATATAAATGAGGCATTCACAGTACTTTGACTTCTAGCCAATGGTTTCAGTCACCCTGAAAATTGCTTCCCACTCTTCAAGGATCATATATAGCCCTTGTCCACCTTGAGTAAAGTGTATGTGTACAAGCTCACCCAGAATGAAGGTATACATTCAAGCCAACCATAGACTGCAGTCTCTGGTTGTGCTGCTTGTGGAAGTGGCATAGCACAGTCCTTGAGTCATTATGTGTCCCCGATCCCTTAACCCCTCATGCAGGTTAGTTTTATTTTGCAAGTTTATACAAGCTAGAGTCATCTGCAGCTAGGAAGAGAGGCCTTCAATGGAGAAACTACTTCTATCAGACTGGCCTATAGGCAAGTCTGTGGGGGCACATTGTTGATTAATGATTGATGTAGGAAGGCCCAGCCTTCTGTAGATGGCACCATTTCTGAGAAGGTAGTGTTGGATTATATTAGAAGACAGGCCAAGAAAGCCATGAGGAGCAAGCCATGATGAACAAGCCAGTAAGCAATGTTCCTTCATGGCCTCTGCCTCAGTTCCTGCCCTGCTGGGCTTCCTGTTTTGGCTCCCCTCAGTGACTGATTTTGTACAGGATCTATAAACCAAATAAGCCATTTTTCACGTTCTTTATCACAGCAACTGAAAAAGTAAAGAAGGACACCTGTGCTTTGGTGTTCTCCAGTATTGCAGGCTAACTTCAAATACTTGATGCAGCTAAAGAAGAGCTTAGGTTTGAATTCTGATCCTTCTGTCTGGACCAAAGTGCTGGGATTAATGGCATGCATTACCAAGATCTGTTTTATATTGTTATGGGCACTGAATACAGGGCTTCATGCATGCATACCAGAAAAGGACTCTATTAACTGAATTAGATCCCACTGTGCCTTCTTGACTGTCTTTCTGGGGAAGTATCATATCTGTAGGCTGGTGTCTCAGTTTGATTCCATCTAAAGGTCAGAAACTTGGAGAACTAGAGACATTCTTCTCAATTTGTAAAAAAAAAAAAATAGTAACCCAAAATATTACCTTTTACGCAAAATAAATGTAGATGGGAATCCCTTGCAGTGTGGCTTTCCTGTCCTGCTGGCTTTGGAAACATCATCTTACTGTCTTCAGCGCCATCATCACCAGGGTTGTGGGTCCCTACTGTCCTAATGTAACAGTGCTGCAGGCATTAGTAGGCCCTCAGATCTTAGCACAATAGACTCCATGATGCAAGTATCATTCAAGTTGTAAAACTCAGCATGTAGACAGCACCACTTGCCAAAACTAAAACAAAAGCCTAATCCATCAAAGTCCATAGTTCCGAGAAAGTCTCAAAATTACTAACCTTGCCTTTTAGCTACTGTAGTTCTGCTTCTGGCTAACTGTTCTTGTTAACTGAAGTGTGTCAACTCACACCATGGTTTTTGTATTTAAAATGGACCAGTTAGAAAGGCTCAGTGCTGCACTGAGATCCCGAACACCCCACGTAGTCACTGGCCAGCTAATAAAGGCTTTCTATTGGCTTAAACCCATGACTGAGCAGTCTTCTCTCGTGAATATCCCAATGTGCAGCGCTGTATGTCTAGGAAACACATCTCCATTACAGCCATACCACCCTGAGCTCAGGCTCTCCCTGTTCTTAGAAGCTGCCGAGTTCTGGCCTGCATTCTAAATCTATGTTTCCTTTTCACAATCATGATTATTAATGGCTCCCCAAAATCAATGCATCTTGATTTTTTTTCTCATTTGCTCCATCACTCTAGGAAGGAAGGGAGGCTCAGAACGACAGTCTTGTCCTGATGAGGAAGCGCTGTAACTAGAACTCCAGAGAGCACCTGAGTGCATGTCTGTGCTCACTCACCCTCTCACACTCTGTTTCATTTTCAGGCTGCGTCTCTATGCGGTGCTGATTTGTGAGTTCTCCTTTCTGGCTTCATGGAACTGTGGCAATCTGCTCCCTGGTGAGCAGAATAATTAGAATGAAAGGTTTTCAATGTACTTTTAAAAGATAGCGTGGGATGATGCAGTGGGCACTGCAGGGTTCAGTGCACCCTCTTCCAGCTCTCCTCAGGGTAGTGTCTGAGTGCCACCTGAGCCAGGCCAGTGCACAAGGATACACCTTTTCTTCTTCCCCCCGTGCAGCTAAATCCAATAATTGGGCAGCTCAGACATAGAGGAAATAGAAAAGAAGAAAGAAAAGATCAAAGCTTTAATCAAGAGTAGACTGTCATTGGAACTGAGTCAGACATTGTCCCTAAGCTACCTCACTGGAGGGGTGCATGTGGCCTGAAGACATTGCTTGCTGCATACTGAAGGCATCCAGTATGATGCTGGGGCTGGGGAGGATTCTTCTTCAAAACTTTGGTTACTGTATTTCCATTGTACACATCGATAGGTTTGATAATTCCGAATCTGGCTCACTACAGTTACCAATTGAACCATTTCTCCACAGGTGTCACAATCCCATTCTTCTTTGGGGATGAATAAAACTCCATTGCGTGTATGTACTATACATTTTAAAGCCATCCACCTGATGGTTAACATCTAGTTTGGACATCCCTACTTTGGCTGTTGTGTTGCCATGCGTGTGGTGAACAGGTGTCTCCTGTACTGTTAGTAAGAGTGAAAACTGGTGTGGGCAGTATGGAAACCAGTATGGATTTTCATCAATAAGCTAAAATTAGACCAACCATATGGCCCAGACATCCCATGCTTGGGAATATACCCAGGGAAAGGACTAAAAGAGTACTTATTTTCCTGACTGCTCAGTGCTCTGAAAACAGGTCTTCCCCTTCCTTTAGGGTGGCATAAAAGACCTTTCTCTCCAGCCTATTTTTTCTTCTACAATTGTACTTGTCACAGTCATTTACTACATGCTTAATATGGTATTAACATAAATGGAATATGGCTTAAAGCTGCCTTCATATTTGAATCTTCACACAACAAACTACGTGTAGCCTGTGTTCTTCCCCCAGTATCTTCATTTAAGGAAATCACAGCAGCTGATACTCAATAATCCTAGCCTGGCCTCTGATCTGACCGTATCCATGGAAGGCTGGTGTCTCCTATGTCATTTGCTCCAAGGAAGTAAATGTTCCAAAGCAGTTGATGGGGTAGTTTGGGGACATGGTGCAAACATACGATGTACTATACACTGCTGTCTAGTTGCTGGCCATGGTGGTGCATATCTGTAATCTCAGCACTATGGAGGCTGAAGCAGGGGGACCATAAGCTTGAGGCTAGCCTGGGATGCATAGCGAGACACTATGAAAACAAAACGAGAAACAGATGCCAAAAAAAGCAAAACTCCCAAAATACCCAAACAAGCAGTAAAAAAGCAAGCACTCTGATTATATTCAATGCCTCTACTCCTGTACTTGCTCCCAGGAGTCCTCCTCTCAAACATACAGAATATTTAAATATTGTTTGTATCTATACAAAAACATTGTATGAGGCATTGTTGTACTAGTCAAGGATATCCAGGGAAACTAAATCATCAGGGCATGCATACAAGAAAAAGTAGATAAAAAAAGAGGATAGTCATTGTAAGAGTTGGCTTATGACATTTAATTTCATCTTTTTAATTCTTCAGTTCTTTCATTTTTATATTTACCATGTGCATGTGTGTGTGCATGTGTGTATGTGTGTGTGCATGCCCATGTGTGCTGTAGCACATGTGTGGAACTAATAGGCCAACTGTGGGAGCCAGCTTTTTCCTTCTATCTTGTGGGTTAAAACTCAGGTTGTCAGCTTTGGATCAAATGCCTTTATTTGTTGAGCCATCTCACTGCCCCAGTTCATGACATTTTAAAGGTTATCAAGTTCCACAAAATGCCATGTGTAAAAGAGCAGATAAGGAAAGCCAGTGTTATAACCCAGGCTGGCTCAGATGGTCTTTACCTTGTAACTTTTGGTCTGTGGCTGAGAGAAACAGACCTTTCTAGGAATGTTCCTAGGATCCTGAAGTTCTGATGTCCACAGGTGAGGGAAGATAGATATCCCAGCTGTAGAAGAGAGAGGCTGTCCATCTCATCTTGCCCTTTTTCCCAGTGCAAGTCCTTATGGGTTGGGGTGGTGCCTGTCCACATTGGATAAGGTGGATCCTTATTCAAGCCACTGGTTTTTCCAAGGAAAACCCCCACTGCACATCCAGACGTATGTTTTAGCAGTAATACAAGTGTCCAGTTATCTCAGCCAAGTCTACACCACTGTGATGAAATGCTTATATTTATTCTATTTTGTTCATATTATTTGTAAAAATGTTGCTTCAGCATCTGCTACTCTATATCTTCGAATTCACAGCTAACCTGAAGAGGCTTCTCCTGATGGCCCAATGCCATGGTGTCATAGAGGGGAACTGCACTGGAATTTATTTTCCAAGCCATGTGATACTCTCTTATGGTTGATTTTTTCCCCCATCAAAATGGTAAAGTGGTGTTGCTATGATTCACCTACTGCATTGCACAAGGGTGAGTGTACAATAGAGCAAGTGTCTCAAAGCTGAACTAAAGGCATTTGTTATCACAAGGGCTATGTCACATTCTCCTCATGAAGGGCTCACACCAACTCCTGATCCAGCCAGAAACACCTCGGAGGGCTTGTTTCCAATACTGATACCCATGCAGTAGCATGTGTAGTTTTAACTTGTTGGCAGTCGGCTAGGTAGGAAGGAGAAGTGAATGCCTGGGTTCCTTGCCTTTCCTTCTGCATTGCATCTGCCATGCCAGTCACCCTGACTCATTGTTGACCTTGTCTCCTTCCTAAGACTCTGTCCATGGCCATGCTTTGGTGAGACATGCACAGGCTCCCTCAAGTATGGATGCCCACAGCATTTTGTCCTTTCCACGTTTTTACACCTCTCATGTTGTTTAAGTATGCATCTCCTTGAGCTTTAGTTGTCTGATGGAGGACTCTTGGCTTGTTTACTTGGTGTCGTCAGTCCCAGCACCAGGCCTGTCAGATGTATAAGATATCTATAAATAATAATAATATTTAGATGTATTTATGTTGGTGATAAAACTATCACACTTGTTTTTTTTCTCTTTTCCAGCATTGTTGTGGTATTTGTATGAGAAATGTTCCCCATAGGCTTATGTGTTTGAACAATTGATGCCCAGTTGTTGGGAGGTTGTAGAGCCTTAGGTGGAGGAAGTGTGTCACTGGGGAGGCTTTATAGCCATGGTTCTCTCCCTCCCTCCCTCCCTCCCTCCCTCCCTCCCTCCCTC
>NW_021604596.1:2771362-2773954 GCF_004785775.1 Grammomys surdaster | reverse complement strand
CCCTTTCCGTCCCTTTTCATTCCCCTTTCTCCCCCTCATCCCTCTCACCCCCTCCATCCTGTGTGTGGATGGTAATGCACTGAGCCTGCTTCTTGTCCCTGCTGTCACCTTTCCTGACCATTGAGGGCCTTTCCCACCGTGATGATCTTTATCTGTCTGCGACTGTGAGCTAAAACAAACCTGCTTTTAAGGATATTTTATCATAGCAACAAGAGGGGCACTAAAATAAGAATGAAGCAGTATCTTCCTCTCTATCACTGTAGCTTTGTCTTACCCCCCCTGACATTAGGGGCAGTGCTTTGCCTCTGGAACTCTCTGGTTTCAGAACCTGTCTTGGCTTTGCTGCCACATCCTCATCCTTGCAAAGGACAGGAGAAGCCTGTGGTGGTGATCACCAGGCCTCACCCTGTACTTCCCAGTGCAATCAGATTGTCTTCTCAGTGTGAGTGAACACAGGCCAGCAGTAACTGAACCCAAACTCCACGGAGTGTGAGAGAGTGCTGCTATTTCTGCCATTAAGAAATTCCCTTGATCATTTACATAGTCAAAATGAAACATTATGTTACAGGAAAAAAAAAACAGATATTTGCCCCTTTTAAAAAAAGATTTCTTTTTGTCTTTAATTACATGTATGTTTGTTTGTATGTGTCTGCCTTTGGGTATGTGCACATGTATACAGGTGCCTACAGAGGCTAGAAGAGGAAGATCAGAACCAATTACAGGTGGTCATGATCCTGACCATGCGTTTGGAACTCACCTCTGGGCCTTCAGTGATAAACAGGTATTCCCAACTTATGAGTCATCTCTCCAGTTGCCAGATTATTTTGAGTGGAAGCATTTGGTAAGTTTGAACAAGGAATTTGAATTTCAGGTGCCTGGAACATCTCCCGACTAGTTGAAAGGGAGATGGATATAATTTAATCACTGCTCTGCCCATGTTTCTCAAGTGTACACCGTGTCTTCCTCCTGGCCCACCTCTCAGGTGGAGTAAATGAAGAGAAATGATGATGTATCATATCTACTTCCCATGATTCCATTGTTCCTTATCACAAGCCATTTATACGAATACTGACACTAATTAATTCCAGCTTCATCTATCATGTAGCTCAGCGTTTAATCTAGTCCTTCGAATTAGATAAAAAAATTTAATATTCTGGATTCTTGAGTCCTTCCCTTGAGTGATGAAAGAGGTCATAAATCAGCTCTGCGGTTTTCATTTTGCCTGGTACTCCATCATCTCCAAGCAGGTATGAGCTTCAGGAGAATCCAGGAAGAGATCCCTGGGGATTGATGAGCTCATCATTAATGTGGAGGTGTGTATCTGCATGATCCGTGTCTTCATCCTAATGACCCTCAAAGAATTCAGAATAAGAAGTTCACTCTCTAGGATGCATATCAGAAATTCTGGAAGCTGTCAGTTTACATCAGTGTTATTCCCCATATTTCTTTAAAATGTGTATATTCTATTTAAAAAAACAAAAAACTTCGTGTGAGACCACATATGTTCTGAGGTATTCAGCCTTGCTCCTGACGTTGGAAGCCCCTTCTCACTTGCACAATTAACATTATTACCGCCCATTTTCTGTTTAGATTAAATCAAACTAAGAGCTGAGAATGAATGGCCTTCAGGTATGTCACCTGCTCCCCAGGTGTCAGCAGCTCTGCCAAGCACCCACAGGCGTCTTCTGGCTCATATTGTTAAGGCATAATCATAGCCCTCTGCTATTCTTGTCTGCTTATGTCTCAACTTAATTCAGAATGAGATTCCTGTGCAAAGTCAGGAGTGAATCCAGATGCAGTCTACATTTGTGTCTCCTCTTCCTTTGGTAGCATATCTGAATGTGAGTAACACCAGGCAGGAACATACAATACCACAGATCCCCCACCACACTACAGATTCCCCGACCATACCACAGATCATACACCATATCACAGATCTCTCACCACACCACAGATCCCCCACCACACTACAGATCCCCTACCACACCACAGATCCCCCACCACACCACAGATCCCCTACCACACCACAGATCCCCACCACACCACAGATCCCCACCACACCACAGATCCCCTACCACAGTGCTATGGTGCACATCTTCATTCTTCTCTCTCTCTTTTTCCTCTTCTTGGCTGAATGTACTCCTTTTCTGAGTGTGTTTACAAAGTAAAAGTTATCTCCAGCTGGAATTACTTTTCTAACACAACATTTGAAAATGTTGACTGGATACCAAGCTAAATATTTATCAGACAATGATGTAAAAATTTAAGTACATAATCAAGTGTCATATTTTTATGAGAAATATTTGAAAAGTTATTGCTTGATCTTTGAAACCACTGAGATACCAGAACACAAAGGGTCTAGAGTATGTATAGGGGTGGAAAATTTGTGAGCTTGGAAACTTTCTTTCTCTTCATAATTAAGAAGAGATTGGAAGGAGCTAACCCAGTGAACATGAATTTCCTTAGTGAGCTACATCACTCCTGGGAATTCTAAAAGAAGGAGAAAGAGGAGGAGGAGGAGGAGGGGGAGGAGGGGGAAGGGGGAAAGAAGAAGAAGAAGAAGAAGAAGAAGAAGAAGAAGAAGAAGAAGAA
>NW_021604596.1:2754991-2771352 GCF_004785775.1 Grammomys surdaster | reverse complement strand
AAGAAGAAGAAGAAGAAGAAGAAGAAGAAGAAGAAGAAGAAGAAGAAGAAGAAGAAGAAGAAGAAAAAGAAGAAGAAGAGAACTTAAAAAAGAAAAAGAAAAAACCCAGTGTGGTTGTTGGTCTTGATTGTCAACTTGACAGAATCTGGGATCTCTTAGAGGACATACTATACTTCAGGGCATTTCTATAGAGGTGTTAATTGAGAACATTACTGAGTAAGAAGACCCAACCTGTAAGTGAGCATCAGTATCTAGTGGTCAACCCAGATATAAAGAGGTCTGAGGAAAAAGCAATGTCCTTGGTCTGCCATTGCTTCTTCAGTGAGTTGCTCTTCATCACTATCTTCTGCTGCTGTCAAACTCTACATTCTCTGGCTACACAGTATGACCTAACCTATCAGTAACTATGCAAGAATCCTCTAAGCTTCTCTTGCAAGCTCTTACATCATACAGACAGAGGCTAACATGACTTATATAGTCCTGCCAACAGGTCATCTTAAAGGTGGCCCTTCTTCTTCTTCCTCTTCTTCTCCCTCTCCCTCTCCCCCTCCCTCTCCCCCCCCCCTCCCCCTCCCCCTCTTCCTCCTCCTCCTCTTCCAAGCTTTCCTCCATATCTCAGCAGTGGACAGATGTCTTAAATAAAGGACTTTTATTTCCCTCAGTTTTTCAGACTAGAGCGTCTAAGATCAATATCCTTGAAGAACAGTTTGTGTTTGGTAGGAACCTTTTTCTTGGTCTCCAGATGGCCAACTACTTACTTACTGAATACATCCTGAAAGAAGTATAACTCCCCTGGCCTCTTATAAGGACATTGTCTTAGAGTTTCATTGCTGTAAAGAGACACTATAATCAAGGCATCTCTTAAAAGAGGCATCATTTAATTGGGGCTGGCTTACAGGTTCAGAAGTTCAGTCCATTAACATCAAGACAGGAACTTAGCAGGCATGACACTGGAGGAGCTGAGAGTCCTAAATCTTGTTCTAAAGGCAAACAGGAGAAGACTGCTTTCATGAGGCTAGGAGAAGGGTCTCAAAGCCCACCCCACAGTGACATACTTCCTCCAACAAGGTCACTTCTACTCCAACAAGGCTACACATCCTAATAGTGCCACTCCCTTGTCTAAACATACTCAAACCACAACATTCCACTCCCTGGCCCCCATAGGCTTGTTCAAACACATGAGTCTATGGGGGGGGTCATACCTAAACATAGCATAATGCATAATACCTTAGTCCAACTTCAATAGTTCCATAGTGTGGCAGGATTTTTCCTGTCCAATTAATTTAAATATTAGTGCATCAGAGGCCTGTGATTGGACAGGGAAAAGGGAGGAGGAGCTAAGAGTGTCAGAGACAGAAACAGAGGAGACAGGGAGGAGGAGGAAGAAAGATGGAGCAAGAGGAGGATGTTTCAGATTCCATGTGGCTTTAAATAGCCACAGGTAGCTATAAATATCATAAAGGGTAGAATAATTGGGATAATTTGTCTATTCTAGGTGGGCAGCTTGTATCATTATTTATTGACTCTGAAATTATTGTGTGGGAATCTTATGAATTGAGAATTTATTGATATATAAATCTGACTGATTAATTATAAGCTTCAAGAGTTTTGATTTTACTGGGTTACTGGGTATTATGACATCTCACTGTGAGGTGGGCAGTCATTGCATGGGTCTGGTGTGGCAGCAACCCACCAAGGGAACTCAGGAGCTCCAGGCCAGAGAATCTGCAGAGATGAGAATACCCCACTGGAGCCATGTGGTTTGCTGGTGCCCGGCATAGCGCAGGAAGATGCCGATGTTTTTAATATTTCCCAGAACACCATAGTTTATAAAAGTCTCAACAACATTAAAAGTCCAAAGTTGAAAGTATCTTCTGAGATTCATCCAATCACTTAATCCCCTATAAAATCAAAATCAAAAAGCAGATCATAAACCTTCAACATCACAGAATATGCATTACCATTTCAAAACTACATAGTGAGGATATCCTGGACAAAATCAAGATGAAAAGGCTGCTGGGCAAACTCTAAACTCTGCATCTCCATGTTCAATGTTCACCTCCTTTCTGCTTTGTTGACCACAACACAGTTCTTTCTCTTTGGCTAGTTCCACTCACTGCTAGCAGCTTTGCTCAGCAGATATTCTGTGGCTCTGGAATCTCTAACATCTTGGGGTATCCAAGGCAATTTCAACTTCACAGCTTCTTGTTCCAATGTCTGGGATCCACACATGATCTTCTGAGCTCCTCCAAAGGGCTTGGGTTACCTCTCCAGCTCTGTGCTTTGTAGCACCCTGGTTGACTTCACTCCACTGATGCTGGTGTTCTTGGTGGTTATCCTATGGTACTGGTGTGTCCAATACACTGGGGTTTTTCACTGCAACTAGCCTCTCATAGATTCTCTTCATGGTGCCAAGCCTCAGCTTCTTTGCATAATCCCTTCGGTCCTAGGCCATCAACTGCAACTGAAGCTGCACCTTCACCAATGGCCATTCCACGGCCTCTCACAGTGCCAAGCCTTAGCTGTTCTTCATGACCCTTCATGCCTTCAAAATCAGTACCACCTGGGTGATTCTTACACATTACCAAGTCCAACTAGAGCATGACATACAACCTTGACTATATCTGGAACACAGCTTATTTGTGTTCCTTGAAAACAGAAGATTTCACCTCAGCAATGCTGGTCTCTTCTTAATCACTGCTAATTTCTTAGCTCCAGCTAGCCAGCGTCAATTGTCCCAGTAGTGTCTTCTACTTTTGACTCTAAAGCCAGAGCCATATGGACCAAGCTGCCAAGCTCTGTTGCTTGTTGGAGCTGGAACATGCCCCCTTGTTCTATTATATTATCAACAATTTTCTGTTTTCCAACTCTTTCACTGCCTATGCTTGGCTGTCCTGGAACATGCTTTGCAGATTGACCTTAAACTCAGAGATCTGCATGGCTCTGTGTCCTGAATGTTGAGATTAAAGGCATGTACCATCATGCCTGGACCTAAGTTTTTCATGGTGACTATGCCTCAAGATCCAGATCAAAAGCTTGTGTCATGCTGTGTCAATTTGACACACAATTATATCTCCTTATGTCCACATGAAAGCAATAAGTATGTCATAATGATATAACTATTCATTTTCAACTGGAAACATATAAACAATAAGCTTAGCTGGATGGGGTCTTGCCCAGAAGTCACCACTTCCTTAATCTGTTCATCTCCATGAACTCAGACTTTAACTTCCTTGCATTTCCTGGTGCCCCTTTAATACTTGGACCATATATTTTCCATTTCCCTTTTTAAGTTTGCTACACTTGATCAAAACTCTCTTCATGATAGTAAATCAGAGGAGAAAGTCTATGCTTGGCTTTTCAGAGACTTCCTCTGTCAATGCAATTAATCTGATTCTCTTCACCTTAGCCTTAGTCTCAGGCAGACTCTTCAGACAAGGGCAAAAATCAACCACATTATTCACCAAAATATCACAAAAACAATCTCTAGGCTGCATATTGACATTCTTCTCCAAAATCTCTTGAGTCAAGCTTCCACAGTTTAAATCACCCTCGACACCAATGTCTTCTATATTTCTACTAGGATGGTCCATTAAGCCCTATTTAAAGCATTGCACAGTTTTCCAAATACAAAGTCTCCAAATCCACATTTTTCCAAACAGAAGCAGGATCAGGCCTCTATCACAGCAATACCCAAGTCCTTGGTACCAATTTATGTTTTAGTTAGGGTTTCATTGCTGTGAAGAGATACTATGACCAAGGCAACTCTTATAAGAGACATCATTTAATTGGGGCTGGCTTACAGGTTCAGGGGTTCAGTCCATTATCATCAAGGTAAGAGCTTGGCAACATCTAGTCAGGCATGGTGGAGGAGGAGCTGAGAGTTTTACATCTTGTTCTGAAGGTAAACAGAAGACTGCTCCCACATGACAAGGAGGAGAGTCTCAAAGGCCACCTCCACAGTGACACATTTCCTCCAACAGGGTCAGACTTACTCCAACAAGGTTACACCTCCTAGCAGTGCCACTCACTGGGCCAAGAGTATTTTGACCACCACAGACATCACATATATGAGAGTTCCTCCCTCATACTCAATTATCTCCCGGCAGATACCATTACATAGCAATTGGGCTTTCCATATATGAACATAAGTTCAGACCATTGTACCTTCTATCAGTGGCTGTTCCCCAAACATCAGAAGACCATGCCCAATTTTACCAGGTCAGGCCTAGTTGTGTCTGTTGTTCTTACATGATTAACACTATCACCCTTTCATTCCTTGAAGTGTTCATTTTGTTTAATCTTCCATTTCAGGAAGGCTAAAGGTTTGCTAATGCTGATAACTATGGTCATAAAACATTACATTATGCAGAGGGCACAAGCCCTATCATCTCCCTTCTTCGGACACCAGTGAAACTGTGTTCACATGAGCTATGCACATTTTTATCACAGTAAAGATGATAATGGGTTTCAAGTACACGCTGTGGTTACCTACACGAACTATGAGTTTCCCCTGTCCAGGAACAGGCTGCAATTTCTTTTCACTAGATGAAGAAGAAAATGATAGGATCTGCAACTTTTACTCAGGAAAATGAATAGCCAAGGGAGGAAGAAGGCTGAGGATGTTCCTGCCCACATCAAGATTAATTTTCCTCCGTGGCAATGCTTTCTCAACAACCGTGGTCAGCAGCAGCGTGCAGCTCGGTCCGTGGGCCATTAGCTGTCCAGAGCCTAATTTGGTAATTGCAATTTGGTCAAATATTAAGAGGGCTCCACTTCTCTTTTGAACTTTATGTGCAGTTAGAACCGTGTTGAGCCTCTATGGCTCTTAAAGGGAAATGACCTTCTGTTTAGGGGTTACCCAGGAAGAAAGGGTTCCCTCTGATACACTCTGATTGGGCAATGCAACAAGGAAGAGCTCGTGTTCAGGGAACAAAAAAGCTTGCTTGGAAACATTGTAAACTGATCCCAGGATCAGAGTGCGCCTCAAACAGATACAGACACAATGTGAGATATTTGCACTTTGGGCTTGATACACAGTTCTATTTTAAGGAGTCACATGTCACCTCCTAACGGACAGATGTCTTGGGATTTCAGTCTTAACACCAGCTGTGCTCAGTGTGATTTCTGTTTGGTGACTGGAGAAACTGAGAACCACAAGGAATTCCGCCTTCTCCCCATTGAGCTAGACATACTTTCATGTATGAATGCAGGAAAATGACTTAATGTGAACTCCTGTTTTCCTCCGCCTCTATGAAATTGTCACCTAATTAACTAATTCACCGAAATAATAAAGATGATAATGGGTTTAAAGCACCGGTGTAGAGCCTGGCCCACAGCAAGCATTAGCTATCGATACTGATTCAGTCACTGAGGCCCTCCTTGACTCACAGCACAGTCGGTTGTCATTACTGACAGCTCAACCACAGCTGTGGCTGGAGACCAAACCAGTCAGGTGGCCAGCTGGAAAGCCATGCGTTCTTTCTTTTTGTGCTTTAGAGAGATTTGGAGGCTGCCTCTGAGCATGGCCCATGTGTGGTCATGTCTTCACGCCCTTTCTTCCTGTCACACACCTGTCAGTCATCTTACAGCGCCAGGTGCAGGTGAGCTGTCACAGAGCTGTGAAGTGCAGTCTCTGACTTGGCACAAAGCACATCTGAGTCTCAGACCCTGCAGCTGGTGCTGAAAAATCTCTCTCCAAGCCAGCTTGCTTGCTGGCATGGCATGCTGGCTGCATTGCTGGAATGGCACACTGACTTGGTTGCTGGCCTGACTTCAAGGGAAATTAGCTACTGGGCACAATCTGGCTTGGCCTAAGATCTTTACAAGCAGCTAGCCAATTTCCAGCTTTTACCATAATCACTATGGAAGACATTGCTCCTGTGATCATGCACGTGGTAAGATCCCTTGAAAGCATGGGATTTTTCCATATGCAGCAGTGAGCAGTGTCACTAGGTATTCTTTATAACTTTATATTTATATACATTTTAATTTATACCTACACTTTTAAAATACTTCCCACTCCACTTTTGTGTGGTGTATGGATGTGTGCATGTGTGCATTCGTCTGTGCATGCATGCGTGTGTGTGTGTGCATGCACATGCACACATGTGTGGAGGCTTGAGGTTGTTGTGGGGAATCATCTTCATCAGTCTTCCATTGTATTCACTGGGGCAGGGGTTCACAATCAAATGCAGACCTCCCTGCAGATATGGCTAGTGTTATTAGTCAGTTTGCTCTGGGGATCCCTGGAATGACATGTGGGCTGCCTTGCCTACCTGGAACGTATATGGGTTTTTGGGGAATCCAAATTTTGGTCTTCATGCTTGGTCAGCAAGTGCCTTAATCATTAAGCTATGTCCCCAGCCCTCTTCATATTCTTTAAAACTATTATCTTTCACATGTATATATTTATCTCTTACATTTTCATAGCTAAACTTATGTAATCATTCCTAATGTTTAATTTTTTTTTGTTACTGGAAAATCAAAGAAGCTAAATAATCTTAGTAAAATATTTAATTTGAGAATTCAATGTAATATCTCTCAGAAAACTGCAGATGCAGTTTGAAAATGGTATATTTAACCACCTGATTTTATTTGCTAAGTCTGCTGAGTGAATCTCGCATACCTACTCTTCTGTTACTGTGCACATTCAGTGACAGACTCTAATAAAACATATACTAAACCTGTGCTTTCAAACTCACCCCCTCCAAGTATCCCTCTTGGGAAGATATGTACTTCATTCATCCAGTGCTCTAGAGACCTGTCTCAGAGATCAGAAGCCAATCCTTAAAACACACAGGAAAACAGCCTCTCCTCCCAGCCAGATTTCAGCCTTGGTGGCATGCTACAAAATGTTCTGTGTTCCAGCATGGTGTAGCCAATGAGGCTGTGGAAATTCTGGGTGCTCGCCATTTCCATCCAGTCTCTCTGGTAGAAGTAACTATGGCAAAGGCTGAGAACAACTCCTCTTTCTTTCTTTTTTTTTATAATTTATTTATTTTTTCAAATTGTAATTTTTACTTATTCACACAGGGGCTATAAACACAAAAAGGCAGGATGTGGGGCAGTGGATGACACTGGAGTGTGGGTGTTCAGGGGGGAATACAGATATCTTTCAGAACCGGGTATCGGCTGGGGATATTGTTCAGGGGACAAGTCACTATGATTCTGTCTATGATTCACTTGTCCTTATCTAAGTTGGTATTATCTGCCAAGGCTACGTATTTACAAGGTCTATGACTACTCAGGCTTGTAAATTTCCACAAAAGCTGCCTGTTTACAATAGCTTCTAGCCATCTGTTTCAATGTTTATCCACAGAGACCCAAGACTTGGTGTTAGTACACATGTATGACAGGCCTATTGCTGATTTTAGGCCTATGGCTGATTTTATGTCTTCAGTGTATAAGCAGGGCTGCCCCTGACATCTCCTCCCTTCTCTAAGTATAGAAGGGCTGTGGCAATTCTAATCTTGCGAAGGCAAGGATAGAGGCCTGACCTCCAGTATTTGAAGGGGACCTTGTAATGGCTCCGGTTCTCCTGTCGTTGTCCTGTGAAGCATGAGGGCCATACTCATCCTGATGTCTTTTTCCTGGAGAGGGGATACTTTTGACATCAACCCCTATGCAGTCAGACTTGTCCCTCAGGGAACCCAGAGAGATATTTTTAACTTTTATTTATATTCCCTTGCAGTGCTTAGCCTCGCAGCCTAAGCAAGAATTCAGATCGCCTGTCAGAGGGGGTTCTGGGTGTCCCCTCTCTGCTTGGTCTAGGGGCAGAAGTCCCCTCTTTTAGGTTGGGTGGAGATGGGTTTTGAGAACACCCTGGATAGAGTAACAACCTCATCTTGAGTCAGGGGAGATGTCAGATATTCGACAGGCCATTGATAAGAACATCAAACAGCTAGAGATTGACATCACTAATCTGAAGAAATCCCTTGTTTTGCTGTCAGAAGAGACCTTCAAAAATCGCAAAGATCCTTACTGGACTTGATTCTATTACAATAGAATTCTTGACTGTATTACAATAGAAAAGGCTATGTACAGCTCTTGACTGTGTACAGCCCTTAAAGAAGAATGTTGCCTTTACATAGACAAGACAGGGAAGGTTAAAGAGAGCATGAAAAAGGTCACCAGGCTGGGAGTGGTGGAGTCTGGATGAATATGGTCCACAGAACTCTGGTCCAGCAGGGAATGTCAGAGGTGTTACAGCTCTTAGAAAATGAGTAAAGAGGTTTGGGTGGCCAGTGCAAGGAAAATGGCCAGGGCCCTGTTCCTCCTGGGCTGTAGCTCAGTTAAAGCAACCACTCTCAGCTGATCCTGGGTGAAATAATGTAACTTGTGTGCTTTATTCCATGTGGACAGGGGCTTAAATGAATATTGGGGAGTGGGGTGGGATTTGTGGGATAAATGCATTTTATTGGCTGAGGCTAAGATGTTGGTGATAACTGTATTCACACAGAGAAGAATTCCAGGTGTTGTGCTGTGCGACTGACTGCCTATGGCCACCTAGTTGGGGGTCACCAGTTTATGACATGACTGGGGCAGGCACAGAAACAGAGAAGGAGCTAGTTCTACTGCTGGTCTCAAGTTTTGAGATTTCCAGGGGTTGAACGTATTCTACCTTGACAGTTCCATGCTTGCTCCTCGTGTGGCATGATCTATGTGCTCCACATCACGACTGTCTGTCTTCATTCGGATGTCATCTCTGTCTTTACACATGCTTTTTACCTCTCTGTGAAAATTCCCATCACATGTTTCTCACCCTTCCGCACAGCCTTTTTAAAAACTCTTCTATCTAAAAGCCATGCCCCACGCTGCCTTGTGGATAAGTTTTCCTTTATCTATGAGTCATGCCATCTACCATCTTTGCATATCTTATAGTTTCAAAAATTGTATGTTAGGATGTTGTGAAAAGTCAAACTGAAACGAAAAAATGCACTCAGCAAAGGGTACACCTTGAGGATTTTATCGTGGGAGTTGGAGCAAATTTAATCTGTAGATATGAGTCTGGGCTTCACCAAAGCTTTAATTAGAGTTCACAGCCTGAGTTTCAAACATTTTGGAGGTGGGGATGTTTTCCTGATGATAAGAAAATGCCAAGAGTTCAGAGACTGTTCTGAGCATCAGAGCTCAAACACCGACTCTCTCCACCTAGAGACGTCTCTGTATGCCTCTTAGCCCTGCTTCCGGGCTTGAATAAATTCTGTTTTCATGCCAGAGCCCCCCACCACCCCTGTCCCTGCTTCAGCAGTCTGCTGACATCTCTGTTTCCCACTGCTCTGCTCCATCCCTAGGAGCACAGTTACAGGGCTGTCTCCATGGAGGAGCTGTGGGAGGATTTGTCCCAGGGTTCTTACTCTCCTCTTAGCCTCAGGCTACGCTGCTCTGGCTCTAAGAGGCTCAACCAGGAGTCCTCCAGGATGTCCCAGCCTACTCTCAAGCTTTGCTGCTCTGTACCAACACACTGGAAAGATCTGGCAGATAAGAACTGACTCCCTTGTTGCTTGGGCTTTTAAATCCTAAGCCGTCATGCCATCTACTGCCTGCCAAAGGGGTGTTTCCATGATTGGTATGTCTGGCCTCTCTGCTGTCGGCCTTATATAGTACTGTATTGCCTCATATGCTTTAGATCAGAGAGTGAGGATTCACTTTTGCTCCTTTTTTCAAGATATCTTTAGCCGAGAAAGATGCTTTTTGGTTCTATATGAATTTTACGATTATTTCTTCTATTTCTATAAAATGCCACTGAAATTTTGACTGGGGTTTATTGACTAACATATGGTTGTTTGGGTATATAGATAACAAAAACATCAAGTCTTCCAACTCATGAATATTCAATTTCTCTTCATTTATATGTGACTCTAATTTAATTCAGTAATGATTTATAATTTTCAATATTCGAATATTTTTCTGCTTGGTTAATTTTGAATATTTTATTACCTATAATGCTACTGTAAATGTAATTATTTCTCCATTGTAGTGTGTAGAAAAACATTTAGTTTCTGCGTACAGATATTTGTATAATTAAACTTTGCCAGACAAATGTAATGTGTTACTTTAGTTTGTGAGTTCTAATTTTTGTGTGTGCTTTCATGTTTTTCATCTGTGTATCATCTATGCAGAGAGAGCTAGTTTTAAATCTCTATTTCTGATGTTGAGGCTTTTATTTCCTTTTCTTGCCTTATTGCTATAGAGGGGACTTCTAGTTCATTGCTGACTGAGAATGGGAAGAGTCTAACTTTGCTCTAGATCTGAAGGAGAAGCTGTTTTTCATGGTTATATACCGTATCAGCTGTGGCCTTGTCATATGGGATGTTATTAAATTGAAGCAATCTCTTTATATTCCTAGTTTGACAGAAATGCTAAGAAAATAGAAAAAGAAAAGAATCTTCAACACTGGCTATTCACGTATAAAATGGTAAAATTAGATCCCCATATAAATATTAATGTGTATATATGTACATATACAATATATTATAATGCTATGTGTCACCAGTTTTTCCTTTTAAAAATTTATTATTTGAGAATTTCATACATGGATGTGATGCATTTTGACCAACACTACCTCCGACTCACTCCCCTCCCACTCTTCCCATGCATTCCCAACTGTTCTTCTGTCACAACTTCATGTGTTCTTCCTTAATCCACTAAATCTACTTAGTGCTGCCATGATGTAAAGTGGTGGTAGAGCCATCCGCTGGCACATAGGAAGTTGACAGGAGCTGCATCCCTGAAAAATACTGACTAACTCAGTAGCTATCAAATGTCAATAGTCACTCAGATAGGCTTGAGGTTTTGTGACTCCCCCCGCCCCCCATCCATGCCGGAAGTTTGACCAGGTTAACATAAAGTAATGGTTTTGTTTTGGTGGTTTTACATACACATGCAATTACCTTGTTCTTATTTGTGTGTTTGTGTGCCTCCCTCACTGTTCCCTTGAGTCCTTCTGGTCCTTGTCCTAAAATTGCCTCGTTTCTTGTTTTTTGTGTCATTTATATTCTAGACTTGCACCTCTTAAAGAGCTCTTCCTTACAGTCAGTGTGCTCCATCATGCTTTAATAACCTCTCCACACTTAAATCTGGAGTCTGCACAGAACAGAAAACATGCAGCATTTGTTTTTCCACATCTGGTTTATTTCACCTAACACTGTAAGCTCTAGCTCCACCCACATTCCTGCAAACATTTGTAACTTTCATTTTGTTTTATGGCTGTGTAAACTTCTATTGTGTATAATAAGCATTGCATTTTCACCGTCCATTCTTCTGTTGATAGACACCTAGGCTGGTTCCATTTCCTAGGTGTTGTGAATAATGCAGCCCTAAATACGTATGTGCATGTATTTCTGTGGTGTAGTGGCCTAGAGTTTATTGAGTGCATACCCAAGATTGTAGCTGGGGCATATGGTTGTCCTATTTTTTATTATATGAGGAAGTTACACACTGGCTTATACCATGGCTATGTGCAGTGGCAAGAGTGAATGTTTCATCATAACCTCTCCAGCACTGGTGACCATTATTGGGGTGACATAGAGTCTCAGAGTCGTTTTAATTTGTATTTACTTCATGTCTAAGAATATTGAACAATTTAAAAAAGTATTTATTGGTAATTTGCATTTCTTCTTTTGAATAGTTTTTTGAATATTGTTTGTAATTTTTATGGAATCCAATTTGTCAGTCCCTGAGATTACTTCTTAATCTATTGGAGGCTCTTCAGAGTGTCCTGGCTTATGCCAGTATCTTAAAGTATTTTCCTCTAGCAGACTCAAAATTTAAAGTCTTAAGGGTTTTGATCCACTTTCAATTGATTTGTGTGCAGATTGAGGGGGGTTGATCTTGTTTCAGTCTTCTTCACGCAGACATCTGGTTTTCCTAGCACCGTTTGTTAAATAGGCTTTCATTCAGTGAATGTGTTTTACATCTTTGTTTAAAATTAGGTGGTTAAAGCTATATTGAGCTACTTCTTGGTTCTCTATTACATACTATGTCTTTTTTTCAAATACTGTTTTTGTTACTCCTCTGTAGTACAATGGGGTATTGTGACCCCCAACATTGTCCTTTCTACTAATGGTTACTTTGGCTACTTATGGTATTTTGTACTTCTAAAGGCATTTTAGGATTGCGTTCTAGTTCTGTGAAGAATGTCACTAAAACTTGAATTTGAATCTGTAGACTGCTTTTCTTTGGCATTTTTATAATATTAACTTATATCAGTCCAAAAATATGAGTTTTTCCCATCTTCTAGGTTGTCCTTTAATTTTTTTTCAATTTTGGACAGTTTCTGTTAAAGTCTTTTATCTCGATTAGACTTAATCATTCACATGCATAAATTTTATAGGTATAATGAAGCTATTACATATTTTCTCATTTTTTTCTTGGAAATTTTATTATTAGATTTTGTATGCTGCTATTCTGCTGAAGCTGTGCATCAGGTATAAGAGTTTTCTGGGAGAGTCTTCAGCATCACTCAAAAATAGAATCACGTCATTGGTAAACAAAAATATTTTGACTTCTTCATTTCCTATGTGTCTTTTCTATTTTTCTATTGTCTCATTGCTGTAGCTGAAACGTTGAGCATTGTACAGGTGGCACCCCGTCTCACTCCACATTTTAGAGGGCAGGATCCAATTGTTCTCTCCAGTCAGCATAATGCTTGCTAATGGTTTGACATCCACAGCTTTTGCTATATTGAGGTATTCTCATTCTATTCCTGTTTTTATTTAGGGTTTTAACAGAAAAGATTGTTAAACTTTGGTAAAGACCTGTTCTTCATCTATTGATATGAACATGTGATTCTGTTCTTTTATCTATATGCTATAGTACATTCATGAAATTGTATATGATGAATTAACCTTGCATCCCTAGGGCAAAACCAACTTGGTCATAATGTATGATGGTCTTAATATATTCTTGCGGAGAATCAGTTCTTCTCTCTGGATAGGCAGCGACAGGGGTGGGTGTGGGGTTGGAGGTGATGGTAGCCAAAATTTTGTTTTTTGTGAAGGTAAAAGTTGCTTACTATTAAATAAGTTTACCATTCTTGACTTTAAGTTACTCTGAAGCTAGAAGTTCCAGACATCCTATTGTTAAACAGTAGGGGATTAAGTAAAGAAGTTTTTTTGTCACCGCCCCCTTCCCCAAGTCCTCTGCACCCCCTGGAGGACCAGAGGCTGGGAGTTCATTACCTCCTTGTCTGCTAGAGAAAGATAAGATTGCAGAAAGAAAATATCCGATTTGAAAAGAAATTCTAATCTTTATTTCTAAGAGAAAAGCAGGAACTAGCTTTCTGTTGTCATTAAGAAAAACATGATGGCAATGCACATGCACAGAGTTTCCTGAATAAGTATGCCAGCAGCAGGCTCCTGAAGATCAGCATGCTCCCTCAGCTGAACTCCAAAACCATCAAAGACCTGGCCTCCCCTCTGATGGGCAGGCCCTAGGCAGCCAGGCTTCCATCCTGCGCTTCTCAGATTTTGTATATATTCTATTCTAGTTTACATCACAAAAACTTCTCAGACTAATTTTCTAATTGTGTATTTTAATGAAAAATAAAGCTATTGATTTTCTCATAAAAAAAGAAAAGAAAAACCTGTCCCATGGTAAGAAAAGCCTGCCTGCTGCTCTCTGCTCTGCTTTCCTTCTGCTCTATCTGCTATGCTCTGCCACACTCCGCTCTGCCACACTCTGCTCTGTTTCTATTCTGTGGCTCTTCTGTCTCTGCTCTTCTTGTCATTGTTCCTAGTTCTTGAAACTTTTTGGATACATGATCACATGGTATATTTCAAGCATCTTTTTTTCCAAAGTTCACAACAAGCTCAAACATAAATTCAAATCATGCATTAAATAAGGAATTACAACACAGCTGTTTACATATGTTTCCATTAAGACTAGCTATCTAACTAAGCATTTACTATCTGCCACTAGCTTCACAGATTCATTAAGCATTTTAAACAATAATTCTTATATCTACGTTAACATGACTTCATTAAGAGGCAAATATTTCGGCTAGTGTCTCATTAGTATTGAAGTTTTGTAGATAAATCCAGAAAATATTTTACTTTTTGCCCTTTCAGCTATAAACCCTCAGTTCATTCTTAGTTTCCTACTTTTACTTATCAGATAATCGTTTCATATCCAGCCTAAAAGAAATATTTTCCCTAATCATAAATCTTTTACAAGCCTGCTTTCTATCTTAGTGCAATTAACTCATGTCACATGAATGTTTACAGAGCCCTAATTGCAGCCTTCATACTTAGAGGGCTCAAAATTACTTGTAAAAATTTAGAATTTTTATAGAATTATTATTAGCAATTAAGAGATCATCTATTTGTCTACATAGCATTACTACAAGAGAATACATCTTCATTGATCTGCAGAAAATCTGACCAATAGGGTGGGCTAATGCCAAGCCATCATTATGCTATTTAATAATATAACAGGAAAGACATATTAACAAGAATCAATTCTGAGGTGACCTCTCTAAAAGCCTTGCAATTTTAGAGTTTATCCATCACAGCTATGCAAAATGATATGTCAACTCCAGGAAAGGTACTTGTTAGTGTTTGCTCTGCTACATGGCTCCTGACATAGTCTTCAATTTGCAATCTAAAACCCAGGTTTTTTTTTTCAATCAGGACAATAAGGGCTTTGTAGAATGACTTTGTAATTACACTTTTGGTTTCTATTTTGTGCAATAGTTAGAGGAATATTGGTGTTAGCCTTTCCTTACAGGTTTCATAGAGTTTAGCAGTGAATCCATCTGGTCACAGGCTTTTCTATTCCTTTGGTTTTGTGACTGAAACTTTTATTTTTGTCTACCGTGTATAGTATTTCTTTCAGTATTCATTTATATTCTGTAAGATAAGATGGTCATAAACTTCCTTAGTTTGTGCTTGTCTTATTGTACCTCTATTTGAACAGGTAGATCTGTTGGGTGTACCATTCTTAGTTGGTAGTTATTCATTTGAGAATCTTGAAATATATAATTATGTATTTTCTGTGTGTTCAGGTTGCAAGGCTTCCTGGTGAGAGACCTGCTGTTATTCTGACTGGTTGCCTTTGTGAGTTGGTATTTCCCATTTATAGCTTTTAAAATTATTTCCTCACTTTGTATTTTTGGCATTCTGACTATAGTACATTGCGGGGAGGTCTGTTTTGGGTCATATTTATTTTTGGTTGTAAATGCATCTTGTTCTTGGATGCTCATTATTTCTTTAGATTTAGGGAATTTGAGATTATAGTTATAACATTTTTTTCTTTCTTCTTTCTTTCTCCAAACTCTTCCGTATACTCCTTCCTGATGTCCTTCAAAGTTATGGCCTATATTTTATTTTTTGTTATTGTATGCATATATGTATATACTTACATATTTCCTAAGTACAACATGCTCAGTTTATGTAATGTTACTTATATGTGTGTTTCCAGGGCTGACCTTTTGGGACTGGACAACCAATTAGTGTGCTCTTCCCTGGGAGGACCACCTCTCCCTATCCCAGATGATTCCAGTTCCCATCATTCTTTGTGTAGGGCTAATGCCTGATGGACTGTTCCCTGTTGGTTTAATCTCTTGGTCAGAATCCAACGTTCTAGGATGCTATCATGCTCACTTTGTTTTTCTTTATTTATGTATGAATGTGGTGTTTCCTCACTCTTTAGACCGCTGTTTTATGCCATGTTCAAGTGTCAACTCAAAGTGGGCTAGATCTAAATATATGAGATCTGAAGCTATAAAATTCCTAAAGGAAAATGTGTGTGGGAGATGAGGGAGTTTCATTGGTATGAACAATCATTTCTCTGACATGATATAAAGCATACAAACAACAAAAACAAAGTAGATAAGGATGATATAAAACAGAAAATTATTTGCAGACCAAGGGAAACAAAGTGAACAAATAAGCTGTGAAGCTGGAACAACGCTCTGTAAACCACTCACCTCAGACGGGATTAATATCTGTTAACAGTAGAGAAACTCCAGGGAGGCCTATAGGTCAATGGGAGCAACGCCACCACTGGACAAGGGGACTAAGCTCTGGTGTTCTGGTGCGCAGTTAGACGACAATAAGTAATAATAATTGTTGCCTATATATCAAAATAGAATAAAGAATTCTGAATGGTTTTAACACAAAGAAATGAGATTTTGAGTGATGGTTATGTTTGCTAACTACCCTGACCACTAAAGAATGTGTGTACATATATGTAAAATCATTGCTTCTCAAAAGTAAGCTGACATCTAATTTTAAAGAAAACACCCACAAGTCAGCTGCAGAACCAACCAAAACCAAAACCAAACCAAGACATCCCGAAATTTGAAGAGAGAGAGAGAGAGAGAGAGAGAGAGAGAGAGAGAGAGAGAGAGAGAGAGA